>NC_067402.1:23947650-24287233 GCF_016432865.1 Antechinus flavipes
CCACCCATGGCCCACATCACATCCCATAGCTGTACTTAAACTAAGGTCAGACATGAATAACAAACATCTGTTGTCAATAACAAGGAACCCTTGTAGTTTGCAGCTTTAGATCCACTTAAGTTAATAATCCACTATTTACTCTTTTTCTGGCACTATACTTCATTTGTTGCTTTTCCTTTGAAAATTCACAACATTTGTTGTGTTATTTTTTTTTTAATGTCAGCTACATAGCTATATCCCACACATAACTTAGATTGGACTGACATTGTCATGATAGGATGGGATCATGGGAAATAGACACAGAGATGGGAAGTACTCAAAGGCCAGCTAATCTAATCTCCTCATTTTGCAGATGAGGAACTGAGGATCAGAAGAAAAAAGTCTTGCCTAAAGTCACAGGATAGAATAAGGACAGAATTGGGATTCAAACCCAGGTCTTCACGTGACTGTATCATACATTGGTTGGTGAGGATTGGGCAATGCAATACTTAATTCACTTTAAGTACTTTGACTTTGCCCAAATAGAATCCAATATTGAAATCACATCCACCTTCTCTATCTCTCTACCTATGGAAAAAAGGCTTAGTTTCTCTTCTTCTTGCTATATCACTGACTGTCCCTAAGTACCTGCAATGCTCTGTTTCCTCACCTCTGGCTCCCAGCTTTGCTTCCTTTTTTTCAAGACTCAGATCAAACTCCACCTGCTATAAGAGGAGCTTTCCCACAACTCCCCTCCTCAGCAGTGTCTTCTCAACTTACTTTCCACTTACACTATACACGAACAAAATATGTATGACATGTATATAGTTGTTTTCATATTGTCTCCCTCGTTAGAATCAGAGCTCCTTACTGGAAATTCAGTGGATGCCCATCAGTTGGGGAATGGCTGAATAAGTTATGGGATATGAATATTATGGAATATTATTGTTCTATAAAAAATGATCATCAGGATGTGTCAGAAAGGCCTGGAGAGATTTATATAAACTGATGCTGAGTGAAGTGAGAAGAACCAAGAGAAAATGTTCACAGTAACAACAAGATTATGTGCTTATCAATTCTGACAGACTCGACTCTTTTCAACAATGGGATATTTCAGACCAATTTCAATAGATTTGTGATGGAGAGAGCATCCAGAGATAAGACTATGCAGACTGAGTGTGGATCAAAACATAGTATTTTCACCTTTTTTGGTGGTGTTTGCTTGCTTTTTTCTTTCTCATTTTTTCCATTTTTGATTTATTTTTTCTTGTACAGCACGATAAACATGGAAATATGAATAGAATCACACATGTTTAACACATATTGGATTATTTACTGTCTAGGGGAGAGAGGTGGGGAGAAGGGAAGCAGAAATATTTGGAACATAGGGTTTTTCAAGGACGAATGTTAAAAAAAAAGACTTTTTACATGTATTTTGGGTGGAAAAAAGATATTATTTTAAAAAAAAGGAGAGTTTGAGAGTTGGCGACATGGTTTTGCCTTTCTTTGTATTTGCACAGGGTATGGTACATAATAAGTCCTTAAGAAATGTGGATTGACTGGTTGAAAACAAAGCTTAGAAAGATCTTAGCATGCTAGAAAAGAACTCAGTATGGTCCCACCCATACATAGTATCTCAACTCCAAAGTGGGGACAAATAAACTCATCCTTGAATTGGCTAGGAGGTGATGACTCCTTTAGTTATAGTGACCCAAGAGAGAGCTATCAAAACAAAGATGAAGACAACTCAGATCAAAAAATCTTGATGTTTTAAATAAGTTTCTTCATTCTCTACTTCATATTGACTATGATAATTTTCAACCTCCATATTTCAGTACCTCTGAAATCTGTAATTTAATCTGTTTGCATAATCCTTTTCTGAAACAAGTCACAATTCTGCTCTTTGTAAGAGCTTCTGACAAAGTTAAAATATTCACTACTTGATGGCCAATCTTCTGGTGACAAGTCTTTTCCAAATGAGTTAAGCTGATCTTTGGATGAAAGACTAATCGTCTATCCAAAGCACTACAGTAGAAGCCCTCCCAACTTGAAAGGAGTTCCCAGCCTTGCAATCTGCTGATATAGTCTTCAAAAACTCATACTGTTCACTTAGTGCTTAGGAGACATCAAAGTAGGACTTTAATGGAGAGCACAGAATAAGAGAAAAGTGAATGCTGATGTTAATGCATGCTCACTGGTCATCTGTCATCAAAGTAATATATTCTCTCATTCTTGGCAGACAAGCAGAAGTGGGGAGAGGGACATGAGGGGGTGGCTGTATGTCACAGAAGGCGATCATTTAGTTGCAGTGCACATCATAAAAGAAAATGGGCACTAGTTGTCTCGTACTGCAGTATCATAAAAACTCTTAAGTTATGACTGTCTCTACCGTAACTGGATGAATAAAACTGTAATTGCCTTGATTTTGAAATTCTGAACAGTGTTAAAAAATCCAATTTAAATATTAAAGTTAAAACAGGATGCTCACGTCCCTACTCATTTGTCTTAAAAATAACCCAGACCTGTAAACACATAGGAGTAATGATATCTACCTTAGAAGCATGCTGGGAGAATTAGTACTTGTAAAGTGCTTAGAAGAAAAGATCTTCTTAAAAATATTAGTGAAAAACTTTACAACCCCAAATTGTTGCAAAAATGGATTCCTCAAAGAAGGGGTTCTGCCTTTTAAAATCTAAAATATATCTTCCTTTCCCTCCTAATTACTAGTTAGTTGTGGTTCCAAATTGGGAACTGACTACAGCTATAAGTTTGCTGAAACTTTGTGGCTTCACCCTCGTATCAGTGTTTTGCTCTCAGGGGGTTCCGTGGGAAGCACTGAATATTTTGCTATCTCCAACCTTGATGTAGTACTTCAGCCATGGGCCCTAGATCCTCAGTGACATGTTCTTGCTCCCTGTGGCTTAATGGGGTGATTCTCATTACTTTGAAAGATGGGAATGGCTTCCCCAGTCAAACTCTAACACCTAATAGCAGTGGCAGAAAGAACACAGTGAAAGAGGGGAGGGCAAAGGAATTATGGCTGTGGGTTCTGGAAATTCATTTCTATGGTTAACTTAACCGAGTTTTGATTATGTCAATAGAGGCAGTCTGTGAGTAGGAACAAAAGACAGACTTCAGGATGTTTAGGAGGTCTGAAGAATTCCCTTATTCCCAAATATTTTGCTCATTGACTTACAATTCCCATAATTCTCCCTTTTGCTTTAAAAATGACAATGACTAAAATTACTACTCTTTACCAAGCATTTTTTATATGACAACCCAGTATCCACCAGTCTCACACATCCCCAAATCTCTATTAGGTATCTCAAATGATATGGCTCACAGCCTATGAGTCATGCTTTTAATCTTTATTCTCTTTCACTCCTCTGTCCACTCTATTGCCACATCCTGTTGAGTCTAATTTCACCCTAGCTCTTGTATATACTCCTTTCTCTCTTCTGACACTGCCACCTGATGAGAACCTTTATCTCCTCACACTTAGACTATAGCAATAGTCTGCTGGGAGCTGTCTTTGTCTCAAGACTCTCCCCATTACAGTCCTTCTTCCACTCAGGTGTCAAAGGAACTTTCCCAGAGTACAATTCTCATAAATCATTTTGCCCTCCCATGCCCACATTCAGTAAATGACAATGGCTCATCACTGTCTCCAGGATCAATACAAAATTCTCTTTAGCATTCAAAGCTCCTTCCTACCTTTCCAGTCTTCTGTCTTACTCACCCCCATGTACTCTGTGACCAGTAACAGCAGCTTCCTTATTGTTCTTCAAACAAGACAAAACATCTCCCTACCCTACATGTTAACTGTTTATTCCCAAGCCTGGAATTTTCTCCTTTGTCATCTTTGTTTTCTGGCTCTCCTGCCCAGCTCTCCTGGCTTCCTTATGGTCCCATTTTCTGCAAGAAGCTTTTTCTCGGCACCCTTAATGTGAGCACCTTCCCTATGAGATGATCTACAATATATCTGTATAGATTAAATCTAACCACAGTCACCTGTTGTCTCTCCTCTTAGTTTATGAGATTCTTGAAGACTGGGATTGTTCTTGCCTTATTTCTTATCTCCAGAACTTATCACAGTGTCTAGCACATAGTAGGTATTTAATAAATGCTTCCTGACTTCATATTTCCATTGAGGCAGAATAGATCAATTGCTTCTCCAAAGTCCCATGAGTACTATGTTGCAGAATAGGGACTTTGGCTTCAATCTTCTGCTTCTAACTTTAGCACAATTTTCCAGGAGAGGTGGAAAACTCCACCCATGTGTGCCCAACAAGATTCCGTATTGCCAAATTAATTAAAACGTAATTGAGAAATATTTAACTATAATAAATAAAAATATTATAAAACAGATGACATTATATTTTAAAATTTGTCCGATATGCATTCCACAAGATCCTTATATATGATTTAGTGTCCCCTATTTCTAGTAGAATTTGATATTACTTCCTTGAAAACACTGTAAATTTACCTGACCCAAGATAATGATGATGATGAAGAAAATGATGATGATATTAATGTAGTGCCTACTATATGCTAGGTACTTTACAATTACCATCTCGTTAGATCCTCACAACAATCCAGAGAGATTGGTACTATTAATAGACCAATTTTGCAGGTGAGGAGACTGAGGCAAACTGTCATTAAGTGACATGGGTATGGTCATATAGCTACAGTGTCTGAGGCTGAATTTAAACTTGTATCATCCTAATTCTAAACCCTGTACTCCATCCATTGTACCACCTAGTTTGTGATCTGGAAGAGGTAACATAACAAAAACATCAACACTTATGGACACCTTATTTTGGCAGTTTGCCCAGTCAGTGTTACTACCTCCCACAGCTCTGTTACTGGTAACTAGTAACAGGTACTAACAGATAGATAATAGACACAATGTACAATCAAATTTCTTTTAGCCGTTAACATTTTCTCTCTATTTCTATTTATGCCTCTCTCTATTTGTTCATTTACACATTGTATACCCCTACCAAAATTAAGTTGCTTGAGAGCAGGGGCAGATTTTTAACTCCACTTATTATTAAGTACCTACTATGTGCCAGGCATTGTGTTACACACTAAATTCCTTAATACCTGGCAGTGAAGAGGCTCATGCTATATTGTAGATTCCTCTGAATTGGACAAACCAAGACATCAGCCAAGAAGAGAAATCATATGCATAAAACCGAAGTGGGAAGTTCAGAGCAGCTAGCTAGCAGAATGAAAACACTGGGGAAGGAGGGCTCTGGTAGAGCAGGAAAATATAGTGAAAGGGAGAAGAAGGATTTGAAGAAGGACTAAAGGCTCCTAAAGGGCAAGTCTAAATTACTTGACACAGGACCCTAAACATCATGCTCAGAGAGGAAGGATAATCCCTTGGCTCACTTCACATGAGAACAGCTGCAGGATCGGCCTCCTATCAGAGAATGAGTACAGAAGCATTTTAGGATGTAGGAGGAAATACATCCCACACTTTTATAGTAGATGATGATAAATAATAATGATAAAGAGGCAGCAGGGTTATTAGATAGAGAGGTAGCTCCAAAGTCAAGAATAATACCACCTACTATGCCTATAGACTTTAAATAAAGTGCTTGATAAGGAGAGGATTCTGGGAAGGAGGCAAACAAGGTCAAAAAATTCCACACTCACCAGATTTCCCCCACAAACAATACAACATAGAGTCTTGGGGCAAACATAGAGCATGTTAAAATAAACAAGAGTTGGGGCAGAACGAGTGATCCTCCTGGGACATCTGGAGAAGATCTGAAGAAAGATACCAGGATGGAGGTCTGGCTCCTGTAAAGTGAAAATATCTCCAGACTCTCTCAGCTAAAACAGCAAGGGGCAAGCTCTGGGGCTAGCTGGATTGGGAGGTAGTCTCAGCCCCAGTAACAGGAATTTTCACCTACTGGACGGTAGTCATCTGAGTGGTAGAAGATTGAGGGAACTTCTCCTGAAAAGAGGACACCAGACCTAGTTGTGCTGCTGAGGTGCAGTCCTGAGCAAGAAGCAATCAGTATTTTCATAGAGAATAGAGAAGCAGTGAGTTAGGGAAGCTACAAAAAGTTGTAAGAGGGCAGAGTTTTTGGTTTCAGTGCCAGGTCAGAGGAGAGAATTAAAAGAGGACCTGACACCAGAGGCATCATCCTCCCTACCACACTATGGATTACAATAATGAACTGTTATAATTTTTTTTTTAATGAGCAAGCAAAGGAAAGTGAATCCAACCATAGAAAGTTACCATGGAAATAGAGAAGACTAAGATTCATCTTCAGAGGAGGATACTGAAGCAAAAAAAAAAAGCCTCTCCTACAACAAAAAATAATGTGAAATTGTCACCTGCCCAAAAAATAATTCATAGAAGAGCTCAAAAAAGACTTTAAAAATCAAATTAGAGAGACTTAGAGGGAACATAAGAACAATTCAAGAAAAGCAAAAGGATTATGAAATGAAAATTGATGAATTGGAAAAGGAGATTCAGAATCTAAACAATTCCTTGACAATTGGAAATCAAAATAGTTATAAAAGACCAAGAAATAATTTTTTAAAATAACTAATAAAAGAATGTGAAACAGTCTATAAGAAAAAAAAACTTATCTGGAGAACAGATCAAGAAGAGAAAAACTAAGAATAACTTAAACCTGAAAGCTACAATTAAAAAAAGATCTTGGCACTATAACACACACAAAAAAATTAATTGTCCTGAAGTGTTAGAACAAGAGAGTAAAATAAAAATAGAAAAAAAATGAATCAATCACTACTTGAAAGAGATTCTATGAGGAAAACGTATAAAAATGTCATAGTCAAATTTTGAAACTCTCAGGTCAAGGAGAAACTATTATGAGTAACAAGAAAAAAGAATTCAAATACAGCAGCACCACAAATAGAATCAGATGAGATATAGAAGCAGCTAATTAAAAGAGTACAGATCTTATAACATTTGTATGTCAAAGATTAAAGAAACTGGTTGCTGCAGAAAATATCATACCCAACAAAATTAAGAATAATCCTGAATAAAGAAAAATGGACATTCAGTGAATTGCCAGATTTTCAGGATTTTGTTGCAAAAAGATTTGAATTTAATAGAAAATTTTACATACATATTCCAAGGGAAACAGAGAAAGGTAGACACTAAAGACTAATTACAAGGAACTTGATTAGAACAAATTATTTATTTTACATGTGGAATGGAATCAGTACCTAAGATTGTCATTAATAATTTGTTAATTTGAAGGAAAGGATGGGATAGAGCTGAATATAAAATGATTCTACAAAAAAAAAACTGTGTATGAAAAGATAAAAAGAGTAATTATATAAATGAGGTGTGAGAGGAAGAACTGACAGAAGAATTAAATGGGAAGTTCTGAAACCTTATTCTCATTGGGAATGGGTTAAAGAGAAAACAACATCTCTAGAAGAGTATAACAATCTTCTAAATTGAAAAAGAAATAAGGAGCCAAGTTGATAATGAGGGAGGAGAACATACGTTACTAATTTTTAGAGGGAACTCTACTGCCATTAGATCTGGGTTAAAGAGAAAACAACATACATTTATAAGGGAATAAAATTTATTAAGAAATAAGAGAGTGAAGATATAGGATAAGGGAGTGGGATATAAAAGGGTATGTAGTTTAATGGGAATGGAATAAGATATATAGATTAATGGGAATGGGATAAAGGGAGTATATGTTTGGAAGGCTATAAAAGTCTTTTGAATTCAGTTAGAAACAAGAGCATAAGGGGAAACAGTGGAGAAAAAGATAAGGAAGAGATTCTTGGACTGAAGATAAGTTGAGTAATAGGAGAGCAAGTTAACCCAGAGGAGTCAGAGTGTATGGAAATAAGAGATATACATAAACAAAAAATAAAGATTAGGAGTGGGATTTATTATGTAAAAAAGCAACATAGTGATGAAGATTTCAGATAAAGTTAAAGTTAAAATAGACTTAATCAAAAGAGAAAATAGGGAAACAATACTACATGTCAGTTGTAGAGAGCTGGAAGCAAGGCGTTAACTCATTGGAACTGATGAGACAATGGTTCTCTAGTTCACATATGTACTTAGTACTTAATATGGCGATGTAATGGTTCTCTAATTCACACATACTGAGTATACTGTAATGATGTAATTATAATAGGGTATTTAAATTGGGGACAAAGTCAGACTCAGGGGGAGACTGGTTGAGACTGGCAGACTATCAGACTGCTGGAAGAGACTGGGTCAGACTGAGACTGGGTCAGACTATGACAGACACAGACTGTGTAAAAGACAATAAAGACTTTGGATTATATTCTTTGGACTCTATCAACAAGATAGTTATGACTGTCCTGCTGAGACCAAGGTCCCTCCAGAGGATCTCCAGAAATCTAGCTTGAACATTAGAGTCAGTCATATTAATATTGTTTTAGACTACTTAACTATACAGTTTAAGATTGAAATATTGCTGTAGTGAACAAATGATGAGTTGGTAGAATTAGAAAAATATGGAAAGACTTGGACTTTTTGAAGGAAGATGTTATCCACTTTCAGAGAAACAGAGGACAAATAAATATAGTATGGACTTATATAGATGCATATGAATGTATATTTGTAGATATGTATATGATTATATCTATGTATATGTATGTATAGCTATGTACATGTAAATGGATGTATATATGTACATATGTGTATACATGCATGTGTGGTTAATTTTTGGTGGGGAGAGAGAAAAGAGGTAAAAGAATAAATAAAAAGTACACAGTAGAGGACAAAAGAAAAAGTACAAGGAAGCAAAAAAAGAGGGACATCCCTGAACACAATGTGTAGCATTTATTATATAGACTTGCTTGAAATGGAAATTTATTGCTCTAAATGTTAATCCTGTTCTGCTGGGCACATGGAAATTTTTTTCTTTTTCCTGTTTTTTCTTTAAGTTGAAAACAAATGAAAAGAAAATGCTTGATATGTATGATTTCATTTGATTTTTTTTGACCACTTTGAGATAGGTACTATTATCACCTCCAATTTATAGATAAAGAAACTGGGGCTGAGAAAGATTTAAGTGGCTTCCCAGGGTCACACAGCTGGAAAGTAAAAAAGGACTTGAACTCAAGTCATTCTGATTCCGAGTTGAGTACTTTCTGTACTGTACAAATTAGAGCTCTAGGAGTACCGAGTTTAGTCCTATCATGCCATACACTGACTACTACATGACATACACTGATACTGAGCAAATCACATAACTACTCCAGTCCAAAGCACCAGAAGACTAGTAGTTTTCAAAGATGCCAACCTGGAATATTACAGGCAGCACACTTATTTTAAAGGTCCCTAGATCACAGGTTTAGTCCCTTTGGTGATAATAATGGTAAGGATCATTCATAGAGCATTTTATAAAGTCTGTAAAATATATTTACAAACATATATGAGGCTCTCATTTGAGCCTTGTGACAATCATTTTTAGGAATTATTTTGATCTCTGTGAACAAACTGAGCCTTACATGATGGTCTCCAACTATCACAACTGCTGACTGTGCAGTGGTCAGACTGCTGAATCTGGAGTCAACAAGATCTGAGTTCAACTCTTGCCTCAAATACTAATTAATTTTTTGAGTCTAGTAAAAATTCTCACTTATCTAAGTCCAGTTTCCCTATCTGTAAAATGAGGGAAATAATAGCACCTTATCTACCACACAAGTTGATTGTAAAAATGAAAGCAAATAATATATATTTTGCAAATTTTTAAGTACTTTAAGAAGGTTGTTGTTAATGAGTTAATTATGACAGAGAGATTTAGACCATCACCTTCCTGTCTCTAGATCTGGCACAACAGTCCCAGTACTACCTTGAATATGGCTAACTCTAAACCACTAATAATGTGTGCTGGGTATCTGGAAGATATTTGAATGGGAGATTCCCAAAGAGGCTGAGGACCTTAGTACCTTGCCCATCTGTTAAAAGTTCAAATGCCAAACAAAATAACAAACACATTCAGGTTTCTCCTTTTTCCCCTAATCCACCTCACCTTCTCCATCTCCAAAACATATAATTCTTTCCACAGCATTTCCACTGTCTTATTAATGTGAGCTGCCACCTCTATTTATTATGGCTATTTACGACTGAGTGGGTGATGACAGTGTATTTGTCACTTTGGTAAACATCTAGGAAGACATACCCCCTGCTATAACCACCCCACAACAAGATAAGAGGATGTACTTCAGATTGGGGGGGGGGAGATTGGGGGGGGGAAGAATTGATGGACAAGAGTTTACATCCTAAAGAAAAGCAATTTATATACATACATACATAAATGCATATATAAATACATATATATATATATATATACACACATGCATACACATACATTGTTATTGTTTTTTCTAAAGTGATATAGGAATCAATCAATCAGCAAGCATTCTGTGAGTGCTTAATGTTTGCCATGCATTGTGCTAGGTTCCAAGCAAAAGAAAAAAAAAAAAGAAGAAGAAGAAAAAGAAGTGCAAAAATCCCTGTCCTCAGGATATTTGTTCTAAGCCTCTATCACTCTCACTATTCTCCCTAGATAAGATGGCTCTATTTACCAAGGGTAACCCTCATGGAAAGACAGAATTTCAGAGCTGTAAGATACCTTATTCAAACAATACTCAAAAAACAATTTACCATAGTATGCTAATAGTTTTTCCTATAGTTTTTGCATGGAGACATACATACCCCTAAAGAATAGCTATTCCATATTAGATGAATATTCCATATTCATTTATCTTATACAGGAGATACCTGATGTCAAGTTTGCATTTGCTTCTTTGCCACTTTACCCATAACCCCTAGTTTTATCATGTGAGACCAAGCAGATCAGAACTAATCCCTCATCCTCTTGAAAGATTCAAGCAGATATCATTTCTTCCCTTTATTCTCAAGAAGAAGAGAATCTTCTCTTGATTCTCTCAGTCAGTCTTTTGGTCTCTAGGGTAAATACACCTATATCCTTCAACTAATCCTCATACAGAATGATCTCAGAGACCTTTTGTCAAACCTTCCTTTGGATGTCATCCAGTTTATCAAAGTCAATCCATGAACAAGTGTTTGTTAAATACCTTCCTGTGTGGCAAGTACTGTGTTACACTCTAATGACAAATGTAAAAATGAAAAAATTCCTGACCTAAAGAATTCACATTTTGTCAATCTTAGCTTCTGGTAACCAGAACTTAACTCAATATTTCATTAATGCTCACTATTCCATCCCCTATAAACAAGTTTCTCTAAGATCTCAAACCAATGATCATTTCCTCTCTCCCATCTTCAACTACTACCTCTCTATTGGATCCTCTCTTTCTATAAACATGCTCAGGTCTCTATATCCAAAATATAATTAAAACATCAGAAAAAATGATCAAAATGATAATCTTCCCCTTGATATGTTTGGAAATGATGAGTAGATTAATATTGCTGCATTAGAGAATCATATTTGAAAATAGTAGAGGATAAGATTGGATAGAGAAATTGGGACTAGGTTGTGGAGAAGTGAGGAGTTTATTTTCTAGGTAATAGTAAACTATTGGAATTTTTTAAAAAAATAAAGATAGACCATTCTTTCTAGAAGTTTAACAGTGAAATGAAGAAGAGTTGATAGCTGGAAAAGGCTGGAAATCCAAGATCAAAGTCAGTCAGTTTGACTTACATAGTAAGGCTGAAGTATTTTTCCATTTCTGTTACTGCTATAATTATCTATCCCTAGATATCTAAACAAATTTCTAGTTAGGTATAAACTATGATATATAATAACTATGGCCCTGCCAAAGGGACAATGAGCTGTTCTTGCAATTAAGAGAAACCAACAGGAGAAATCCAGGAAGAGGCAATTACAGTGGGGGTGATTAAAAGTGCCCTTTGATAGGAAGTTCAAGAACATTCATCTGAATCAATATTCATTAGCTGAATACAACTCATTATGTTCTCTTCTATCTCTGGTTCCTCCTCCTCCCCCCACTCATTCTCTCCTTTTGCTTTTTCTCCTGCTCACTAGAAACATTTTGCTTAGTCTTCAGGAAATCACAACACTGAAATAACTAAGATAACTGCTCAAAATGGGGCTAAATTTTATATAAGAATGGATCTATCTTGGATCCAATCCAATTCAATTCAACAATTCTGTATTATGCACTTGCCGTGCTCATGCACTATTCTAGGCACTAGAGATGCAAAAAGAAAAACAAAAATACTCATTGTTTTTATGAAGTTCATATTCTATTGTGATTAAGGACAAATAGTACCATAGAGCATTGTAAGTCTCCAGAGAATTCAACCAACAAATATTTATTAAACACAATATACATGGCATAGTATTCAATTGATAGCAATGCAAATTAAAAATCCAAACATTCCCTGCCTTTGAAAAGTTTATATTCTTATTGGGATTACAGCTTCATAATAATAACATGGAACTTTCATATTCTTATTGGGATTATGGCTTCATAATAATAACATGGAACTTTCATCGAAGGATCTCACTGTAATGTGATTATCAATGACATTACTCTCACAATGTGTTCATGAAGTTACTATGTTGGAATAGACACTATATAGTATTCATTAGGGAACTCATTTTCCCACTTACTCCAAGTTAATACTCTTAGATCTGCTCTGACAATTCAAAGAGCTTAGTATAGACTATGTTGCTGTCCATGGTAGTAAGTGGACATAAGCAACTTCACTAACCTTGTTCAGACCTGGTCATATAAGCCTGGAAGGATGGTGGCTTTCCCAAAGGTCCATTCTAGCTCTAATAATATAATCTTATAATCCCTATGCTCTTAATATTCCTCCCAAAAAGCGTTGTCTACTGTCAAATGACTTATAACAGCAACAAGTTGCTGAGTTAATACTATCATAAGTTGATGGTATATTCAGAAATAAACTCGAGAAATCAAATATGTGAAAACCCAACATTTCTTTGCAAGGAGGAATGTTTTTACTTTTAAAGACCAGGAGAAAGACATTTATTATACAAAAGAATGAAAAGAATTCTTTGCAACTTAACTTCACCTCTATTTTACATATCACAGAACTATGCTACAACTCTCCCTTTGGGCTTATTATACCAGAAAATACAAACCCCTGAACAGGTCTCTCCTCTCCTCAGACTTAACATATTGTTCTTATAAAAATTCCATGACAAAATGACTATCCAAGCATATTAGATCCCAGGTAGTACAGAGCACACTTTTTTCCAACAAGGAATCATATATAGTCTCGTCTGTTGATGGGCAAATGATGGGAAGACCTGTGAACTTTCTCCATAACAACAAGATTTCCATGCTGTAACATCTCCCAGAGTCTGGACTCTGGGATTTTTCCCTTTCCTTAACACACATGAGAAGAAAGTCTGAGGAGTATGCCTTTTGTTATCATCTGAGGAAATGAATTTGATATTCTTATCACTCATAAAATTTGAAACTTTTTTGACTTAAAGCAACTGAGTTATACCTGCAAACATCCATCGGCCTGTCAAGGCCTGACACTTTAGAAAGTTATTATGTATCAGGGAAATAGAATGTAAGCACCTTCAATTTAATTCATTCTAAAGTGAGCTTCAATAGTTTCTCAGAGACCATAGAAATTGTCACTTTGGGAGTTTTTGGAAACTTAAGTAATTATAGTTTAAATATCTTTCTATCAGGAGTGTGTGGAAGACTGAAAGTTCTAAGTGTCATTCTTAAAAAAAAAAAAAAAACTATCATAGCTGATCACTGAAAAGAGATCATGTGAAGCAACAGAAAGAATGGATTGAGAGTTTTGTTTTTGGTAGTGGAACTATTATAACTCTTATCTATGTTAATCTAAGAAACACAATAAAGGAAATTCCTTAAGGAATCAGAAGTAAGGACACTGGAGAGGGAAATAGTCCTGGAAAGATATCTGGAGGAAAAAAATATAAAGGAACAGAGGGAAAAAATTAAGCAGGTAAGATTTTGGCTACCAGAGAAGCTAGTGGAACTGTGATTCAGAAACGAGAATCTAAAAACAGGGGGGAAAGGTTAAATGTGATTATAATTTTGATCTTTCTTTAAGCTAAAATTCTATTAATAATCATTAATATCTACATCATAACTATCCTGATAATAAAGTATTTGGCCAGTAACTTTGCTGTTTGTGTGTTTATATTTGTGTACATATGTATGTGCATATATACAAATCACTAGAGAAATGAGAGAGAAAGCATTTGCTTAGTGGAAAAGGCATTGCTTCAGTTCCTTAAAGAAATACAATTAAATGTTTGTTTAGTGATATATAAAGTGAATACATTAAATATTCAATAAAGAGTAGTATTAAATACTTTATTATAAATATTATTTCACAAATTAGAGAGAGACTCAGAGTTAACTGACTAAAAAAATATTTTCCATTTCAGTAATTAATAAATTCCTAAATATATTCCTTGGGCAACTAGGTGGTAAAGTAGATAGAGTACCAGGACTGGAGTGAGGAAGAATCTTCCCAAGTTCAAATCTGGCATCAGATATTTATTGTGTGACCCTAGGAAAGTCACTTAACCCTGTTTGCCTTGGTTTCCTCATTTGTAAAATGAGCTGGAGAAGGAAATGACAAACCATTCCATTATCTTTGATAAGAAAACCTCAAATAATATCGCAAAGAGTGAGAAATAATTGAAAAGACTGAACAACAGAATATATCCCTTAATTTCTTTAAAGCTCAGGACGACAAAAAGGTAGCAGGCTAAATGACATGAAATCAATGAAATAGATGCTAAAATGCTCATCCTGTTGTCCAGGCCTTTTTTTCTCATGGCTGATGATGATGACTAATAAATTCAACTTGCCTCTTCTATTGTGTCATTTGATTCATGTTAATTTGTATCACTATTATTTTATTACTTAACATGATATAGACTGCAGGTTTGATGATTAATCAATAGAATTATTGGTTTATTGAATATAAATTGATGTTATCCCTATTTAGAAGAGTGGTGATTGGTTGATATATTTAGAAAACATATTTGGAAACAAAATTCATTGAGATCTCCTGGCTTGAGAAAGTATGTAGGGAATCAAAATAAGGATATGGAAAAGAAAGGTCAAAGAACTGGGGTAATTCACAATAAGGTCAGGGCTGGAGAATCCATTTGGCATCTGTAAAACACTAAGCTATTGGATTATGCCAAAATATTGGATATACTGATAATAGGAAATGACACTGGGGGATTTATTTACACATTCCTGTTTGCAAGGGAAGAGCTGGTCAAGAGAGTATAGAATTTAACAAAGACAGAGAAAGAGATATAGAAAGATGGAGAGAGAGACAGAGACAGAGGAGGGGAAAGGGGGGAGAGAGAGAGAGAAAAGCAAATATACAGAAAGAGAGGAAGGGAGGGAGGGAGGACCTGGAAACAAGATCGAAGGAAGTTCTAAATCAGAAAAAGGTAACTCACTTGTAAATGAAGTAAGGGGCAGAGTTCCTTATTTAAACAAGGACACAATGTCTTTGGTAAATGCCAAAATCAAATCTAACTTTGCTGAGGAAAATTTTAAGTCAGAGTTGGGAAGCTTTTCTAGGAAAGCACCCTGTTCTTTTCAGGGAACAAACATGGGAAGTGTGATTCAACAACGTGACAGAATCACAACAGAAATGGCAGGAGTTTGAGTTAGAAATGATAAGTAGCTTAATGGATGCCTTTGAGAGTCACCTTTTGGATACGCACTGGGTTTAAAGGCTACTCCAAAATACTGGACTCACATGGCAAACCTGTTTTATAAAAACTAGAGAGATGATTTGGCATCAATAGGGTGCCATGGCACATATTCCGTTGGTAAGCTATAAAGGAAAAAAGCCTGATGTCCCTCTACTTGAATGCTGAACAATCTCAACTTGAAAAAAAAAGTAACAGGAAAATCAGAAAAAGAAGATCAGGCTATACTCATATGAGTAGGTGATGGCTCGATATACAGCCTGGAGATAAAATAGCATCTTCTTGACATTGATATGTACCAGTCTCAGGCAGATTTTGAGAAGCTGATGGGCAGAACATGAAGAATTGAGCGTGGAAGTACAATTGTACTCTGGGGCACTTGCTCTGGAAAAACTCAGCCTCATCCGGCTATAAAACGTCCTCTTGTGTTAAATCAAGAACAATAAGCAAATAATATTGATAATAAAGACGGAAAGATAGAAGCATGTAGCGGTCGTGTTGCAAGATGGAGATGTAGACAAAATTGTCCTATAAGTGAAAAAGAAAGTAGGGAAGCAAAGGTCACAACAGTATGATGTAAAATCACCATAATCACAAAGAAGGAAATTTATCTCTATGGCCTGATTAGAATAATACATGATGAATTTACTCAAAAGTCAAATGAAAAATTGGTCAGTGAGAAGCTAAAGTCCAGAAATCAGTATTGGAAAATGAAATGTAGGTCAATGAGAGAGGGCATCCAAGACATAAATAAAAGTTAGGATAGTCTCCTCATCAGTTAGATCTCAACAATTTAATATAAGACTATCGCCATCAAGATACAATCAGAGAAGCAAGACCATTCTGTGATAAAAGTGGCCTTAAATATGTCAAGGGCACTTGAAAGGAGAATTATTTTTTGGTTCAGAGGAAACTGATGGTTGGGAATCATTAGCAAGAAAAAGAAGTGAATTTGATGTCCCAAAACTGAAGCAAGTTAACAAAGTTTTGCTGAAAAATTTTAGTATTCAGAGAATATTGGGAAGATCTGGTTCAGAATTTAAACAGATTTGATGACAAGAGAGAAAAATTTGGACATGAGATTGCAGCTCAAGAAGGCACTGGAAAATGAGGGAACATGGGAATATATATTTCTTATATGTATACATATATTATGTATACATACAGAGGCTTCTAGGTGGCACAGTGGATACCATATTGAGCCTGGAGTCAGGAATTTCTGAGTTCAAATCTGGCTTCAGACAAGCCACATAATCTCTGCCTCAATTTCCTCAACAGGTATCCTCGAGATAGTAACAATATCTACCTCACACAGTTGTTGTAAATGAGATGATAATATTTGTAAAGTACTTAGTCCAACCAAGTCCACAGAGACAGTTCCTGAAAAGAGGCTTTACTTTGAGTAGAGCAGACACTATATATTGAAGCACTGGGACTTAGGAAGATGACTGAATCGATTGGTTTATCCAAGCTCACCCAAAGCCTGATTTGTAGTCCTTCTCAGGGGAGGGGATTCACTTTTTCTAATGTCCTGAACCCCTTGGGCAGTCTGGTATTCCCTTTCTCAGAATCATATTGTTAATTGCATCAATATAAAATATATAGGAATACGTATGTAGGCATGTGTGTCCATGTGTGCACATATGTACAAAAGAGTCCAATTATAGTGAAATACAGTTACTAACATTTAAAAAAAACAAATGAAGAACCCCTGTTTAAGGAGTAAGAGAAAAGTCAGAGTACAGAAAAAGTGTTAGCAAGTTTATAATATAATCCGACTTAGGTACAGATATACTTCCTGTTCCTTCTATTCTCATCTTTCTCTCCTGACTCCCTTCGTTCCTTCATAATACGATTTCAATCAATTCCCTACAAGCCTGATCCCTCATGCCCACCAGTGCTTTATTCTGAGATTACCTCCTATTTTTACTGGCCATGTCATACTTTTATGGTTGTATGTATATTGTCCCCACTATTAAAAGGTGAGTTTCTTGAGGGCAGGGGCTGTCTTTACCTTTCTTTGTATCTCTAGATTTAATACAGTGACTGGCACATAGTAATTGTTAAATAAATGCTTGTTTGCCTGAAATGTAGAAAAATCAATAGCCATTAAATAATTAGAGCTATCTAAAGTATCCATAAGCTAAATTACAATGCTGCAGAAGTGGTTAGTCACTCAGTCAGATGTTGATTTAAATATACTGTTGTTTGGGTTTTTTTAATGTGTAGATGAAGTATTTTGCATGTATTATTACTACAAATAATGTTTTGTTACATTATTGGATTCAGTACATCAACAAGATCAAACACTTACTGTATGCTATGCTGGGGATAGAAAAAAAAAAAAAAACTGTGAGAAAGTCCCTGCCCTTCAGAAATTTCCATTCTACCAAAGAAAAGCAATATAGGTGTGGACAAGTAAATATACAAAAGCTTTGGGTAGCAGGGTTCCTAACAACCGAGGGAGTCTAAACAGTTCTTCTATATAAGATGGCATCTGGGATGAGCCTTGAAAGGATTCCAAGATGGGGCTCATTCCAAGCATCCTAATAAAGGTACCAATCTTCCTAATGTTACCTACAGCTCCTTGGGGGCAGAGACTATTCTTCACTTTGTCTCTGTTTCCCAGAACCTAGCAAACTGCCTGGCACATTTAGGTGTTTAGCAGTTCGTTGCTTATTGGATTAAACTGGCAGTTCAAGGAAGGACTTAGTGGCCAATGAGGCATAAGATGGAGGAATGCTCTGATCCGATTCCTAACGTGGATCAAATTTTTAGGGAAGATTCAGACAAAGGTGAATATGTTGCCCTAGATCCCCCAAAAGTTCTTAATCATTTGGGAGTGAGATATGGGTACCATTGGCAAATTTAATGCAGACCCATGTGCCCTTTTCCAGAATGTTTTTGAATATATAAAAATACATTAGGTTACAAAGGAAATCACATACACTGAACTAGTTTAAAATATAATATTATTATAATATATATCATTAATAATATAAGATATAATAATAATAAAAACAATGAATTTTAAAATACTTTTAAAAACAACTTGATGGACTCAGAGTTAATAATTCTTGCATGGACCATGACAGACCTAACTTTGCATACATGATTATCTACAATGGCAGTGTCTTTCATATGTGTGTCATCTCATTTTGCCAATTACAAAAGATTACACCAATATAACAAGTATTAGGTTTACAGAACACAAAAATTAACAGACAGAAGGAGTTAATGACTAACCCACAGTCATACACCCTTTTCAGTAAACTTTCATATAGAGAGCCAAAGGGATTATTGATTTCCTGTGACTCACATGGGTCAATTCACAATTACCCCCAGCAGTAGAAGGCAAAATAGAAGTAGATAATGAAAAATTGCAGATAACTCTTTAAGCTGAATCAGGAAAGATACCGGACTGAAAATTCTACTGCCCAGTGCCATGATTTAACTAGTGGCTAGACAATGGAGATCCATTTCATTTATGCAGTCTCTGGCTTCTTCAGCTTTAAAATGAGTGGGTTGGACTAAATGTTATCAACAATTCCTCTCAGCTCGAATAAGATTCAAGCCGATGGCACGGTTTTTAATTGGACAACCGAGTGCCCCAGAGTTTTCAGAAGGAGCAGGCCCACATCCCTTAGCCATGCCCTTGGCAGGTCAGCCACTGCTGAGCTCACAGGCAACTACCCCACAAAGCAACTGAGGACACGGCTTGCAGGAAGGTGACAGAAATCTCATTGCCAAAGAAAACAAATGTGTTTTATTGTAAAGCAGGCACATTTACATAATGCAAGTCAGCACAACCACAATTTCCATAAATCCTATCACTCCTTATTCTTGACTCTTTCCGAAAGGACCCTTTTAAATGAGCCGGGATCTTGGCGAAGGCCTGAGCAGCCGTTATTGCTTACAGATATCGCCTTTCAGCTTTGTCTTAGGAATCGACATTTCAAACGTCACCATACTGACTCGGTGCTTTATGTTCTGTAGACCGGCAGTCAATTTTTCTATGTATAATTACTCTACCACCACCCCAACTTCAAGACTGGACAGAAATCACATTTCACAGACAGCAATTTGGGCCCCGTTCTAATACAGCGTGCAGAACATTTTACATATCGTACAGAAACCTGAAATACCATGCATGTTTGAGCAGATTTCAAACTCCAGCTGATAACCCAGCTCAGTTTGAATGTTCAGACCAAATATGACTCGGGCATTTCCTGGAAATAAGCTAATGCCTGAAAATGTATGTGTTTTCAGCTAGACATCCCTAGGAACAGCATTACTCAAATCATTTACAGGACTGATCATACAGGATTATATCAATGACTAGAGGTTGCACACTGAGATAGGTAAAGCGATTCTCCATGGAACAAGAAGCAAGAGCTGCAGCCAAGAATATGGACAAGGGACCAGCCTCTCTGCCATGCTGAGATTGTGAAGAGCTTCCTTCTAGAAATGGAGTCAGAACTATATGGTTCTAAGCCATCTCATAATGTGACAGCAAAACTGAAAATATTGATGGGATGGAGATCAAGAGAGCCAGGAGAAACCGTGTCAGACCAGTACAGAGCCAGGAAATTAAGTTACCAAGAGATCTTTCACTGTATGTCTGTTTTTGTGTTTGCTTGTATAATTTGTGCTCCTATGGCTGTGTTGTAAGCTGCTAGCAGTGATAAGGGAAGATTGTAGACCAGGGACCAGGCAAGATTGACTTTATTTCATGAGCTCAGTTACAACTACATCCCTGAACAAAAGCTTCCTGAGACTTTCTTTAATTCATTCAGGTGTCCCTATGCCAGACAATAATAAGATCCTTGCGGTCAGAGGTCTGTCAAGGGACCCTGAAAAAATTCATTCAAGGACCCTAATTTTCCAAGTTAGGGCCTTTGTAAAGCTGTTTTCAAGATAAAATCACATTGTTATTGTGATTTCCTATTTGATATTTCTTGGGTGAAAAAACAGGGGACATAAACAAGGCAAAATCATCAAACATTTCAGAACCGGGGATTGTTCCTTTACAAATAAACACAGGTAACACTCGGGTGTTTGTTTGGTTTTTAAACTTATACACTATGATACAAGATTTTAAATGTCAAGAAGAGGGTTTGCCGGTGCTCTCCAACTTGTCCCAGTTCAAAAGTATGTTGGTTTGAGTCTCAGGCCCCCCATCCTCTTGACTGGATCTCAGGGCTGCTGGAACTGAGATCTGCTGTTGCTTTTTCAACAGAGACTCCATCCTCCAGTGTTTCTCCAAATCAGAGCCAAGATGAAATCTGCAAAAGCACTTGGTTCTCCTCAAAGTTCTTGGGCATTTGGTGGGGTCTGTGCAAGAGAGACAAAATGAAGAGACAGTCAGGGTACTAATATCAACATTTTAAGGAATAATAGATGAGGAGAGATGGATAGAAGAAAAAAGTCATTTCTCACCTTGGATCAGCTGTGAACCATCCGCTTCTCTGGAAAATTTGGGGGACTGGCTTTCAGTGGGTTTCTCTTGTATCTTGACCTGGGTCTGACGTCAGCTTCTGTGGATTGAGGTCCCACTATTTCACTGTTGATGAAAACATAAAATAAATACTCCTCCCATCAATGACCTAAGGCACTTAGAGCCGAGGGTCATTCAACAGAACCACAGAGACATGCTGAGGAAGGGAGATGGGAGAGTAAAAACTCAGAAATGATGCTGTACCTGCTGCCTTTCCCTGGGATTCTCCTAAGAAGCAGCAGCCTGTGAGGGAAGCTGGAGATGATTTCTAAGACCACACAGAGTTCTCAATTCCCAGCTCCTCCCGGGATCAGAAAAGGCCAAGGATCATCTTTCCATTGTTGTTCAGCCACCTTAACTTAATACTCAGCTCCTTCTTAACCTCCGCCAGCCTCGCCAAACACACACGTGTTGGGTTCTGTCACTGAAATACTGTACAACAGAGAGCAAAATGCAGTTGGAATTAGCTCCAAGAGTCACTTGTCGATGGGTTCAGAGTTGGCCATTTGGTATGGGGCAGGGTGAATGAGTTTAACAAACCATGGGAACTGTCAGAGGTGTTCTGTTCATTTAAATGTTCACAGCAAATCAACTATCATTTTCCCACTAGCTGACAAAAAGTTGAAAAGGCTCCTTTGTCTTCCTCCTTCTGTCCAGTTCAGAATTTACTCCTGGCTCTGAGATACCCAGACCCACATGCTTTGTATACTCTTGTCGCCATGGTGAAACAAAGAACTTTCAGAAGCTGGACAGAGAAAAGGGATAAAACTATGGTGGGAGTTGACACCCTCTTCCTATGTTCTAATCATGGAGTCTAAGAAACAAACATCTAGCTCTTTTCCTTTTATTTTTTCTCCTCTCCTTCTTTCATTGTCTTTTAATTCTTTGTAACAAAGAACATCTTCCTGCATAGAGTAGGATAGGGTAGTGAGATTGTGTGTGTGTGTGTGTGTTGTGAGTGTGTGAAACTGAATCCAAGATTTCATTAATGTAGGGTATTAAGAGATGATGAAAATCCCTCTCTACCAGTAAAGATCAACACTTTCAATGCAATCTCTAGAATTAGGAAGTTGACTAAGGAATTGAGAAATTAAGTGACTTCTCTAAGATCATACATCCAGCATGTGTCAAGAGGGGTGACTCAACCCTGGGAACTCCTGAATCCAAGGACAATTCTCCATTCACTGTATCACATTGCTTCTCTATTTGAAAATGAAGGAAATGCAATCATATTTAATTTCCAGGAAGATGGGGCTGGCCTTGTGCAAAATGGAAATGCCGGAGTAGGCCTTTGGCAAGACTATGACTTCATTATGGTAATGATGTGTAGAATAAGAGATAGAGAGAGCCAGTCTTGGATCCAGAAGACCTGTGTTCAAGTTTAGCCTCTGAAATATAAAGATTGTGACTGGATTCTAAGCAAGATGTTTAACTTTTCAAGGCTGGAAGCAATTCTCTAAGATAAAAAATAGATGTCAGAGAAAGCACTGAACCCCATGGCAGAGGAAATGACTCACCAAGAGCTCCTTATCCCAAAAAACACAGACGCAGGTTCCATCTTTGGCTTTAATAAAGAAAGAGGGCCCACATATTCATTATTCTATTATAAGGTAGTTCTGGTGATTCATAGAGGCTTCAAGTAGGATATGGAGGAATCTAGAGGATTATTTGTGTCCAAGTAGGGAGGCTCCAACTTCATTGGATAAAGGAAAATCCCAGATATGGAATGGGGAAAGCACAAATAGGACTATACCATTTCATAGAGGGTGGAACCCAGAACTGTAAGAAATACTGGGTTTGCCATATGAGTAACATTTTATGATACATGGATACCCTGGTTAGTAAGTAGTTTTAAAAAGAACAGTTAGATTAATTCGCATATGATCAATGCTCTGTTCTCCCATAGTCCTGATCAGACTCCCAGATTCATGAAGAAGAATACATGGCATTAATAATCAATTTAGAATGATCATGATGATGATGATGACAGTAATAATAATAAAAGTATAATTATAGCATTTTTATATTTTTTAAGTTTGTAAAACCTTTTACATATATTATCTCTTTTCCTCATAAAAACCATGAATAAAAATAACCATTTTACATGCTATTCCCATTTTATATATGAAGAAACTAAAGCAGGTGGAAATTAAGTGACTTGCCCAGAGTAATACAACTAGTAAAGATCTGAAGCTAAATTTGAACGCTTATCTTTCTAACTCCAGATCTGATATCTTCTAGCTATATTCCTGGGAATAGATTGGGGATGTAGCAAGATTTTTTAATTAAAGGAAAATTAAATTTAATTAATTGTCACCCAGTGACAAGAGTGTTGGATTCAGAATCTAAGAACTTGAGTCTGAATCCTCGCCTGCCACAAGTACCTTTGGGAGAATCATCTCATCTCTTGGGGTCTCAGGTTCCTCATCTGTAAGAAGATGGGATTGGGGCTCAATGACTTCTAAGTCCCTTCAAGCTCTAAGTCTATAGTTCTATAATATCAACCTCCTCTTGGAAATCACACAATCCCAGAGAGATTCATTTGTCTCTCAAAACCAATAAATCAAACTACGGTGGATCTTTATTTCCCAGACGCTGGTTAATTGGCTGCTGAGCAGTGATTAGTTCTAGCCTTTCTTCCCATGGGATTATAAATACAAAAGATGCAAGGAAGCTAGCAGGAAATGGGGAAAGGGACAGGGGCTGAGAGGTCATGACTTCTAGTGATCCCCACACTTTAGGCTGGTAGAAAACTCAATTCTCTGGATTTTCAGTAGCTCCAACACTCAACTGATCAGATTATACTTTTAATCATTTCAGTGGCTCAACTGTCCTGATTCTCAACTGGCTATTTCAATTTGGAATTCTTATCTATGTTCAAAATATTTCATATAGCTGCCTCTGGTTTGAACCTGATAAAACAGAAAGAAAAAGGGGATGTTTAGTACCAAAGAGATGTCCATATTTCACAGAAATTTGAAATCTACTACTTCAGGGCAGTTCCCAGCTTGCCAATAGGTTATGTTCCCAAGGTTTGTAAGTGACTGGTTTGGTACTCCAAATACATTCTCACCCCCCAAGTGAAAGTTTATTTAACATGTAACATTCCTTGATATGATACTATTGTCTAGTACTATAGTATTTACTCCAATATATCAAATGTTTCTAGGAGAAAATTCATCCATTCTTCAAGTCTGGGCTGCAGAGATATGTTTCCTGTGGTGGGATCAGATACTATCTTTCTTTGAACATCTAACCTTTTAATGAGCCCAGGGACCCCTCTAGTTCCAGGTCACTGACTGAGCTAGCCACTGGTGGGAATCCATGGTTACATCTGAAATTGTTTTTTTCTCTTGTCTTGCTCCCCTACTATCCCTTTTCTTTTCTTATGAGGGCCCCTGAAATTGATTTATGTGCTTTATTTTCAAAGAATAATACTAATAAAATATAACATATAGTATAATTTTACAACATTATATATATATATATATGCATATAGATAACACATTTTACAATATTTTATGTATCCTGTTAAGACTTTAAAGTATCACACTTCTCTTTGTACATTATTCAGGTATATATTTAAATATAGAGATATACTTATACACATATATAGATAACATGTTTGTATGTATGTATATATACAAATATACACCTGAATAATATACAAAGAGAATTTTGACACGTTAAAGTTTTAGCAGGATACCTACATAGAGAAATATGGCAGAAATATATGGTAGAACATGTTATAAAGGGAAGGAATTGGTTTAGAAGATAGTCAAGGTCTTATCACCAATATTAACTCAATCTTTTAACTTTCCATACCAGCTTTCTTCTACTGTCCCACATTCTAAGTACCCATCTCCTGCTAAAGAATAGGGAAAATGGCCAAATGTCATGGGCGTCTTTGAATTACAGAACACTAGTATGGTTTAATGAGAAGAGCCCAGACTCTAGCATCATTAACACCTAGAGCTACCTCTCACCTCTGTTCAATTTGCTTCATCTCTCTGAGTCTCACCTTTCTCATCTCTGAAGTGAGAGATCAGCCACGATGACCTCTAAGGTCTACCCTGTCTACCCTGAGCTCCAGGATCTGACTCTTGCATTCATGTGTAATGGACCTCAAGGTCATTTCCTCTAACCTAATCTTTCTACAGATCAGGAAACTGAAGCTCAGAGAGATTCCATCATTTATTCAAGGTCACATTGCTAATTAGTGGTAGAGTGAAGCTTAGAATAAAGGTCTAATAACTTAGCCCAGTCATCCACACCACTAGATATATTCCAGGGTTATTATTTTTTAATTGTGTCACCTTCCACAGAATTTAATTCAACAAATCTGAAGAAAGTATCTACTATGTGCAAAATTCAGGAATCTCCTTTTTAGCTTCTACCTCCAACCACATCAAAACACTCATGGAATTGTCAAACTATCCTGAGATCCCAGGGCAAAGTCTTCTCTATACAACATGTGTGTCCAAGCTCGGTAGATAGAAACTAGAGCACCTGATAAGGTCATTTGAAACAGGAGAAAATAATGTCTTAGGAGACCTTTTGTCTACTAGCAGATCACTCTCTGTGTTTGTCAGGACAGCTAAAAGTCAAGGGACTAACAATCATTTTTGATAAACTAGTTTGCACAAATCTCATCCAGGCTGGTGATATTGGCCAAAGTCTGAGTCTCTTTCCATGAGGAAATTCTGGTGACCTTGTGATTATTAATGACCACCACTATCTACAAAGCTTTAGCCTTTAACGATCCCTCCACAGCTGTAGTCCCCAAGCACAAAAGCAGCAGTCCATGTGGATTGATTTTGCCCTTAGACATGGCTGCCTCAGAACACTGTCAGTGATGGGGCTTACATATAGCTCCTTCTTGGGCAAGTCTAGTATTGGCATCTCTGGAGCTTTGTAAAGGTCATGAAGGCTCCATCCACTCTGTCTCCTGCATATGGTCTCATCCCTCTTTTCATGGGAGGATATGACTTAGTCTATAAGAAGCCAATCAGAGTCTCATAGACTGCCCGTTGCACATGGAGGATGAATCCAGATGTGATTGTCGTGTAATATGATCGATAAAGAGAGTTCTAGGGCCCTGAACAGCCAACCCACTTTCCAGCTTTCCTTTCCCATGTATTATGTTTTCTTTTGAAGTGTTTTATTGTTGCTATCTCCTTCAGCTGCTAGTGACCTCCCCTATATACTTACCTTCTATTTATTCTATATTAATCTTACAAGCTACATTAATATGATTAACCTATGGTAAAAAAAAAATATATATATATATATATATATGTATGTATATATGTATATGTGTGTGTGTATATATATATATAGTCTAGTACTATAGTATTTATTCCAATATATCAAATGTTTCTAGGAGATATAAATATCTTAAATTTTTATTATTTATTTATTTATTATGTTTAATATAATATATATATAATATAATATAATATAATTATTTTTCACTAAAATATTTATCTAGTCAAGCTTTCTATCTGGAGGCCTTGATCCCATCCTGGAGTTTTCTCTTATTGGGGGGCTCATCTAAGCAAATACATTGATGCCTTTGTGAATGAGACACACTGCTAGCCACAAGCCTTCTCATGAGAGACGGCCTTAGCCTAAGGCCTTCCTCCTCCTTTCTTTCAAATAGCACCACACCAGACCCATCATCTTCATGAAGATTTCCCTAACAGAGCCCAGTTGTTTCTCTCTTGAAAATAATGTATCATTAAGTTTGTGCCCCTATAATTAGATATGAGTTCAAATCTAATCTCAGATACTAGCTGTCTCAGTTTCCTCAAGTGTAAAATTAAAAACATTTCTAGTCATATGAAAAAAAATGCTCTAAATCATTATTGATCAGAGAAATGTAAAATTAAGATAACCCTAAGGTAACATTACATACCTCGAAAATTGTCCAAGATGACAGAAAAAGATAATGATAAATGTTGGAAGGCAAGTGAGAAATCTGGGACATTTATACATTGTTGGAGGAATTGTGAAATGATCCAACCATTCTGGAGAGCAATTGGGCACTATGCCCAAAGGGCTATCAAACTCTGCATACCCTTTGATCCAGCAATGTCTCTATCCCGCCTTTGTCCCAAAGACATCATAAAAAAGAGAAAAGGACTATCGTGGGCAAAAATGTTGTAACAGGACTTGTAATGGCAAGGAACTGGACACTAGGGGATGTCCATCAGTTGGAGAGTGACTGAAGAAGTTCTGACATGTGACTTTATGGAAATGGGATTTTATGGAAAATTATTATTGTTTAAGAAAGGATCAGCAGGACGATTTCAGAAAGGCCTGGAGAGACTTGCATGACCTGATGCAAAGTGAAGTGAGCAGAACCAAGAGGAACAACAAGATTATGTGATAGTCAACTGTGATGGATATGACTCCTTTCCACAATAAGGAGATTCAGACTAGTTCCAATGGATTTGTAATGGAGAGGGCCATCTACATCCAAAGAGAGGACTCTTGGGGCCGAATGTGAATCACAACATAGGATTTTCACCTTCTTGTTGTTGTTTGCTTGCTCTTTTTCTTCCTTGTTTTCCCCCTCTTGATCTGATTTTTTGTGCAGCATAATAACTGTGGAAATATGTATAGAAGAACTGCATATGTTTAACATATATTGGATCACTTGTTGTCTAGGGGAGAGGAAAGGAAAAGGGGGGGAGAAAAACTTGGAACGCAATGTTTTGCAAGAGTAAATGTAGAAAACCATCTTTGCATCTATTTTGAAAATAAAAAACAATTATTAAAAAAATAAATATTGGAAAATAGATCTAGCGAGATGATAACAGTTGCAGCTCATAAAAATATAATCAAACCTAATAAGATTCCTACAAAAAAAAATTTTGGCTTAATTCAGTATCAAGGAAAGCATTACTAATTTTAAAAGTCATTCCAGGATCTGTGGCACTGTATGCTCCTGATCTAGTATAGAGGACAGAAGATTTAGATGCTAAATAAAAAGATCTTATACTGCACAAGTATGGCATTTGACAGACCACAAATGTGTGACAATTTCTTCTACCCTAGAATTAAAATTCATAAGTACTGTCACTGGAAGAGGTATTCTTAATCGTTGTTGTGTCAGGAATCCCTTTGGGAGTCTGTGTACTCTGTGGATCCCTTATTAGAAAGTTTTTAATGCATCAAATAAAATGTAAAAGACTACAAATGAAATACGATAGTAAATTAAAAAAAAAAAAACAAATTCACAAACTCTGTTGTGAACCCTTGTTGAAGGACAGTGTGGTACAATGGAAAGAGCCTTTGGATTTGGAGTCAATTAAAATTCCCACTCTTCAACTTAGAATTTGGAAGATGCTAGACAAGTCATTTCTCCTGCTTAACCAGTTTCCTCATCTAGAGCTTTGAACTCGATGAATGCCAAAATCCTTTTCAGATATAAATGTGTGCTTCTATGTCCTAGGGCAAAACAGTGTGCTTTTCTTCACTCTTTCCTTAGTGTCTTCCCTCTCCTACTTGTATTGAATGCTGGTTTAATTTGAATTCTCTCTGCTAAAAAATCTTAATTCAATAGCATTTTATGTTTTCCTGTTTATTGCAATTGAGGCAAGGACTGCCACACAGTCAAGGGGTGTTGATGGAATCTGGAACCACACAAAGTCAACTATAAGCATTCACCAGCAAGTGCTGTAAATTGAGAGGCTTCTGGGTCAAATTTAATACCTTACTGTTTACCTTCACACCGAACTATTCCATTTCACCTTTCCCCTGCCTCCTTGGATTGATCACAGTTTTTGTTTGAACTCGGTTTCCTCTTCAGAATCTGTTTACCACCTTTGGCCCTTGATGAACCATCTTCTCCGTGACCAGTCTAGGCTTAACGGCGTGACAAATCTGCCCCTTCCTTGAGCGGGGACTTCCTATGGCCTTCTTTCCTTCTCATTTCTAGAACCCCAGGAGGTCCCAGTGCCTATAGTGGAAGCTACTCAGTCACAGCCCATCAGAGGCTATAATCCTTGGAGCAAATTAGGGACAAACAACCTTCTTGCCCTTAGAGCCAAAGACAGAGTGATTTCCTGGTCCCTGCTTCTTGTCTGAGAACTCTAGAAGTCACTGTGGGACAGTGTTTGGTAATGACCTGTCTCTGCTTCTTTGGAACTACGGGCAAGTTCCTTAATGTCTCCAATCCTCAGTGTTTTCATCTGGAAAATAAGGGAATCGGGACTAAATGACTTCTCAGATCAATCACAGCTGTACGTTTCCGGTGTTAGGATGACTCAGGTATAAAGAACAACTTTCTTTATATATGATTTTATGATCAACAACCTTTATACATTTAGTATATTTTATATTCTCTCTTAATTCTTTGAAAAATGGTGATCCAAATGGTGTAAATCTCTGGAAACCTCGAATATGTGTTCCGTTCCCTGATCGCACCACGCCAGATAACAGAATCCACTGTAACATTCTGTCAACCGTGTCAGGGCTGATTTCCTAGGAAGCTGACTGCTGAGAGTCACAAACAGTCTCAGGCAGCCAAGAAATTCAGCATCGGCCATAGTTCTGGCTCCACAGATCAAGCATGGCCCTGGATTACCCTGATACCTCTAGCAAGCAAACAGGATTCCGAAATGGGAGTTTCCAAGAGTTTCAATGAGGGAGCCGCTTCAAGTGACAATTTTACAGACTCTTGCCACCTGGGACGCTTTCCATTTTCACAACATTCTTCTAAAATTGGGATCAATCTAAATCTATGAACCCCTTTTTATCCTGCCCAGGTTGTGCATGACCCTGAGGGGGACTGAGCAGCCTATGACAGCAACAGTCAGAGCAAATGGTAATTTTTTGGAAGGGAGACTGCTACCCCCAGAATTCTCCCAGCTTCCAGGAAGGATGCCCAGGCTGCTTGTCAGGCAAAGACCTCTTAACTCCAAAGAGAAGTTTGCATGAGCTCCCACTCCCAGATACAAGGTCTTTCCTTTTCTTCCTCCCACATAAGCATTTGTAGAAAGGTCTCTTCTAAGAATGAGAAAATCCCATTAAATTTTTTTAAAAAAGATATTGTTTACATAAGCTAGCTCTAAAATAGACATAATTAAAAACCGGAAGCCCAAGGTTGGGGCTCTGTTCACTTTAACAGGGTCTCACACCTTTTTGCTATTACAAGAAAGAGAAATCAAGTGTGAGCATTACTAAGTGAGCTCTTCATGAAAATATCTAATTATAAGCCAACTTAAAGTCCCATCGATGTCTGCTTCTCATGAACCTGTGGCAAAGTGGGGGTTGGGGAGGCGAATCACACTCCAATTAGACTTGTTCACACCATCAGAAGCAAGCCTGAGTCCTCTTCCTACTTAAGAGCCATTAAAGCAAGAAAATAGAATCATTTGGTGGGCACTGTTTCTCCCACACTTTTAAAGAAATCACTGTTTATAGTCATACATGCAAACATCCCAAGCTACACCAGACTGCTAGAATTTTTCATTTATCGTAAAATCCTCTTTTCTCTTGCTCTGCCATAGGATGGAGGATAAAAGAATTCTCTTTTTTTTTTTCAAGAGATGGGTAAACTGAGGGAGAACTATCATATGAGGCAAAACAACAGTGGAGCACTTTGCAAATCTCGTTTATCATTATATCTTCAAAATAAGACCACCTTCAAGGAAGCATCTAATTAGCAGACAGATCTAAATTTTTTGTTCTGTCTCCCAGTACAATGTCCCTCTGTGGGCAGTCACACAGCATCCAACCCAGACTTTTTGTCTGGTCTTTGTAACAGTACCCTAAAAGACTTTCCTTTCTCTAAGCTCTTCCCTTGCTGAACTATCAGGTCTGCCAATCACCAACCCTTCTGGTCTCCTTTTCATCCTTCCCTCACCTGCCAGAATGGCTGCTTAGGTATGGCTATTATCACTTTTCTGTTCAAAAATCCTCAGGTTCAAGGACAACTCCTTGCCTTAGCATCGAAGGCCCTGTACAACGTGCCTCCGTCTTGTTTCACATTAACTTCTTTCCCACACTCTGAATTATAACTAAAATGGATTTCTCTTTGTTGCCCAAAATTAAATAGATCACAGGGTCACATGTTTTGAAATAGAAGAGGTGTCAGAGGTTATCCAGGCTGACCATTTCATTTTATAGATAAAGAAATTGAGTAAGGAGCTTAAGCGGTTTGTCCAAAATGAGACAGGCAGGGGAGTTGGGATTCTATCTCAGGTAATCAGGCATCCCTGGAATGGACTCCCTCCTCATCCCTGTCTCTTAGAATCTCTTAAGGCTCTAGTTTTCCTTCTTGAGGGAATTTGTCTCCTTCCTCCCTGCCATTATACCAGTGGTAACAGCCAAAGTACCCTATCTTCCTTTAGGGCACAGCTCGAATGCTATCTCCTACAGGAGACATTTCCTAATCTCCCAGCTGTTAATCCTCTTTATCTCTTTAATTACTGTGTATAACTTTGTGTATGCATATCTTTGTCCATGTAGAGTGTAATATCTAAAGCCAGAGATGATTACATTTCTGTCTTCATAACCCTACTATCTATTAGAGGACCTTGAAAATCAGAAGTGCCTCATAAATGTTTATTAGGTTGAACTGAAATGAAGAAATAAACAAGGGGATTGAAGCCTGATGGGGCAGCTTTTTTCCTCTCTTCTGTCCCTTTTCTCTTCTAAGAATTGGGAAGTCAGTGTGAAATGATGTCCAAGGAGGCTTAGCTGAGCCTAGAGAGAATATAGACTATAAATCATTATAATCTTCTGTCCCAGATTAGTTCTATGCCTTATGTGGTAGGTTTTTTTTTTTTTAAGGATTCCATTTTCATTTTCTAGAAGCCATTTTTGAATGAGCCAAACATTTGTTATTGAGTTAACACTTCCTCCTAATGGTCCATGCACTCCCTTGTACCAGATTTGTGGCTTATTGATTTGATAGTTACCCAATGGTCTTTGTGCTGGTAGCCTCCATGAAACTTCCCTCTTTCTTGAATGAAAGTGAGTGTTTGTGTTGTGGGGTCCAAATCTGCTGACTATTTCCAAGGCTTACAATATTCCAAGAGTCTTGGTCCAAATGGATCTGAAGTATTGGGGCTTCTTAATACTCTGGATTACACAAATTAGGCAAATACATCAGTTGCCCAAATTAGCCCAGATGACAACAACATATCATCTCTCATCCTAAATGTGGGTTGCTGCTCATTCTCCCCATTATTCTCTTTAAGGAGTCCTACTCCATGGCCTCCCCATACCTGATTCCCAGCCCCAAGATTATGCCGGCAGAATTCCCAGCTGGAAAGATTTAAAGGATGAATAACAGACTATTCTGTCGTTTGATGACCCATCTAGTGAGTTAAAGGATCACCATCACATAATCATCTTGTTGGGAGACATGCAGACAATCTGATAGAATCACAGAATTAGAGCAAGAATGGACATGTGAGCTCACCAAATCTGACACAATCATTTTGCCAGAGAGGAAACTGAGTGGAAGTAAAAGAGGTCTTGACCAGGGTTACAAAGCTAGCAAGCATCTGTGGGAAGATTTGAATATAGGTCTTTTCTAAGTCTCTAGCAGCTGTGATCTTTGCCGGGGCAGGAACAGGTTCCAGGCTGTATCAACACAGGAAGATGGCTTCTGGCCCTGGGATGCAAGCATTGATATTCTATTAACTCTTGGATTGAAGATCCTGAGCTGACTTCTTCTGTGAGAAGAGATGATGATAAAAGGGGGGGGTCTGAATGGCTTGGCACTTGCCACCTCCTCTGTTTTCCTCAGAGAATCTTGCTTTTTCATCAGCTTCATTAGCCTCCACTCATGATGTTTGGCTGGCAGTGGGTGGAGCTGGCTCATCCCTTCTCCACAGGAATTGCTTTCCTAGACAACGACTATAGAGGCCGGGCTAGAAGCAGGAATGGCAGTCTGCTGGCATCCCAGAACTCCTGTGCTTATTTGCCTTTGGGGGTACGTTTACTAGCTGTTGCTAGAGATAAGGAGGAAGGGGAGCCTTTTCTCTTCAATGATTTCTTTCCTCATCAATAGCTACAAAGGTCAAGCTAACAGCAGGCCTAGTGGACTGGTGAGCAGGAAGATCATTCTCCTGTAGCCTTTTGTATTTACTGTCCTGGTCCTGGGCTTTCTCCATCATGGGTCTGAAAGGGAGATTATGATCAAGGTGATGGTGGTAACTTTTCTGCTGCCTCATTTTTTTCTCCCTTTTGAATGCCTGTGGGATCTGAGACCTGTTCTCTGGACCTTAATTTCCTCGTCAATAAAATGAGATTAGCCTGGATGATCACTAAACTCTAAGGCTATAATGCTAAAATCCATTTACTTGACTAGTGCACTTGAGTGTTTTTATCACTCCGAGGGACCTCCAGGTACTATCCCAACTCTATGTCTTCCTCATCATGTTTCCTATGAAATCAAGGGTTCTAAAATGCTCTGATTGGATCCACAATCCAATGGCACAGACATGACTGAAAGTTCCATTGTGAATCAGCTAACAAGTGAATACATGGCTGCTGTGTGCCAGGAAGGGAAAGCATGATGGAACATAGGGAAAGTTGTCATCGACTCAGGAAGATCTGGCTTCAAGATTCATCGCTGACATGTATTTGTCATGTACTTCTGGGCATGGCATTTATAATCTGTTTCCCCGGCAAGTCCCTAAGCCTGAGCTGCAGAATGAGTACTTGTCTACACTGGAAAAGGGAGATTCTCATTTAATGCCAATAAATCCATAGGACCAGACCAATGTGCCAGCAAGTATGACACAAATCAAATCTGACCACAAGGGAGCTCACTCTCAATTGAGAGAAATAAACATGTATATGTAGGTAGCTTAAAAAATCCAACCATAGCCATCAATTAACAGGACCTCTTTGGAATGGACTAAAGGGGACTCCAATCCCCAAAGGCGACCAAGTCAGATTGTACGTCCACTTCCACAACATCACCTAAAATTTATTAACCTCTTGCAGAGCTCTTACTCAGCAGAACCAATTTCCCAGGCAGAAAAGAAACGTAATCTGTTAATATTTATCTATGAGTGGTAAAGCAAATTACTCATCTTGGGCAAACACATTAGGTGCCAGCGTCAGGTCTGAATAGTGGGATCCTGCCACTCACCCCAAAACCGAGACGATATTTATCCTGGAGAAATGCCACGTCCATATAAACTATCTAATAGATAAAACAGACACTTGATTTTGAATCCCAGGGATAGGATTGAAGAGAAATTAATCATTGGGCCTGGGCTTCGGTGCTTTGCAATAAACCTTCAAACCCCACAAATTGTGAGAAGCAGAAGCCTTTAATGAAAGCCTGCCATTGGTCCTCTTCCCTAGAGTTCCACAACAGTGTCTCCCCACAAGAAAATTGGCTCTTCTGGGAAGTAATGAAACATTCTGGTGCAACGCAGAAGGAGAGCTCCTAGCAAGGCTGCTTGCTTCTAAATGTAAGGTGCCAGGGAGCAAAAAAGAGAAAATCATACAAATTACCACATAATGTAAAATGGTGTAACCTACTGCCAGGAGGAGGATCATACACTTAACAGCTTCCTACTTTGAAAGAAGTTTCTATGTCATCCTTTCTCAACACAAACGATTCTATGTTTTGAACCAAAAAATGTCTAGGGATGTGTATATGTTCTGATTTTTAGTAAAAGTGACAAAAGAACAAGACCCAGAAGGTTTTTCTCCTCTGTCAGAATTGAGGGTTTAGTTTCATTTAGAGAGGAAGGAATGTTGTCGGGTTTTCTCCTTCAACATAAATTATATTTTAAATTGTCAATTTCCTTCCCCACCTCTACCATGAAAATCCCATTCATGAAATACTCACGATCCTGATGCAGTCTGTACAAATAAGAACATGGTACTTAAGGATGGAGGGATTATAAATCATGGAACCCCATGCTTCATTTGACTGATGAAAAAAGTGAGATCCTAAAACAATTTCCAAGCATAGTAGATTCTTTCTCATGGTCTCTGACTTCAAAACAGCAGATCAATAAGCATTTATTAAGCATCTACTCTACAAAGAAAAAAAATCAATCCCAACTTGTAAGGAAGGTGTTTACGTTTCAATGGAGAAACAAGAACATCTATAAGTAACCAATCAATCAATCAATCTTTATTAATTAAGCATTTGCTATGTGCCAGGCATTGTGCTAAGGGTTAGAGATACAAAAAGAAAAAAAATATATATATATAATCTCTGCACTCGAGAAGCTCGCATCTAATGGAGGTGGCAACAGGCAAGCAAATACTACAAAGAAATACATACAGAATAAATATATAAAAGCATAAATACTGAAAAATAAAAAATACATAAAAATGAGATGGTTGGAAGGAGCTCCCTAACAACTGGGACCTCAGGAAAGGCTTCAAGAGGAAGGTAATACTTGGAAAAGTGGGATTTTCATGATGTGGAGTTGAGAGATTAGTCCTGACTTCAGGATTCATGGCAAATATTAAGCCAGGGAGACTGGAAGAATGATCTCATCGTTCTTCCACTACACTAAGCAGGATGTTGTTAGGACAAGAAGCAGAATGGTCAAGCTGACAGACATAGAAAGACCTAGGTTCAAGTCTCACCTCCGAAACACATGATCTGACTGTGGGCTCCTGGACTTAAACTCTGCTCTAAGCAGCATTTTCAGCCTATTAAGTTGCAGATGAGTAAAGATTCCCATACCCAAGAAATCACAGGCCCATTTTCTATCTTACAATAAAGTGCAATGAAAATCTCAAATCCATTCTCATCCAACGATATATGTTTGGAAACTTGGAACAGGAAAAATGACAGCTCCATTTTTAGAAAAAAGGCAGTGGAATCCCTGCATCGGGCTGGGTAAGCTGCCATGGAAATATACTCAGAAATCAAATATATCTTTTTGGAAAGCAGTATTCCATAAAATGTCTATACGTGTAGGTGAAAGAAGATAGATGATGATGGATGACTACAAGTGAAAGCCCCCAAAGACAGCATCCACCAGGAACCTCTGGCTGGAACGTTTGCTTTTCTTTGGATTTTTCTTTCTTCTCCTACAATCTTGGCCTACAATCTTCTCCTTCTTCTGTTTCATTCTCAAACCCCAGCTCTTCCAGCTTCTGCCCTGGCTCCTCCCCTACCTCCGCACCTTCACCTTCCCTTCCTATCTGCTTCTTATTTGTAATCCCTCATCACCTCACTGAGGCAGCTATGTAGGTGGTACAGCAGATAGGGTCAACAAAACCTGAGTTCCAATCCTACTTGAGATACTTTTTAGCTGAGTGATTCTGGGCATGTCGTTCTCCCTCTTTAAGTACCAGTTTCCTCATCTGTAAAATGGGAAGAATAATGTATTCACCTTATAGGCTTGTTGTAAAGGTGTAACATATGTAAAGTGCTTTATAAACTATCACATTTGCAATATAAATGCTAGTCATTAATGCTAATATGGCTATTATGGAAATTGTGTCAAAATACTTATTAAGAATCAGCTGAAAGATCAACTGTGTGAGTGAAGTGGCTACTCTGATTAATACAGTGATCCAAGGCAATTCCAAAGAACTCATAATGAAAAAAGTGCTACCCAATTCCAGAGAGAGATAACTGCTAAATTCTAAGTGTTTATTTTTCTCATTTTCTTTATTTTTCTTGCTTTTTAAAAATATAGCTAATGTAGAAATATGTTTTGCATGATTTCATATATATAATCGATATGTTGGTGGGAGAGGATGGGAAAGAAGGAGAAAATCTAGAATTCAAAATGAAAAAAGAAAAAAAGAAAAAAGTAAATAAATAAATAATAATTTAAAATGTTTTTTTTTAAGTTGCCTGTTCCCTACAAGTGAGTTCAAACTCCTTGTTTATTTTTTTAATTTAAGAAATGTGTTTTATTTCTTTAATTTAAGAAATGTGTAACATATGGTGTTCCTTTGTGTGGTGTATACATCTACATTATAGAATCTATAATTCTTATATAGGTGGCTATCAACTTACTCTCCAGGTTGGTCCCCTTACTCCAACCTACTCTCACATTGACAGATATAAGCAAAGAACATCACTGCTTATATTCAAGTTCTTTCCGTATCTTAAGAATATCCCTACTGAAGGGGACCATATATCTCCTGCTCTACTTTAGTTCTTGGTTCCCCAGTGATGTGTTTCCATTTATACAAACCAGCTACTCAAAACTGTGACACCTTTAGATATTAAACGTAATAATTTACTTACCAATAAAGGAAAAGATAACATCATAGGCACATATATTAAGTATACAAATAATAAAATATATAGCAATACACTTATAAACCTCTATCATACTCTCCCACAAATGCATTCAATATCTGGTGAAAAGAGTGAGCACACAGTTAAAGGAAGCTGGCCATGAAGGACATCGAGTTCAGGGTAACTAACAGCTCTGAACCACAGACTTTGATATTATTGGCCAATTCAGAACTATCTATACTCCACAAAGCCATTTTTTTCTGCTGCTTGTCTGCTGAGTAAATTTATCTTCTCTCATCTTCTCCCCTTTTTGTCTTCTTAATTAATGTAGCACTTGCAAACCCCTTCAAATTACAATCATCTTTACATGAGCACCGGAAAAATAAAACCAAATTGAATTGTGTAAATACGTGCAAGACACTCTGCTAGGTCCTGGGGCTACAAAGACAAAAAAAGAAACAAACCCGTGTCATGAAAGAACTTAAATATGTATATGAATTAATAAAAAGTACATACAAAGACTTTTCCAGCAGGAAAGAGAGTTAACATTAGGTAGATTAGGAAATGTTTCAGTAGTGCCTGAGCTATTTCCTGAATGAAGATGGAGCTTCTAAGAGGAAGTGCATGCAGTACAATGTGTAAAAGCATGAGGTAGGTAGGGAAATGAAGTGTGATGTGCAGAGAATAGCCAGCAGGCCAGTAGGATATGAAGAGTACATAAAGTACAGTAATATGAAATGATGAGATAGGTAGGTGGAAGATAACCTGTTTAAGGCCTTAAAAACGCAGACTGAGAATGTTATATTTCATCCTGAGGGCCATAGGGAACAACAGAAGATGTCTCAGAAGGACAGTGATATGGTCAGATTTGTGTCTTTGGAACATCAATTTGGCTGCAAAGATGGAGAGGGGAGAGCCAATTAGGAGGATGCTGACATAGTTCAGACTAAAGGTGATGAGGCCCTGAGTTATGACAGAGTTTATGTGACTGGAGAGAAGAGGGTGGATCCAAGAATAGCTGCAGAAGAAGAATCAAAAAGAGCTGGCAAATGATTAGACGTAGGGACAAAAGGAGAGCAATAAATCAAGAGTGATATCTAAGGATATCTGGTCAGCTACTAGGTCTTCTGGACTCCTATTGGACAAAATCTCCTAATGCTTAGTACCCAACAACACTTGCTCAGCATGTTTTCTCCCTCCATCATCACCCCGTCTGTTTACCCTGTTCCTTTACAGCCATCTCCAGTTCTTAGCAGACATAGGGCAAGGAAAAAAAAAAAAAAGGAAGTCTATATTCTAAATCCATGCAAGATGGAGATTTGGGATTCATTTGACTTGTATTATAGAACCTTATCTTTGTCAAATAAGCATTTTAATACAGAAGACAAGCATTTCCAAAACATGCTATCCAATTATATCTCAAGTGGATGTTTCCACTTCATAACAAGGTGAAGGGCCAGAGGCTCCTTCTTTCTGGAATAGTGCTATCACTTCAGAGGGTCAATGTCAATCCCAAAATTAAGCTCCTTTACTGCCCAGACATACCGCCTGGTCATTTACCTCAAATTTAGCACACTGCTTTCTTTTAAAATTCTTCTCAGTGCTCTCCTGGGAGAAAGAAGAGATGTATTCATTACCATACCCTACAAAGTGAGAGGCCCAAATTGGATTTGTCCTGCCCTTCTCATTCAGTACACAACTGAAATGTGCATCTGGTTAGAAATCACATCCATCTCGATTCAAAGACTTATCAGGGATCCTGCTGAAGATATTAACATATGGGCTGGCCAGAGCTAAATGTATGCATTTCCATCACAGATAATAGAGATAAAAAAGAGCCTGTCAAATCACTGGGTCTCTTCTGCCCATGGAGAAAATGCAATTGAAAGAATAATCCTACTGTTTTATGCGCTGGGGAGCTTGCAGGCATCATTCTTCCCACTCTCCTTGGGAGTTTGACTGGCTACAAAGATTACTCCCATTTTTTCAGATTAGAAAAGAGAAGTTTGGTGATTAGGAAGACTAAATTTAACTAGGAAAATAATTGCGACCTTATCTGTTTTAGCCTGGCCCAGACAGGAGCATTTGAGATTTATACCTGTAAGTTCTCGATCCAGGATGAGTCGGAGGCAGAATTAGAAAAGAGTATATTTGAAAGGTAATACTTAGAGATGAACTCCTTGGAGTCAGGAAGGCTGGGCCATGAGAGTTGGCTCTGGCACAAATAGTTGTGTAATCATAGGCAAGTCATTTTTAATTTCCTTTACTTCAATTTTCTCATGTAAAAATTAGGAATTGCAGATCCCTAGACTTTATGGAGAGAGCACAAGAAAACATAATCAAAATGCTTTGCTTATCTTAGAATACTAAGTAAGTATCACTAATTGTTTTTATAATGAACAAGTGACCTGGTAAATAGAGGCAGCTAGGTGACAAAGTAGAACAATCTCTGGCATTGGAACCAAGAGCTGAATTCAAATCCAACCTTAGATGCTTACTAGTTAGGTAATTCTAGACAAGCCAACTTTGTCTGATTTCATTTCCTTGGCTGCAAAATGGTGACAAAAATAGTGCCTAACTCCCAGAAATATTATGAGTCTCAAATGAAATAGTATTTATAAAGAGTGTTTCAAACATTAAAGGACTGTATAAATACTAGGTTTGACAATCATGAATAGACTGTTGGATCTGGCATCAGGGAAATCTGGGTTCACAATCTACCTTTGATACTTAGTTCCCCATTAACCAAGATGGAAATGTAACTCAGGGTAACTCAACTACCTCCCTAGAGTATAGACACTAAATCAAACATAGAATGTTATTTTGTTAAATGGAAGTTTTTTATACTCACAAAAACATATCCTCAAGACCCTGCTGGATGACTGACTTCTTGGACTTTTAAACTAATTTACTAAGTTTTGAAAGTTTATAAGGACTACTAATTTAATCTCCCCCTTCACCCAAGATAATTTTAATGAGTCCCCACTGCTTGAGCCCAAAAGGGCATGTCCTATGGCAATTGTAAGCAAGGAATCAAGATTGTAGAAAAAAATTTTGGAGAAGGAGGTTGAGAACCCCTCTCATCATATCCCATGGGCAGTCACATATTGGGGATATCACTTCCTTTCATGAAACTGTTAAAAACTCTCATCAGAGAAGAAACATGCTATCTCTTAGATGACATTGAACATTGAAACTGCAAGGCTAACAGCTGAGAAAGGGAAGGCTTGGTCTTTCTGATGAATACCATTACTTTACAGCAGGTGTTTGTAGTTTTTGATATTTTTTTTTGTTTTTCTTTGGTTTTAGCTTTAGGGTTTTGTTTTGTTTTTTATCCTTGATCTTTCTGGCAATTATCTGCGAAAGCCTGTGGATCCCTTCTGCAAATCATACTTTTCAATAATTGAAGCAAATGCTAAATTTCAATGAGAGATTAGCGAATATAAAAATGTAATAATTTCCCTTCTAGAATCTACCCATAGATTCTTGCAAACATCTCCTTGTTCCATGGATTTCAGAATAAGAATCTCTACTTTATAGCCTTGATCTCCTCAAATTATAATTTGTTAGAACTCCCTAAATAAATAAACAAACAAATGGATGGATGGATGAATAAATAGGGAGGGGTTTTATTTTGAAGCAGGCTGGATGAATCAAAAGCTGGGAATTAAAATTGCCAGAGAAATCTCAAATTCTCAGATATGCAGAGGATACCACTTTCTGAGAGCAGAAAGTGAAGAAGAATTAAGAAGCTTCTTGATGGGGGTGAAAAAGGAGAGGATAAAAGCTGGCTTGAAGCTTAACATCAAGCAGACTAAGATATTGGCAACTGGTCTCATCACTTCTGGCAAATAGAGGAGAAGAAATGAAAGCTCTATCAGATTTTATATTATTGGACTCAAAGATCACTGCAGATGGTGACTACAACCATGAAATTAAAAGATGCTTGCTCCTTGATAGGAAAGCTTTGGCAAATCTGGACAGAATGAGAAAAATCAGAGCTATCACCTTGCCAACAAAGGTTCATATAGTGAAAGCTATGGTTTTTCCAATGGCAATGTATAGCTGTGAAAATTGGACTAGAAGGAAAGCTGAGCACTTCAGAATCAACACTTTCAATTTGTGATGCTGGAGAAGATTTTAAAGAGCTCTTTGGACAGCATGGAGATCATTAAAGAAATTAATCCAAACTATTCATGAGAAAGCCAAATACTGAAGCTGAAGTTTGAATACTCTGATCACATAATGAGAACATGTAAATCATTGGAAAAGACTATGATAGGAAAGATTGAAGGCAAAAGTAAAAGGGGATGGCACAGGATGAGATGGATAGTTAGTATCATGGAAGCAATGACTATGAACTTTAGCATATAGTGGAGAATAGAAGAGCTTGGTGTGCTATGGACCAAGGAGTCACAAAGAGTCAGATATGACTGAGCCATTAAGCAGTAACAAGTTACTTTATTTTGTTTTAACAGGATTTTATTTTTTCTAATTTATTTTTCTAACTATTTTTAATATTCATTTTTAAAAAAAAATTTTGAGTTCCAAATTATTTTCTTCCCCTTCTCACTACACCCTCACTAAGACAGTAAGCAATTTGATATAGGTTACATGTGTAGAATCAAGTAAAACATATTTCTGTATTAATCATAAGCAATAACTTATTTTTTTAAAAATGAAGGCAAACAATAAAATCAAGTCTGGAAGCTTAAGCTGCCCAGTGATAGATGAATCATTTCTAGGACAGAATCCTAAGAAAGATAAACAATAACCAAATGGAGGCAGAGTTCTGCCTTTGACAAAAATTGTCATGACCCTCTTTGGTGATTGTGATCAATATAGGAAACCAGTCTAGCTTATGGAGGTAATTTTTTTCTCCTGGCAAGATTGGCTAGAAGTAGCCAAATAATTTCCCAGCCTCCCTTTTGCTCTTTGACTATGCATATTTAGTGCCTAAGGAAGCATCAGGAATAAAATTAATTCTTACAATCCCATTGGACTATGTTTGATATATTTAATAACATATTATCTTAGGGAAAAATAAAAATATAATAGCAATACCAAAGTCAAAGACCTGAATAATATGGTAGACCGTTACTTCTTATTTATTTTTCAATTAAATCTATATTAACTTGTCCTTCCATCTTCTGAATTTAAAGAAAAAAGGAATTATACCTTGTTAAAGGTGTGTGCCTTAGAAACACTTAGTTTCAGGGTCTTTTGATTTTAACATCAATGTTAGTATTCTCAAAGTTCAAGGAAATCGATTGCTTCAAATACTCTATATAATATGAAAGTTGATATCACTAAATGGAATCACTGGGGCAATTCAACACCATTTTATCAACATTTTTATTATTGGTACAAATCAGCTGGCGAAGAAGATAATAGTTAAATATTCTTAGCAAATGTGACATCATAACAACCTCTAGGAAAAAAAATTAGGTTGCCCATCAGTGATTTCCTTTTATTCTGTTTTTTTTATTGTTTCTTCCAGAAGAAACCTTCCAGAAGGTTTATAATAAAACAGCTTTTAATAAGCAAGATAAAGTAACTTATCATGGAGGCATAATGTTAAAATATATATAAATTCATATGGATGAGTTTACTATGCAGCATGTTCCAAAAGTTTTATTATAGTAGTAAGATATTAAAGTTTTAAAGTTTGAAACTGTACTAAGACATTGGAGACCTCCTGTATAAATATGTTTGGGGGGAACACATACATCACATGTTCCACTATAAAATTCAGGAAGGACATCAGTTCTTTTTCACATCTTCATGGAGCCTGAGGCAAAAAAAGGGGTAGGAAAATCCCACTCTGGCAGCTATATGTAATTATGTTAACTCAGACACGGAGAGCACTCTGTGGTTAGGTGGCACTACTTGATCACAAATACCAACTTCTGGGTAGGATTCTGGGAAAATGGCAGAATAGGTTGGTGAATTTTGAGCTCTCCACATTTCCCCACAAATGGAATAAATTTGTGCCTCAGAGAGAACACAGACTGATGAAAAATCAAGAAGACTTGAGGCAGAACAGGGTCCTCCCAGTACAACCTAAAAATATTTGAAGAAAAGTGAACCCAAGTAAAGTGCAAACGCCTCCATGCTAGCTCTATCCAAACATCAAATGGGGAGCTTTATGGGAACTGAGTGTGTCTGGAGCTTCAGCAGGAACCACAGAGACTTTCATCTCCTGCACTGTTTGTGGTATTGGGGTTGAAGTCTAGGCAGACCTCGACTGATCAAGAATTCCAGGCCTGGCTGTGCTGCAAGGACATGGTCCTGGACAAGAAGAAATCAGCACCCAGTGAGTGCAGAGAAGTGGGGCAGGGATGTTGCAGGCTGCGGGCACTTTCTGGAGGGTGGAGCTCTTGGTGTGGGGTTCCTCGTCAGAGATCTAAGTTGAAGCCCGAAGCATTATTTCCCCATACCATGATTAGATATGCTTACACTAATACTTCTTATTGTAAAAAAAAAAAAATGAACCAGCAAAGAAGAAAGAAACCCATCATAGAAACCTACTATGGGAACAGGGAAGACTGAGATTCATCTTCAGAGGAGGACACTAAAGTAACAATAGCTTCTTCCCTAAAGAGTAATGTAAAATGGTTCTCTGCTCAGAAAGAATTTATAGAAGAACTCAAAAATGAATTCAAAAATCAAATGAGAAATGTTAAGGAAAAAACTAAAAAAAAAATCATCCAAGAAAAACAAGAAGATTATGAAAAAAGTCAACCAACTAGAAAAAAAGATACAGAGTCTCAAAGATAAAAATAATATTTTGAAAATTAGAATTGGGTAAGGGGAAACCAGTGAAACTATGAGAGCCCAAAACATAACAAAACAGATTATAAAGAATGAAAAAAACAGAACAGAAAGTTAAACATTTTATAAGAAAAACAACAGATCTGGAGAACAGATCAAGAAGAGAAAATATAAGAATAATTGGACTGCCTGAAAACTGTGACCAAAAAAAAAAAAAAAAGAATCTTAACACAATAATGCAAAAGAATTATCCAATAAATATTCCTGGAGTGATAGAACATGAGGGAAAAGTAGAAATAGAAAAAAAAATCCACCAATCACAATGATATTCTTTTTGGAAAGCAAAGGAATAATATTGCCAAATTTCAAAAAAAAATATCAAAGAGAAAAATTTGCAAAAAAAACAAGGAAAAAAACCACAATTCAAATATGGTAGAACTACAATTATAGTTGTACAAGACTTATCAGCAGTCACAATAAAAGACTATAAGTCCTGGGTTCATATCTACCAACAATCCAATGAACCAGGCTTATGGCCAAAAATATCATATTATCTATATTATTATCTATAATTATCTATAATATTGAATTAGAAAAAATGGACATTCAATGAACTTAACAGATTTGGGGGACTTTCTATCAACCAAACCTGAACTTAACATTTAAAAGCAAAGATCAGTTTCTAGGAATTCAACAAGGACAAATTGTTTATGTTTTTTTTTTTTTTAATATGGGAAATGTATACCATATGTTTAAGTTTGACATCAACAATAGGGTCCTCAAAAAAAAAAGTTTGTGGTACAGTTAAGGGAAAATAGTATTCAAGTTATACAATGAAGTACAGAGGAAGAATAGACACAGAGGCATTAGAGGGGGAGGAGGGTTCAACACTCTGAAAACCTACTCATATTAGGAGTGAGTTTAATAGGCAACACTACATACATATCATGAAGCATATAGCATCCTTCAAAATCTACAAAAAAATAAGGGGCGGGGAAGCAAAGGGTGAGGGAAGAAGACAAGGGAAGGACCCATGTGTGGTGGGAGATTAAGTAATAGCAAGGCAAGTAAAGGAACAGAATTAAAGCAAAGAGTTAGCAGGAATAAGAAAGATGCGTGTGTATGTGTGTGTGTGTGTGTGTGTGTGTGTGTGTGTGTATACACACAAGTATACATAAATATATCTTTTTTTAATTATATTCTGCTTGGGAGTGGTGGCAGGGATGAAAGGGGAGGAAGAATAAAGAAAAAAGTTGCACAGCAGAGAATAAAGAACAGTTTACAAGAAGTAAAGAAAAGATGGACACATGAATATAATTTCTTCTATTTATATATATATGTATATATATATACTTTCTTGAACTGGTAATTTATTATATATTCTGAATATTCCCTGATGATCTGCTGGGTACATGACAATGTTTTCTTTTGTTTTGGTATTCCTTTTCTGTTGGAAAAAATGGGAAGACATCTTCTAATTCATAGAACTAGTGGGAGAAAAAGGGCTTTGCTAAGAATAACAATAATGAAAAGATGGAGGAGAAAGATGATGATGGCAGAACATTGCTTTGAATCTCAATAACGCTTATTTAAATACAAAAGGTGGCCACATAATGAGTATCAGAGTTGGTATTAGAAGTGATGTGTCTTTGACTCCAAATCCATCATTACATCCACTTTTATCTGCTTATATAACTTACCATGATATGCTAAGACCATAACTCAAGAGCTAAAAAACAAACAAATGAATAAACAAAAACATTTATATCATCCAGTTCAAATTTCTCATTTTATAGATCAGAAAGCTTCTGCCTATAGAAAATAAAGGGCATTGTGCGAGGCACACAGATAGTAAGTGTCAAGCATAGGATTTCATAGATTCATAGCATCCTAGATTTAGCTGGAAGTAATCTTGGAGACCATCAGTCAGTCAATCAACAAGCAAATTATTGTGTGCTAAGCCCCAAGGATACACACATGGGGAGAAGGAAAACAATCCATGCCTTCTAAGGAGGGAGAGAACTTTCAAATAACTAGTTTTAAAAAAGATAAATGCAGAGTAGATGAAAGTAACCTGGAAAGGAAAGGTATCAACATTTGGGGGAATCCTAAGTCTTACAAAAGCTGAAACTAAACTGAAACTGAAAAGAATACAGGAAAACAAAGAAGTAGGAGTGAGGAAATAGCGTTCAAGCATGGGCCACAGCCAATGCAAAGAGAGAGAAGCGGGAGATGGAGTGTTGTGTTGGAGAAAATGCAAGTGGGCCAGAATAGCTAGATTATAGAATGTGTGAAGGGGAGTCAAGGTAGGAAGGGGCTATGATGCAAAATGGAATAATTTATAGTTGGTCTTGGAGGAAATAAAAAGCCCCCGGGTAAGGGGCTGACTGACTTGGGGGTAAGGGGAGGGTATGGGGAAATGACAAAATCACACCAATTCAGCCTTAGAAAAATCACCCTAACCGTCAATTGAATGATGCAGTAAAATGAGAAGAAAATTGAGAGTTGGAAACCAGTGAGAAGACAATTAAGTCTGGTCCAGGAAAGAATCAATAAAGATCTTGCACTGGTATTGTAGCTGTATGAATGGAGAGAACAGAACTATATGAGACATCATGAAGGTAGAAGTGCTAGAATTTGGCAAAGAATTGAATATGTGGGGCAAAAGGGAAGAGTTAAGGATAAAACCAAAGTTGTGAGTCTGGTTAACCTGGAAGATGATGGTGCCCTGAATAAGAATATGGATATAAGGAAATGGGAAGACTCTGGGAAAAAACAATGAGTTCTGTTTACCCATGGCAAGTTTGAGATGCTCCACAGAATCTAACTGGAAAGCCCAATGGTTGGAGATATGTGACTGTAGCTTAGCAAAGAGAGCAGGGTTGGATATATCAGCCTGGAAATTATCTGCATAGACACAATAAGTGAATTTGGTGGGACTGAGGAGATGACCAAGTGAGACAGTACAGAGGGAGAAAAGAGGCCCCAGTAATACAGGCTATTCATTCGACAATAAGGATATTCATAATCAATATGCACGATCCCACAGAGGAGCCTGATAAGGAGTAGTTGACCATACAGGAGGGGGAAGCAAGAGAGAAGGGTGTTATGAAAACCTAAAAAGGAAGGAATATTCAGGAAGAAAAGGGGAATGACAGTGTCAAGTAATGCAGAGATGTGGAGGAATTTCAGGATGGAGAGAAGACCATTCATTATATTTGTCAATTAAGAGATGGATAGTAACTGAGGAGAGTTCTTTCATTGGAGTAAGATTGCAATCTATCTTGCAGAAGATGAATGAATGATGAATTTTGCAAAAGAGAATGTGAGAACAGGAAATGGAAACCCCAAGTGCAAAAGGCTTTCTTAAGAAGTTTAGAAGAAAAAAACAAGAAATAGAAGATAAGGAGTAAAGATGGTCAGATCAAGAAAAGATCTGCTAAGGATGAGGAAACTTAGGTATGTTTGGGAAGAGAAGGGGACAGGACAATGAACAGGAAGACACTGAAGAGTAGTCAAGTCAAAAGCATTTATTAAGCACATATAATGTATAGATATTATGCTAAATGCTGGGTATAAAAAGAAAAGAAAGAAAAGAACTTGTTCTCAGTGAGCTTAAAATTTAACAGGAAAAAACAAATATGTACAACATATAATATACAATATAATGTATACATATGCATATACATATGTAAAGATGGGTTATAATCTGTATAAATACACACAGGATACATTGGAGATTATCTCAAAGAAAAAGCACACAATCTTATTGTTTCAGATAAGGAGAGGCACAGAAAACCTAAATTACTTGCCCAGGGTCATACAGCTAGTCGTTCCAGAAGGAGAAGTCTTTCTGATTCCAAGTCCACTCCAAGCTGCCATCACCTATTTGAGCCCATTTCATCTGATTTCAAACCCATTGCTTCCCACTGAACTTCCCTGCCTCTGGCCATTTTCTGTATGGTGAAATTGTGCCAGTCAATGGTGAGCTCCTCTCCAACTCTAAATCCTATTACAATTCCTTTGTGCCAGTCCTATGCAACCTGCACAAAATGCTGCTCAATATGTGATTCGCGGGCCAGGCAGGGAGAATTCCCCCAGTTCTTTTATAACATCCAGGGCAGCAGTACTGCATCTGAGCTCTAGATTTTATGGATAAAATTGCTCGGATTTACTTAAGGCTTTAATTTCCACTTCTGGGGGGCGGCAGTGGGGCAAGGACATCTAAGTAATTAGAGCTCAAGGCCAACGAATGCATACACTCCAACCACCTTCCAGAACTGCCCTAATCCTCTCTCATGCACTATATATTCCAACCAAATCGCCGAACTCGTTCTGTGAAACTGATCTTTCATCTCTTACTTCTGCACATTTGCACAGGCTGTGCCTCATTGCTGGAAAGTTCTTTCATGGAATTCCTGGCTCTATTTGAGCTATAAATAATCATCAATAGTTATCTTCTCCAAGAGGTTTTCCTAATTAGCAATCCTCATCCCAGAAAGTTCTTTGAGTTCATTGTATATGTTCTGTATGTATTTCCTTGTATACATCTTTTTCTTTTAAGTTGAATATAAGGGGAAAAGAGTTTTGTTTTTTGTTTTTTTTTTTTTTTTTTGCTTTTTTCTATCTACAGCAGCTTCCACACTGTCTGGGATATGTTAAATGCTTAATAAATGCTTGAATATTCACATCAAGAATTATCTTTAATTTTCCTTTAGTGACAACATAATATGCAGAATAACTCAGTATAATAAAGAAACCAATGTACCTTCTGTATTGAGAATAAATGATTTCTCACATATTCATAAAACAATTTTTGAAATATGTGCATGTTATCATGATGAATAAAATATAAATTAATTTAAAACTATTAACAGTTCCACTTCACCCATGTCAGGGAGAGGTTTTAAAAAGTGACATTAAAAAAGACCTTAGCAAGGTTGGGAACCTGTAGTTTGAATCACACAGGAAGAAAATCAAAGAATCATCCAATTGAATCAAACAAAGAAAAGATCACTGTTGGCAGAAAGGATCACTGGAGAAGAGGATCTCAGGTCTGGAGATGGAAGAAAGCTCAGAGGACCCTTGAGTTCAATTCCCTCATTTGACAGATGAGGAAGTAAATGGCAAAAAGAGAACATTTACTCCAGGTCAGCTAATTAATAAACATCAGGGATAAAATTCAAGTCCAAGTATTGAATCTAAAGGTAATATCCTTTCCAATGAATTGGGCCTCAAAGAATAAGTAGGATTCATAAAGGCAGAGAAGAAAGGGAGAGGGAAATTCTTTGAAGAAGAAAGACACAAAAGGAGGATTTCCTAAGACCTGTTGAATGATGGGAATATTAAAAGACTGACCATTCTGGTTAAGGCTGAGGGTTTACATAAGGGATTAGTGGATGACAAAGTTTGGAAAGTAAATTAGAAATGTCTAACCACAGAAACAAAATGTCTTCAGAAGGAAAAAACAGAATAAAGCTCAAAATGAAAGAATTTCAGAGTGGAAAGGGACCTCAATGGCCACCAAGGACAAGCCACACTTGAAAAAGATTGCCTCACTCCAACCTACTGAACATATGATCATCCAGTATTTGCATCATGGTCATGAATATCCAGAATTTTCCCTAGGAAAAATATGCCACTTCCCAAAGGAACATCTTCTACTTGTTCATAGCTCTAAGTATTAGAAATTAGTATTGAGAATGTTATGGAATATTATTGTTCTGTAAGAAATGACCAGCAGGGTGAATACAGAGAGGACTGGCGAGACTTACATGAACTGATACTAAATGAAATGAGCAGAACCAGGAGATCATTATATACCTCAACAACGATACTGTTTGAGGATGTATTCTGATGGAAGTGGATTTCTTCGACAAAGAGAAGATCTAACTCAGTTTCAATTGATCAAGGATGGACAGAAGCAGCTACACCCAAAGAAGGAACACTGGGAAATAAATGTAAACTGTTTGCATTTTTGTTTTTCTTCTGAATCCAAATCTTCCTGTGCAACAAGAGAACTGTTCGTTTCTGCAAACATATATTGTATCTAGGATATACTGTGACATATTTAACATGTATAGGATTGCTTGCCATCTGGGGAAGGGGATGGAGGGAGGGAGGGGAAAAGTTAGCACAGAAGTGAGTGCAAGGGACAATGTTGTAAAAAATTACCCTGGCATGGATTCTGTCAATAAAAAGTTACAATCATTAAAAAAAAAAAAGAATATGATGAATAAAGTAGCATAAAATGAAAAAAAAAAAAAGAAATTAGTATTGAGCCTAAATGTGCTCCTTTTATACCCTCCCACACATTGCTTCTACTTTTGCTCTCCATTCAAGCAGAGTAATCCAAAATTCTTTTCTATATCACATACTTAAAGATAGTGATCACTCACATCCTTTCAGAACCCTCATTCCTCCAGGTCAATCATCCTCTGTTCTTCCAAATCATCCTGTAATAAAGCCATCTCAGGACCATTCCCCATACTGAGTGCCCTCCCCTGGCAACTCTGCCACTTATCATGATCCATTCTAAACAAGATGTTGCCCAGAAACAAGGAACAGTATTAAATGACAATATATCTGAGGCTTCCATTTTACCCTGAATCAGAAGAGCCAAAGCTGTGATGGCTGCCCTTGTTCAAATTTAGCCATAATGCTAAACAACAACAACAACAACAACAAAAAATGGATCATTAAAATTCAATGCAGCTAAACATAAAACTATCATCTAGCTATCTATCTATCTATCATCTATCTATCTTTCTATCCATCTATCTAGTGGAGGGGAAAGGGAGATTACAGTTACCCAAGGAACCATAACTGAAAATTCCCTACTCTGTGCTAACAAATCAGAGAAAAAGAGGACAAGGTCTTGCCATTTTACATGGCAAATTTGATCATTGCAATTAATTCCTTGTCTATCCTGACCTGCTCCCCTCAGTAAATTAGTTCCTTCCACCAAATTTAAGCACAGTGGAGTAGCAGAACAATTTCCAGTTATGAAGAAAACAACAATCATGTGCTCTGACCCCCAAAATAGTATGAATGGAGCCTAAGACTTTTTCAGGCCATTTTGAGACCAGGAAAGTGACTGAATTAATCCTTTGCTTTCTTCTGAGGTTGAGAGGGGTTTGGGGAAATGAGGGGAGATAGATACATTACCTGAGCTTTAATGAACAAATGAACATGTAAATTCCAGGAGCCTAATTAACTGTTCCTGTTTATTTCCTTGAGTGTTTGAAGGTGTTACCCCAGGTGATAATTATGGAAATATCCATTCTAACCTTTTTTTTTTTTTTTTTTTTTTTTTTTTTTTCTGTGGGGCTGGCAAATTGCTCTAGACTAGAACATGGAGTCTTGGAGAGCTCAGCTAAAAGTGCTTAGGAAAAGGATGCCATTAAGGAAAATCCTTTGGCTTCAAAATATATTGATCTTATAATCGTTTCTATGCAGACAAATGATGTTAAGCATCTCTTCTTCCCTGGAACAGCACACAAAAGGGTCATGTTGAACCTTACAGCATGGGAGCAGAAATTTTCCACTCTAACTTGCTTAGTAGGGTCTCTCCTAATTGCATTAGGAAAGCAGTAGAAAATGTGCTCCAGCTCCAGCTCCCTGGCTGCTGGCTGGTTAAAAATATCCTTCTATAAATAATGCTAATAGCTCCGGTTTCTTCTTTACAATAATGGGATTAACTATTTATGGGCATAATGACAGGTCAGAAAGCAGAGCTCCATTACCTGCCCAAAGTAAACAACTCAATAACCATTCCTTAAGCATCTCTGCTTTTATGTAAAGTATGCAGCATAATATTATTAGAGATAATTACTAGCCAGAGTCTAAGGGCCCCAAGAGTGGAGCAGCCTCAGCTGGAGGTGCTGAATTCGACTTAGCAGGAGCTCAGTGAAGGCAAAAAGAACCTGGGAGACCCAGGAGAACACCTTGGATCAAAAAGCCTTCCATCATGGCGGTATCACTTGGATGCAGCTACAACTGTGAATGTAAAATCCAGCAGCAACCTGACTCAGTTCCCCGTGCTATCAGCAGGGGTAAGGGGGAAATCACCCAACTAATAGAGAAAAGTAATAACGCGAATGTGCACATACACACACTCACTATATTTCAAAAAGACTCTGTTTTGTTTTTTAATTCTAAAAATAAAATGGATTTGATGCTTCATAAAATCAATGAGCAAGAAAAAAAGGGTGGAATGAAAAATTGATGAGGCCCATGCATGAGGGTGTGCCTGGTAGGGCTCTGGACAACTTTCTGAGATTATAAACTGCAGACGAGGTATTGAGCTGCATTGGTAGAATGAGTTTCTAAGAGTTCTGGGATCCAATGAAATCACAAGTTCACTCCTTCTCCCTATTTTGCATACTTAAGGAATCTAAATTTACATTCATGCTGTGTCCTTTGTGATTGCTAAAATTCTCTCATTCTCTCTCTCTCTCTCTCTCTCTCTCTCTCTTTTCCCCCACTTCTCTCTCTCTCTCTCTCTTCTCTCTCTCTCTCTCTCTCTCTCTCTCTCTCTCTCTCTCTTCTCTCTCTCTCTCTCTCTCTCTCTCTCTCTCTTTCTCCCTCCTCCCTCCCTCCCCCTTCTCTTTCTCTCTCTCTTCTTTCTTCTTCTTCTTCTCTCTCTCTCTCTCTCTCTCTCTCTCTCTCTCTCTCTCTCTCTCTCTCTCATATATGCATGTATGTATACTAATAAAGGTTCACACATTGTCCTCAGGCTATGAGTTTCAATCTTGAATGACATACTTGTAAAGCACTTAACATAGTGCCTAATACATATATACTTAAACCTTCTTTCCTTCATCCCTCCCTTTCTCCCTCTCTCTCCCTTTCTTCCTTCCCTCCCTCCTTCTCTCCCTTTCTCCTCTCTTCTTCCCTCCCTCCCTGCCTCCTTCCATGTCTTCTCTTTCCCTCCATCCCTTCCTTCCTTCCTTCCTTCTTTTCTTCCTTCCTTCTTTTCATTCCCTCCCTTTCCCTCCATCCCTTCCTTCCCTCCCTCCCTTCTTTCCTTCCTTCCTTCCTTCTTTCCTCCTCCTTCCTTCCTTCCTTCCTTCCCCCTACCCATTTTTCTGTTTCTGCATTCTCAACATAGTCAAGAGGCTTTGGTCTGTTGTGGATACAGCTGACCTTCTCTTCTATTCTGCTAGTTCTATGACCTCAAATGACTTTCTTCTCTCTGTAGGGTGCCATTTCTATACCAGCAGGTCTATCTGATGGAGCCATCAATTCAGCATGGAGTCAGCTTTGCAGCTCTGACAGAAACTAGTGTTACTTTCTTCTCTTTCCTCCCTCCCTCCCTTCCTCCCTCTCCTTTCCCCTCACCCCCCCCCCTTTTCTCGCTTGCTCAACCTCGCCCTCTAGGTCTTTGTCTCTGTCTCTGTCTCCTTCTGTCTCTGTTTTTCTCTGTATGTCTCTGTGTTTTTTCTTTGATTCTTTTTTTAAAAAATTAATTCAATTCAAAAAAAAATTAGTAAATACCTTCTATGTACAAGGAAGTGCCCTAGACATGAGAAATCCAAAGACAAAACTGATCCGCCCTTTCCCCTAGAGAGATTTCCTTTCAATTAGGATGAAACAACAGCATCTCAGATAAATTAACACAAAACATACATAAAGAAATATGCTTGGTGAGTACTAATAATGGAGAGACATGTAGAAGTTGGCACGTGAGCTCAGACTTGAAGGGAGCTCGGGATGCGAAGAGACAGAGGTCTCTCAAAGAGAGAGGCCCCCAGGTAGAGGGGAAGCTGGGGCAATCTCCCAGAGGCAGGTGATGGAGCTCCGGGAGTAGGGAACAGCCAGGGGGCCAGTTTGGCTACATTATAGAATTCAGAAGGGAAAGCCATGGGAAAACTAACAGGAAAAATAACAACCACTCCCATTTCTACAAGGTTTAAAGTCTGTGAAGCTCTGAACTCAGGACAATCCTGAAAGGGAGACAGTTCAAGCAGTTTGCAGAAACTGAATGGAGAGACTAAGTGACTTGCTCCTGACCTCCCAGATGGCAAGGGATTGGGAGGTGATTTACATCCATGCTTCCAGACTCCAAATCCAGAGGTCTCTGCTTTGTTCCAGACTATCTCTTCTATTCCAGATTTTATTTTCCTCTCCAAATCTCCTTCCTACCTCCAGCCATGTTGTTTGATGTTGTATGGACGTCCATATCCCCCTCATCTGGACCCCACATCAATCTCTTGTATCAAGTTTCTCCTTCCTATCACCCTTACATCCTCCCACCCCAGCTCTGTCCTCATTAGCTCTTTCCTGGCCAACTGCGGTAGTTCCTTAATTGATCTTCTTGCCCCTAGTTTGTGTTCCCTCCAAACCAGTTTTCATGTGGCTTCCAAAGTAATCTTCCTAATATACAACTCAGATTCCATCCCACTATCGGTGGCCTAGGATACTGCTGACTAAGCCGGATAGAGGCGATATCTTCATGTGGGAAGAGTCCCTGCTTCTCCCCACTGCCAGGAGGCTCCAAAGGGACCGGTTCTAGTTGTACAGCGTGGATAGGGCATCAGGGAGTAAGCACATGGCCTTAAGTTAGAGGTCAATTTGGGAACTATGTCAAAAGAAAAGGGAGAATTTACCACTGAGTCCTAGAGTATATTTTACCATGTGAGCAGATAGTGAGAAAAGGAGATAATGATTGTGTGGATCGTGCCCATCAATGGGCATTAAATTTAAAAGAAGACATAGAAGGTGGGAAAACTGCAGGGCCAGGAAGGCACAGACACCATAGTAACCTTGGTGGCTTCTCTCAGAGCCCAACATATGAATGAATGAGTAAATATTTATTCAGTATTTACAATATGCAAAGCAATGATAATACAAATAGAAAAGCAAGTCTCCCTGCTCTCAGAGAGTTCCTATTTTATCATGAGTAACCACAAATAGGAGGTTTTAACAGCTAGTCAAATGGAAAGGTCCATGATCCTCAGGGGGCAGCAGCAAAGTAGATGGTAAGGCTTCTATAATGTGGCTTCCACTGGTAAAATCCATAACTTTTTCTGATTTTGAGCAATCTGACTCTGCCGAGGGCTGCCGTAGATTGTAGTTGTTGAGGAGATTGGCTGTATCTCCACAGTATTGTTCCCCTTTCTCCATGATGGCTGTGAAGATCAGGTTAGAGACAGAAATGGTGGTGTGGAGGTAGGTGTGTAAGGGCTGCTCTTCCTAAGTCTGGAGGTGGGTGTGGAAGAGCTGCTCTTCCCAAGACTTTCAAGTTCAGAGTCTTGGGCTCCCTCTCCCAGAGTCTGAGGGAACATAGTGATCAAGATGGTGGAGAATTGTAGTATAATCCTTGCTGCTTCAGAAATATCATAGGTTCTTAATAAAGGTTAATTTAATTAAACTGATTGACCTGAACACCATGAATAAAAATACCAGGTAATTATGTTTAGGAGTTCACAGTCTTTAGAAACCCTGAGATCCAACTTCCACACCTGAAGTGGGGAGTCAAGTTCAATGGCTTGAAGTATCAGAGCCCTGTCTATATGTACACCAAAGGCTACTCTTTCCTACTGATCAGAAAACCCTACCAAACATGAATGAAGACTCAGGAGGAAGTTCTTTCTCCACCAGAAAAATTTAATTAGTGATAAAAACTAGTGAAAAAGATGGACTGTTCCCTTCTTGTAATTCGTAACTGCAAAATCCAGCACAGAACTGAACACACAGCAGATGACTGTTCCTTATTTGTGGTAGTGAGCACCATCACACTGGAAGGATATGAACAATGTACAATGAGCCTTCATCAGGAGATGGCTTAATTTGGGAAACTTCTTTTTGCTTCCCCATCAAGGAAAAGAAGGTGGACATGACAGAAAGAGCATGGGATTCTGTCAGAGTAGCTGACCTTGAATCTTTAATCTGTTCTCATTATGTGTATGAGTGCAGACAGTGTATTTGACCTCAATTTCCCCTTCAGTAAAATGAGAGGACTGGACTGGATGACCTCTGATGGTCCCTTCCAGCTCTGTGTCATCAGTCATTGAATAGCCTGCCCATGATGGGAATGAACTCAGATACACACAAGCAAAGCATTCAACAATGAGAAGGCACAATTCTCATGTTTGTAAGACTCATATTTGGTTTAGGGCCAGAAGAGTTCCATCTCTGGGTTTCCCGTTTGACTGTAACTCATACTGACAACGTCTCTGGAGTGTGCCAAGGTTTACAGGAGAGTCCCTGAGTAGAGATAGTGACGTCAAAAATAGAAAAAAAATCAATAAAACACTTAAACAAATAAAGGCAATAAGCACCGTCTGCTTGGGGGTTGGGGTTCAGCCAAATTGGTCAATGACACTTCTAGAGTAAAATTACAGTTTCCTGTAGGTTGAGATTAGAAGTATCATTATTAAGGGATTGAAGAACATTCAAAGGCAACTAAACCAAATGGTGGAATGGATAGAGGACTTGACATGGAGTCATAGTGATCTGAATTCAAATCCCATTTCAGACATTCAGCATCCTGGACAAGTCACTTAAACTCTGCCTTCTTCAGTATTATCATCTGTAAAATGGGGATAATAAGAGCACCTAGCTCCAAGAATTGTTGTGTGAGGCTCAAATGAAATAATATTTGTAAAGCACTCTGCCAACCTTTAAGAGCTAAATAAACATTAGCTATCCTTATCATTGTAATTGTTGTACAGAGGTGTTTTAAAAAGGAACAATTAGCCTGGTGAACAAATTTAAAACACAAAAACAATTTGTCATTTTGTCAATCTAGGATAACAGCTCCCAACAATGACTGAGTTTGTATTACAATGGTTTTTAATTGGGTTAAGAATAGAAGTGATCAAATTCAGACTTAGTGCCATGAAAAAGGTGCTGGGCTTTGAGTCGGGCATCGGAGCTTGGATCTGGTTTTCATCATTCACAGCTTCCCTGGGAATCCCTGTGTTTCTCTCATCATCAGTTTCTTCATTTGAAATATGAGAGATCTGGACTAACTGGTCTCTAGGTCTCTTCCAGTTGTATGTCCCTGAGCTATATATTGTTAACCTTTAATTCACTGATTGGTTAATTCCAAGCGGTAAGCAAGTCCAAGCAGGTCAATATTATTAGTGTTTCCTAGTACATCTGGACTGATAAAAGATGACACAAGAATAAAGAAAGGCAACTACATCCCTATGGGAACACAAATCCCAGAACATGCTCTAGTGTTAATAAGAATGCCCTAGATTCTCTTTAAAGGAGGAAAAAAGAACCAACTACATTTCTATGGACCGTGTAGGGGTGTGTGTGTGTGTGTGTGTGTGTGTGTGTGTGTGTGTACACACCCACACATACACAAAGGCAATCCCCAGTTTAGGAATAAGTTGTATTCCAAGTGTTTGTAAATTGGTGATTGTGAACTTGGAACAGATTTTTCCATAGAAACCATGGTATAAGTGGTTGCTAGGTTGCCAAGCTAACCCTTAAGAGCCTACTTAACACATGACGCAGCCAAACTACACAACTTCTAGCTCAGGATTTCAAAGAGATGTCAATAAGCCTCTATTTGAGCAGTCTAATGATCAATTTCTTCTTCATCCTTACATTTTCTTGTAGTATTTGACACCAGTGACTACCCCTCCTTCTTGGACCTCTCTTCTCTCTTGTTTTTCAGGATACTGGCCTTCCCTGACATCACCCACCCACCCCCACTTCTCAGTCTACTCTTTTCCCTTTGAAATGAAGGCAGTTTCTCAACCCTACCCTTAGTCCTCTTCTCTTTCCTCCTTCTTCTTCTTCTCCTCCTCCTCCTCCTTCCTCTCTCTCTCTCTCTCTCTCTCTGTCTCTCTCTCTCTCTCTCTCTTCTCTCTCTCTTTGTCTGTCTGTCTCTCTCTCTCTCTCTCTCTCTCTCTCTCTCTCTCTCTCTCTCTCTCTCTTCCGCTCGCTCTCTCTCTCTCTCTGTAAGAGCTTCCATCTTTCTTCCAGTTAGAGATGTTTTATTCATTTTATTCCATTTTTCTTGAGGAATTACTTTCATGTGATGAGTTTCTGCCTGATCCAATCCTGCATCAGGAAAAGAGCTTCCACCCGATCCAATCTGGTTATATATATATATGGACCGGGAGTCAGGAAATCGACTTCAAATTTGACTTCAGAAACTTACTTAATATGTGATGTTTGACAAATCACTTCCTCTCTTTCCCTCAATTTTCTCAACTGGTAAATGGGAATAATAACACCCATTTCCTAGGACTGTACTATAAAACTCAATGAGCTAACATTTTTAGTAGTTTAGTATATAGTAACACTTAATAGAATAATAGATAGCATAAAATACTAACATTCTAATATTATTATTTCAGTTGTCTTTTTTTCTGAAGGCATCATGAGCAGGAAATGAAATCAAGTTGGAGATGGAGAAGGATTCATTCTGATGAGACCGGTACGAAGGCTACAGGACTCTTTTATATAATATCAAGCACATGTTTATAATCATAAACTGCCTGGAAAGTAGATCAACGCTCTGGACTCTCCCCGTTCCAAAAGGCCACATGTCATGCTGGAAAGTTGAGACTAATCAGGACTGATGTAAGGGGAGAGGGGAGGTGCTTATGGAAGAGGAACTCACAAAAGACAGGGAAGAAATGCAATATACTTCCCTCTAAGCCCCTTCATAAATCTTGATCTTCTCTCCAACAAGATCTAGGAAAATCACAGTTTTACTCCAGGACAGGATGCTCATTTACCCAAGTTCAAACCCTGTGAAAAATTACAGTGGCAAAAATAAAATCATTCACAATTGATTTATGGTGAAATTGAGAGAAGTAGACACTCTGGGCCAATCACCTGCCTCTTCACTATCTTCCCATCTCCCCGTGCTAACCCAGTAAAAGCTTGGCTCGAAGTGGCTCCTGTAATTTGAGTACCAAAATATGAGGCATTAATACTGGCAACATATCATTAATCATTCCGGCTACCTCACAACAGAGGCCGTAGAAATGGACTGGAGGTAGGGATGAGCGAATAAATTAGTCATTGATCTCTATTTGGGGAATGGAGCAGAGCCACTCACTCCTCATGAGCTGGGACAGAATCAAGGCTACAAAAGTTCCTTCCTGGAAAAAGAGAGTAGATCATCAGGAGCTAGCTAACCCAGATCACTTGAACAACAGGGGCCGCCTGATGATAACAACTCACCCTTCTTTCCAGCAGGGCAAGCTGACTCAACTCGAAATTCTTGGGCATCTCCATAGAGATCCATGGCAACCGGCCAACATTCCTATCTGATGATCGGGCTTATACAGTGTCCTAAAAATCTCCGCGTAGTTTTGAATTGGCTTAAAACTACACCAAGACTTTTGGGACACCCTCTGTATGTTTCACCAGATGCAAATTATCAGCAGATTCTGTTCAAAGGACTTCATGAATCTGCAGACATTCAATCAATAGGGCCACCTAGCAAGGTGGGAAAGATGGCAGAACTGGAACCATAGGAGCTGGATTTACTCCAGCTAGACTACCAACTACTTAAGGTACCTTGGAAAAGTTGGAGGGGGGATGGAGACTGAGGACTTTGAATGTCAAACTAAAGAACAGGCTTTTTATTCCTAAAAATAATTTTTAAAAAACCCTTAAAGAGTCTTATTCAAATGGGGAGACAGGCTGCCATAGCCCTTGGCCTTTGTGGATTCCCATCCCTCATCCCTATAAGAGGTGAGGTAGGATTGATGAGTCCTCCACTGTTTCCTTTATCTTGTGGATTTCTTCTGAGCTTCCAGTGCCAGATTCAAATGGCACCTCCTCTGGAAAACCTTGCCATCGTGTTCTTAGTAAGGAACTTCTTCCTTCCCTGAACTCTATATAATTTCTTTGTTGTTTTGCATGTCTCTGGTACACTTAATAGGCAATTCATTGCTGGATGTATAATTCTCTCTCTCTTTCTGTCTCTCTGTCTCTCTCTCCTCTCTCTGTCTCTCTCTCTCTGTGTCTCTGTCCCTTTCTCCCTTTCTCTCTGTCCCTTTCTCTCTCTCTCTCTCTCTCTCTCTCTCTCTCTCTCTCTCTCTCTCTCTCTCTCTCTCTCTCTCCTCTGTCTCTGTCCCTTTCTCCCTTTCTCTTTCTCTCTCTCTCTCTCTCTCTCTCTCTCTCTCTCTCCTCTCTCTCTCTCTCTCTCTCTCTCTCTCTCCCTCTGTCTCTGTCCCTCTCTCTCTTTCTCTTTCTCTCTCTCTCTCTCTCTCTCTCTCTCTCTCTCTCTCTTCTCTCTCTCTCTCTCTCTCTCTCTCTCTTCTCTCTCTCTCTCTCTCCTGTGTCTGTCCCTCCTTTCCTCCCTCCCTCCCCATCCCCGTCCCTCTCTCGTGAGCTGCCTCCCTAGACCATAAGCACCCTGAGGTGAGCGTGCACCTCCTTCCGCGCACAGCCTCGCACCCCCGGCCGGAGCTGGAGCTGTGCGTGTGGGAGCGGAGGGAAGAGCAGGAGCGAGCTCCCCCGCGGGCCCCCCGAGCGGCCTTCGCTCACAGGCGGCAGCTGCCCGAGCAGCTGACGGCCCTTTTCCTGCTGAGAGGCAGAGCCGGGCCTGCTTCGGGAAAAGAGCTTCCACCCGATCCAATCTGCCGCGAGATTCCCAGTATGGTTACCGGGGCAACCCGGGGAGCACTGAGCGCCGGCGCTCCCCTGCCCAGCGCCCACCGCCCCCTCCGGGGACCGGGCCGCGCGCTGCCTCGGAGAAGACACAGACGTGAACAAGAGACGAGCTACAAAGGCCAAGGTCAAACGAGGCGACGGGCCGTCAATCAGCCCGGCCCCAGAGCAGCGTTTGGTCTGAGCGAGACTTTCCTCCTAGGGAAGGAAGGCTTTTAAAGATGGCCGCGCGGCTGCCCCGGCTTTGGGGAGGAAGGCTACCCTCGGGGAGGAAGATCCTGGACTCCGCCTCCAGGATTCCCTCCAGAACCCGGGAGAGCCTTTAGGAAGTCGCGCCTCCAGCTTTGCAAAGCACCAGACGGTCACTGGCATTTGAGTCTCAAGAAAATCCTGGGAAGGAGGGGTTAGGATGATCCTCATTTTTTGTATGGGTAAGGAAACTGAGGCAAATAGTGGTTCTGAAGAAATCACAGTTAGCGAGTGTCTGAGGCCGCCTTTGAACTCGCGGGCTCCGAGGCTCGGGCTCTTGCCCACTTATATAATAATATAATAGCAGGAATCACAATGGCTGGTCCCAAGTACCCCGACTCCGAAGTGGGGAGCCCCGGGTGCAAATCCCTTTCTCTTCTGCCAGTTTGTGTGTGTGAGCTTGGCCAAGGGCGTACCTCGGTTTCTTCACGTGTAAAACTAGCGGATTGGTTTCTATGGTAGCAGAGAACTGGAAACAAAACGAGTGTTCCTCGGCGAGCTGAACAAACTACGGCTTTTGGCTACAGGAGAACATTAATGGACTGTAAGAAATAACATGAGAAATTCACAGACACAAGGCGACGTGTATAAATGGATGCAGATCTCAGCAAACAGAAAGAGGAGAACAATATACCCCAGTGATCAAATGAGCATTTATGAGCTGCCTACTATGTGCCAGGAACAAGGTGTGAGGAATAGCAAGACAGAAATGAAACCTTCTCTGCCTCCAAGGAGTTTCTGTTCTACCAGGGAAATGAAAAAAGCATTAACAAGGAGAATCCTGGGCAATAATAAACACGCGTTCTTTCTTTCCTCAGATAGGTGAAGGGGGGTTGGGGAGCGGGCAGATATGAGTACAGAAGAGTGAGTGCACTGACCATCAAACAAAGCTGTGGGTACTTTTCTTCAATTGTCCAGCCTCAGTGCAGTGGGGGTATATTAAAAATAATTTAAAAGCATACATTTTGAACTAATTTCAGTGCTATTAGGAACAGTCAGTGAGGAAACTTCTATCAATGGAGATCGGATCAGCACCTGTTCCATACCTTAGAATCAGAGCGCCCAAAACATTTTTAAATGGAGATAGAGAAGGAAGGAGAAACAGAAAGAGGGAGAGAGAGAGAGAGAGAGAGAGAGAGAGAGAGAGAGAGAGAGAGAGAGAGAGAGAGAGAGAGAGAGAGACAGAGAGAGAGAAACAGAGAGAGATAGAGAGACAGAGAGGCAGAGAAGGAGAAAGAGGAGGGAGGCAAAGACAGAGGGAGAGAGAGAGACAGAAAGGAAGGGAGGGACAGAAGAATGGAGAGGCAGAGGGAAGGAGACAGAAAAAAGAGACAAAGACAAAGAAAAAAAGAGACAAGAGACAGAGAGAAAGAAAGAGAGAGAGAAGCAGTGAATTTTCTAAAGACAAGTTGTATTCCTACTGGTGAGAACAACTGTGCTCAGTACAAGTATTCTCTGCAGCCAATGCAGCAGGACCATCTGCTATTTCCCTAGATGACAGCAGCATTTGGATAGTTCCTAATTCTGTTCCCAAATGACCAGAGTAGGTTCTCCAAAGAACACTTGTACATTGGATTCTCTCATTTCAGGAATCAGTTCATGATTCCCAATTATCTAATTGCTCAATCCTGGTGCAATGGAGACCGTCCTCAAATTACCTGGACTACACCTAGCAAGGGCCCTTATCACCCATCACGTCCTTCACAGAGTCACAGTGTCCAGCTCCATAGATAGGTAGGGCTCACCCCACCTACACTAATACGATCTCTCTGGTGAAATGCTCATTTATGGAATCACAATATTTATATAGCATTTCAACAGCAGTTGCTGAAGAATTCACCTATATTATCCCCCTTGGGCTTTACAATAGCACTGTGAGGCAAATGCTAAAGGCATTATTATCACCATTTTAGGGATGAGGAAACAATTTCCTTATGTCATACAGCCAGTAAATGTAGAAGGTAAGAAATTAATCCATTTGAAGTCAACTAATATTTCTCCAAATCTTACTTTGTCAGGTACTTGGGGCTTAAAGAAAGGTAAAAAAGAGTTCCAATCCTCATTCACCTTCTGATGGGTAAGGTCATATGTAAACACCCAGGAGCATACAAGCTAGCCAGAGTGGATAAGATGATCTCTCTAGATAGAGAGCTCCTTGAGGACAGCCACTGTTTTTTGCCCTTTGTTATCCCCAGTACTTAACACACTGCCCAGCAGGTACTAGATGCAGGAAGTGAAAATGAGTCTTGAAAGAAGCTAGGGAAGCTGGATGGTGGAAGTGATGGGGAAGCATTTCAGACAGGAGGGACAGCCAATACCACCGTCTGGAGATAGGTCATAGATTGTGACGTGAGAGGAAAAGAAAGTGGGCCTATGTATTGTGATCCTCGAGTGTAGGGAGCAGAGATAACAACAGCAGGAAAGCACAAGATGAGAAACAGGAGGCACCGAAGGTCTGAGTCAAGAAAACCAATTTCTACACGTTGCTTTTAAATTCTGTTCATCAGATCCAGAGCCAGGTGCATTCTCTCAATAGATGGGCATTGAGCCTTGGGTGTGCAGAGATTTCGGTCTTCTCTCAAGGCTCAAAACCTGGGTGGGCCACCTCTCACCTTCCCTTCTATCTGGCTTTCTCCTTCTCCTCAGCCTCCTCACTGACTTGAGTACAATTTGAAGAGGATCTAACAGCTGATTGTTCTAGAACCTAGCACCAAAGACAGATCTTTTAATAATGACTTTAATTTAACGAGTGCCTTTGTTCAGAGGAGCTCAATATCCTGTGAACACGACCTCATTTTTCCTCTCTAATTTTTTTTATTAGAAAAAACGTTTCTGTGGCAGCAAATACATTGAAAACATTCTTTAAAACATTTAAAAGATAATGAAGTTTTTCTTATCTCCTTCCACTGCCATCGCCTCAAGTATTTATGAAGTGTCTGTTTGTTCATGGCACTGTATGGTATAAGTTGAATCTATGTGGCCTTTTGAGTTGCAATCCAAGATAGACAGTAATGAATCATACCAAAAGTCAGGATATAAAAACAGAGCTGGACCTTATACTTTCCTTGGGAGAAAGCTGCCAGGAAGAAACTCTCTCTGCCAGTGTGAGTTGGTACCTCAGCAAATTAAAGAGTCTTAGTAGAGAGTTGCCTGGAATCATGAGAGTTTGTGTGATTTGCTCAGGATTATTCAATAAGCACATCAGGCGAGCGACTTGAACACAGGTCTTATTGGCTTCTGGACTATATTTTTATAGGCATACATACATGTTGATGATGTTAGACTTGGAATCAGAAGGACTAGGCTCACTTTCTCCTCCTGACACTTAGAAGTGAGTTACAGAGGTAAAGTCACCACTTGTCTGAGAGGCAAATTTCTAAGACTACATAACTTAGAGACAGATTGTAATCTCTCTTGATGTGCCTGTCTATAACAGGTCCTTGACAATATACGGGGGATCCTTTTTGGAAGGCTAACTTGGAGACATGGACAAAATCCGAGGGGATGAAGAACAATGGGAAATAAATCATATATTCATCAACAGTATCAAAGCAGAACAGACAAATAACAGCTGGTGAGAATGTGGTATTCACAAAGGATATATGTATTTAATGTATGAGGTGGAACTCAGTAGGAGCCATCTTCTAATTATTTGAGGAAGACTTCCTGAAAACTAAGCTTTACTCATAGAAACCTGGATCTCCCCCAGAAAATACTCCATAACTGGCTGTTCCGGCCACAGAGGGGAAGAAGAAAAAAAAAGAAGGAAGAAGGAAGAAGAAAGAAGGAGGAAGAAGAAGGAGGAAGAAGAAGGAAGAAGAAGGAGGAAGAAGGAGGAAGAAGGAAGAAGAAGAAGGAAGAAGAAGAAGAAGAGAAGAAGAAGAAGAAGAAGAAGAAGAAGAAGAAGAAGAAGAAGAAGAAGAAGAAAAGAAGAAGAAGAAGAAGAGAAGAAGAAGAGAAGAAGAAGAAGAAGAAGGAGAAGAAGAAGAAGAAGAAGAAGAAGAAGAAGAAGAAGAAGAAGAAGACTGACTTACTTATACCTAGATCATTTCTGCCCTATCCTCTCCATTCCTAGTCTTACATTGAGGGAGGACTTCATTCTGAATGACAATATTTCCTCAAACACTCCAGCTTCCCATTTCATTAACTTTCTTAACTCCTATGACATCCTATCTGCATCCTACCTCAAGTACCTCCATATTATTTATTATACTGTTTACATGCCCTTTATTGATCATTATTAACCTTTGACTCAGTTCCAAACTCATAGCTTGGATCTATCCATATTTGTAGTACATGACAAAGGCAGGCATGCGGAAATGAGCCAGAGGATTTCCCAGTGATCAATAAAGATGATGGGAATGTTACAGTGTCATTAGATGACTTGTTCAATGATCAGTGAATCAATATCAAGTTGCTCTTTATAATTTCTTTTCTTGCCCCTCATATATTTTCTTGTGTGTATGTATATATAGCTAGACATAGACATAGACCCAGAAATAGACAAAGATGGAAAATAATAATAGGTTGTGTATGTATACATACACACACACACACATACACACACACACACACACAACCATGGTAACATAAGATCTCTGCTTTATAAAAAGCTTATAAGCACATGACCAATGTTTGGAGGGGTAAATGGAGTTCTCATTTTATAGTAATAAATATTTGATGGCTTCTATTAAGAAATATGGAATGGCTTCTGTTAAGAAACACTGGAAGAGGCTTGAATTGGAGAGGAAACTGGCAAAATGTTTTGCTAGTGATTCATGCAACATCGAGAAGCATTTGAGTCAATAACTGAATCTCACCTGTACCCAGCATCCTACAGAGAAGCTAGAATTATATCTCCTTCCATGACATAACCATTTTGTGGTTCATTATGTTAATAATAATACTAAACTCAGGAAATAAACTATACTCATGAATCTAGCTGAAACATTCAAAGATAAATAAGTAGATTGAGGTGACATTGAGGGCTAGGATTTCGTGTAGAAAAGTTTGGTGGTCACTTGGGAGAGAGAAGAGCAAGAATATACATCACTTGTTAAGATGGTTTCTTATAAACATATATTTTTAATGCCACACAAGTCTATTCTTAGTGACACATACAAATTCACTCTATATAATTTGTCATGGATGTTTCAGTGAAGGCTAGAGCCTCTGGTGGAAATTAACAAGCAAAGGGATCAATTTCCCTCAATTTCCTAAGACACAAATGACTGGTATTGGCTTTAGTGACATTTATATGAAAACAGTAAATAAGCCCAAAAAGACTGAGTAACTGGCTGTAACGAGGCATTTTTGCTCCGAAGGAAAATACCATAATCTATATCTATATCAATATAGATCCCATCCATTAGGGGAGGAAGGAAGTAGGACACAGAGACTCTAGGACACACATCTCAGGTAGTGCTGGGGAGTCTCCCACGTAGAGGAGAGAGGGAATTCATCTCAGCTTTTTGGTAGCTTTATATTTTAACTAATTCTTTTTTTTTCAATAAATACAAAACTACTGTTTCTATGTTTCTGAAGGATTTGAAGTGTTACCAGTGCCCGCTATACTTGGGATATTGTACAACATTCCCTCTGCTCCACCTTGGTTCTGTCAACATGTCCTTGGTTCTAAATATCCAGGTACCTGCAATCAATGCAGGAACCTGATGTAGTCAGAGAACACTTCAACAAGGACTCTGAAGGCCAAGTAGACACTAACTATGCCTTGGTAACCAAGGAGAGGGGATTTGAGGAAATAAACAGTTTAAAACCTTCCTCTGTCTAACAGTATCATTGTAAATATCAGCCAGCTTGTCTCATTTTTTTTTTGCTTCAATTTATTCCAAAGTAAATAACTTATTGTCCTACAACTAAGGTTTACATCATCTTCTCCCTGCATTCTAAATCACTGTTAAAAAAAAAAAAACCCTCTTTCAGGGAGAGTTTTATCCTTTCAACTCCTTCTCTTTTCTGTCTTTGACTTTGTACAGGTCATCTGGATGCTGATGCTGCTGCTGCTGATGATGATGATGGGGATGATGATGATGATGATGGGGATGATGATCATATAATTGTGACAATTGCTCACATTTACGGTGTTTTAAGGTTTAGGTCAACTCTGGGTGTCAGAGATGAAGAAGGGTATGGATAAGCTGGAGAACTTTCAGAAGAGGGAAAGCAGGATGGGAAGGGAAAGCTCTTTGGGTCCTGTAAGGATAAAGGTAAGGAAGTTGAGGATACTCGGTCTGGAGAATTGTTTCTGGAGGGCTGATACACAAAAGAAGGATTTAACTCTTAAAAGGCAAAACTAGAAGCAGTAGGTGAAAGTTGGGGTAGGGGACAGGAGCAAATTGAGGTGTGATATAAAGCAAAACTTTGAGACAAATGAGCTGTCTTAGTGGTCAGAGCTTCCTAGTTTTAGATCTACATGAAATGAACTACTTCAGAAAATAAGGGACTCCCTTATGTTACAAGGAAGGGCTAGCTGACTGCTGCTTGGGTGTGTAGTAGAGTAAATCTGTTTGGACCAATACTGCCCAATCAAATTAAAATATAACAGAGAAACATTCAACAATAGATATAAAAATACAGTAAGACACAGATAATGTAAATTTGTTATCTTCACCTTTTTTCTCTTTGATGACTGAACCATCAGACTCGAGAATCTCACCAATAAAACAACATTCTTGCTTTTACTTCATCTCTTGTCCTCCTTCTTCCTTCTGTGTGAGTGTATCCTCTCCATTACTCATTCTACCCTCTCTCTTATCCTCTGTCTGAGGACACCAAAGCAATAGCAATGACCTAAGACCATCTGTCTTGCCTGCAAGGGCAAGCTGTCATGAGCTTTTACCTAGGAATCCTTACAACAATACCACAGTTAGATAGTGTATTCCCCATTAGAAAGGCTGAAAACCCCAAACCAGAGAGAACAACTTTCTTATTTTTGCCTGGCCAACACAGAAAATAGCCCCCAAACAGGCAGCAGATCAGGTGGCCTGGCTTCTAGTCTTGTATTTCCCCATAAGATAGCTCCAAGTATACTTGGAGTAAGTAGAAAAGACCCCCAGAGTCCTTGTCATCATTTTAAAATCAGGGACATTTATACCAACTGAGATAAAATCTGTCTAAATAGGAAGCACGTTTATCAGTTTCAGAAGCAAGGAGCAGCAGCTCTTTTCCATTTCTAAATTTATAGGACTGAATCAAGTTAAAAGAAAATCGACAAATATTTGTGGAGCATTTACTATGAACAAAGAGCTGAATGAGACTGTTATCAGCAAGTCATAGGATTTTCTACCTAGTGGGAATCCAAAGGTCATCTGGTCAGAACTTCTCATTTTACAAATTTAGGCTCACATATGTGTCCTGACCTATGGTTCAAAGGAAAATGGGAGGATAAGTTGGTTCCAGGTCTCCTCAAAATAAGCTGTCTGTGTAGGGATGGACTTAAGCCAAGTGTATTGAACAGGATGAAAATGTCCTTGAAGGTATGATGAAATGATGAATCATTAAGAGAAAAAAATAGAAGAAAGTATGTATGAAAATGAGGATTGGAAGAAAGATAAGCTCTCTTAAAAAGTCTCCTTTTAAAAATTTATAATTTTTAACATTCACTTTTTTTAAAAAATTGAATTCCAAATTCTCTGTCTAACTTCAACCCCTTCCCCACCCACTGAGAATATAAGCAATATGATACTCATTATACACATGAAGTCATGCAAAACATATTCTATAATTTTATTAGCCATATTTTTAAAAGCAAGAAAAACAAAAATTTTTTTAATCTTCAATCTATACTCAGAGTTCATCGGTTCTGTTCTGGAGACAGATAACATTTTCTATCGTGAGCCTTTGGGATTTTTTTTGGATTATTGTCTTGAACAGAGTAGCAAACTCTTTCACTGTGGATCATCCTTAAGATATTGCTGTTGCTGTGTGCAATATTGTTCTGATTCTGCCCACTTCACTTTGCATGAGTTCATATAAGTTTCCCAGGTTTTTCTAAAACCATCCTGCTCATCATTTCTTATAGCACAATAGTTTTCCATCATAATCACATACCACAACTTTTTCAGCCACTCCCTGATTAATAAGCATCCCCGCAATTTCCAGTTCTTTGCTACCTCAAAAAGGGTGGTCATAAATATTTTTGTAGAGATAGGTCCTTGGGCAAAAAGTTGCATAATGGTTAGAGCACTGGGCTTAGAATCAGGAAGACTCAGTTCAGATCTGGTCTATTAGCTGTACACTTTTGGACAATTCACTTGTTATTAGCTGTATGATTTTGGACAATTCACTTATCCCTGTTTTCCTCAGATCCTCTTCTATAAAATGAGCTGGAAAAGGAAACTACTTCAGTATCTTTTCCAAGAAAACTCCAAATAAGGTCTCAATGAGTTGGACATACCTGAAAACAACTCAACTCAACAATAGTTAGGTCTTTCTTTTATTTGAGATCTTTGGGATACAGATATAGCGTGGTATTTCTGGGTCAAAGGGTATGGGCAACCGAAAAGTATTCTTTTAAAAAAAGTAAACTTCCCTATCCTTGTGGATTAGATGATTTGATTCCACTTGTGTCGTTTATTTACCATGTGATTTATAGACTAAAGAGCATGGGCTGTGAAGTGAAAGGTTCTGGGCAAGGAATCCTAATTCTACTGCCTATGGCAATTTACTAATCCCAATTCACCAAACTCTAGGTCTCTGGGTCACCAAACTTCATAGTCTCTGAAATGAGAGGGTTGAACTGGAGGCATCCAAGGTCCATCCCAGCTCTAGAACAATGATCCAAAGATATCTGACACCTTTGAATCCCAGCTCTCTGTGACCTTGGATAAACTGCTTGAGTTCTCTGAATCTCAGCTGCTTTATCCATAAAACTGAACTAGATTGAGCAAAACCCTCAGATCTCATCCAAATCCTATAATCCTATATATACACTTCTGTAAGAAACAACAGCTTCCTTCAGAGTAGATTTGTTACTGCTTGTGAAACTTAATCTTTTTTTCTTGAAAAAGAAACTTTGTGTAGCACAATTTAATATTTTCTTACACAATTCAATTAGCTAAATGTTTATGGGGCTTTTTAATGATAAAGTTCTCAATTGTAAAAAGAAAATTAATTAAATTTTTAAAAGGAATAGCTAATTAGACTTTTAGATATTAATTCAATAGATAAAAAACTGAAGGGCATCTTGAAAGCTATCTAGACAAACATTCTCATTTCGCTGATGAAGAAATTGAGGCACAGATGTATGTGATTTGTCCAAGGTCACAAAGATAGAATGGCTTGATTCTTGAGTGTCTCCACTTTCAGATAAGGAAGGATGAAAGCCATTCATTTAGAAACAAATAACCTTCAACTCACCAAAAATACACACCCATACCAAAGATGACATACGTACTTCCCATTCCCCTTCAGCAAGTATCCCAAGTGTAGCCACCTCCCATATTATGCTGAACCTAAACAATATATACCACACCAATTCTTTTTCTACAAGTTAACAGATCATTTGGGCAAGAATTAGAGATGGACCTAGAATCTCAAAATGGGTTCAAGAGTTGCATCTGAAATTAGCAGAACATTTAAGTTCTTGCCTACAAAATGCATGAATCCTTGTGATAGTTTAATAAAAATCAATTTGCTTTGGATAATGGCAGTGCAATCAGTCACGACTGAGATTATCATGTGAATTTAGAAGCTCATTGTTTTTAACCTTGCCCTTGGGGAGGAAGGAAAGGCTATACACATACATACATACATATATATATATATATGTGTGTGTGTGTGTGTGTGTGTGTGTGTATCTGCATATGTGTATATGTAGATATAGATAGATATGTAGATAAATATACATAATATAAATATCTACATTTATCTCCTTTGTACATATATCTATATCTGTATCTACATCTAACTATCTGTTAGATAGCTATCTGCCATCTCATAGAAGACAGGATGAAGGTGTTTTTCCTTTATAGCTTGTTTTTCCTTTATAAAGTAATAAATAAGGCTATATAAATATTAGAAGATAAATAATTTCAGAAAAACCAAAGAAATGTTTCTACTCAATATTGGCATTAAGAAGAGAAACAATAATCAGTGTATATAAAAGATTTGTTCTATTGGGAATCTGAACCACAAGAAACCCCTGAATGCACCAAAACCTACTCAAACATTTTCCTCCATGGATCAACGAGTACAAAATCTCTGGTCCTTTAGGGGTAGCTGGAAAAAGATGGCCATATTTCTAGTGTCTTATATAGGGCAGTGGGTTATCCAAAAGCTCTTTACTGGTTTCCTTTGGGATAAAGTCAGTCACTTGGCTTGTTTCGTCCAGATACACAAGGCCATGGAACGCAGTGCCACATCCCTGTTGGCATGAAGGGCCTCCTTTGATCTTCAGAATGGATCATTTGACATCACTTTTCCAGAAAAAGCAGATCTGAGGAACTGATAGCATTGCTATCTACTTCTCCCCTTCCCTACCTACTATGCTTCCCAGTCAAGGACAATAGTCATTTATATTTCATAAGGGATCAGCATAAAAAATCTGGAATAATGGTGGAATGAATTGGTAGACATCTATAGATAATCCTGGCTCCTATGAAAAGACCTAATGACTCGTTACTGAGTGTGTTGCTTGCCCTAGTTAATTTTCCAGCTTTGCTGGTACTCCCAGCTTAGTTCCCATCTTACTTTTCTTTTCATGACTAAATATCATTGATTTCTTTTTACATCATTATAACTTCTGAATGACACTTCCCATATTCTTCACGCCAATAGAACGCTCCTTCACAATAACAAGACATCACAATGAAACACTTAACCATGTCTGGCAACTCCTCCACACCTAAAGTCCCCACCTTCCACCTCTCCCTTGAAAGGATGGGGGGAAGAGTCACTGAAGTGTCAATCAGTGGGAGCTCTGGTGCCTCTCATTGGTGGCTTCCCTTGCATCACTTTTCACCAGCTCCTACCCATGAGTCACCCAAGTCTGGTGAACTGGATGATCAGAGCACAGGGATTCTGGGGCCAAGGTCTTCCAGACTGAGGTCACACTCTTCCCCTTCACGCACTCTCTAGCCAGCCAGACGAGGCTCCTAGCTCTTGCCTGTAATTAACATTGTCTCCTACCTTTGTGCCTTTGGAGAGCCTGGCCCCTTTATTTGTTAGCATCCTTAGCACTGAAGCAAGAAAGGGTGACTAAGCCGGGGAAAGTTTTCTCAGGATCATCCTATTTGAAGAGCAGTCAAAAGAACTGAAGATGTGTAACCTGGAAGAGCAGACTGAGGGCTTTGGGGAAATTGGCTTTGTCTTGTTTAACCCCAGAGTGGGAAAGTGAGTGGGTGGAAGGGCAGAAAGGCAGATGGCTGCTTGTTGGGAAGCACCAGCTTCTCGGGAAGGAGGGGGCTCATTTCACCAAAAGCCAGGAAAATTGTGGAAGGGAGTTGTCTATGTTTGTGCTGAACTATAAAGCATCTGAGACTCCTTCTGGCTCCAATGGTGTGTGATTCTTTTTTCCCCTGAGGCAATTGGGGTTAAGTGACTTGCCCAGGGTCACACAGCTAGGAAGTATTAAGTGTCTGAGACCAGATTTAAACTCAGGTCCTCCTGACTTCAGGGTTGGTGCTCTATCCCTGGGACCACCTAGTTTCCCCTGGTATGAGATTCTCCCCTTTTCTATTAAAATTTCCTTTGTTCCACACTCCAGTCCACTGACTAACCTTCCTTCTCATATTGCTTTAGATTTTGTTGGCTGAGTCCAGTTCCTATTCGGAGCTGTTTCATTTTTCTCTTTATATCTCAAATGCCTAAAGCAGTGCCTTAAACACCAATCAGCAAACCTTGAAACAGAGTGTTGAACTAAATCTGGAGTCAGAGGAGCTGAGTTCAAATCTCACCTCTAACACACAGTACCTGAGTCTCAGTTTCCTAATATGTAAAACTTCTATAAAATGGCTTATTATGTGCCAGGCATTATATTAAACCATCATCACCTGTAATTCTTACATTTAAAGTTACTAGGAACCTCCAATGAGAAAACCCCTTAAAGTTTTATAGCAAATGTTGATGATTATTACAGAAAGACATTTGCAGCCAGCAAATCCCACGCAGGCCAGACATACATGACATTAACATGTGCTGACATTGGCTCATAGTGAGATAGCAGGGTTTATAAAAAGACACGTGTATAAAGAACATAATTCCAAATACAAACGTATAAATGTTTATAAGGTAAAAACACAAGTGGCAAGGACTCTGGGACAGTGGAAGGTGAGAGGCTTGGGGGTGGAGAAGGATATCAAAGTGTCACAGACTCCATGGAACAATGGAAATGTCCTGGATTTGGACTCCGAGTAGCTGAGTTCACATCCTATACAGCACTTTTCCTACCCCTGTGGTTCTCAGTGCACCAATCTCCCTAAACCTCAATTTCTTCATCTGTAAAATGATGGAGATGAGTCAAATACCTCCATGGTCCTTTTAAGTTCCAAACTGAGAACTCTGCGATCCTGAGATTGTTCTCCCAGCCCTCAAAACTTCTTGGCAAAACACAGCTGCGCCCCTTCTCCTGAACAAGTTTTCTTTCTATTTGGCCATTGGTTACAACAGCCCTACTAAGCAAAATCACAGATCTTCGAACTCTAGAGTCAGAAAGGGACCAGTGACCATCTGTCTACCTTGTATCTGGGCAATCCACTCAACAGGAGGCTTTACTTCAAGATATCCAGCATGGAGGAGCCCTCACCTCTCATAGACTAATCTGAATGAAAGGAAGTTGGTTTTGACATTAAGAACAAGCTTGCTTTTTTGTTACTAGTCAAACAAAATAAATCGAATCCTTCACTTATCCGTGAATTCATTGTTAACCATCCTCAATCCCCAGTAAAATGTAAGCTCTTTGAGGGCAGGGACATTTTATTTTTTTTTATTCTCCATAATATAGTCTAATGCTTTGTATGTAGTAGCCATTTCATAAATATATATATATATATATATATATATATATATATAAACAGTCTCATTTTAAAGGAGATATTTTACCAATTTTATAGCAAACATTCTTCTGTTATCCTCCCAAGATAAAAGCTAAGCCTTTTTAAGACCTTAAAAACTTGCTATGAAATTGTGGATCCCAGCCTTTCCCCCTCCTCCTCCCATGAGCCAAATAGGCCCAGTTCCAAGATGGCCAGCAGAAGATCTCATTGGATAGCAACAGTCACTACCTGGTCCAAGTTCAGATTCTATCTAGAGTGATCAGAAAAAGATTCAATCAAAAATTGAATCAAGAGGGATTCGATCAATCCAGAGACTGAAAGAAACAAGAGTGGACCGGCACACGAGAAGAGTCCCCCCTTCCCAGCAAGGCAGTTGTCCATTTCTCAAGAATATTAAACAAGAAAATAATGATACCTTTACAAAGAAATCAGGCTCAACCACCATGGTACAGGAAGATCTGTACATGAGTTACCATAAAAGCATCCAAAATATAATAAAGAGAAATCAAATCCCCATTCTCTCCCACAAAGCTGAGCTGCGGGGGACCAGCAGGAGGGATGATGAAAAGAGAAGCTGCTCGTTAAGAAGCCAGCAACAATAGTTTAAAATTAAGAAAAATGCTATCAACCTTCAGAAAACACATGTATATGCATATATATACAGATATAATTACTGTTTAAGAAAAAGTAGACAGTTGAGTAAAAGGAAATATTTATGTGACATGAATGAAAAAGTTTCAACTGTTCTATTCACCTAAGATACAAGACAAAGGCCACATAAGCAAGAACAGGAAAATGGCTGGTTCAGAAAGAAATTTATCTATCAACAAGCATGTGTTAAATGCCTGCCGTGTGCCAGGAGCATTTAACCTCTTGGGGCCATGCGTAAAAGAGTTGTCATTTAGATGGTCTTTTAGCTTCTCGGGGACTCAGTTTCTGCCTTTATAAAGTAAGGGGGAGGCACTTCATGATGGTTAGGGATTTCTCCAGCTCTGAAGTCAATGATTCCTCTTCTGATTACCCAAAAGACACTTTACCGCAGTCTCCTCTGACTTTCCATTCAGGCTCATGATTGTATGAATAGCTGAATGAATGAATAATGGATGGATGGATGGATGGATGGATGGATGAATGAATAACTGGATGGATGGATGGACTGATGGAAGATGGATGGACAGATAAATGAATGAATGAAAAGCGTTATGAAACAGCTACTGTGTGCCAGACCCTGAAAATTCAAAGACAAAAACATAACAGTTCTCGCCCTCAAGGGTCTCACGGTACAGCAAAGAGATTGGAGAGGCATTCCCAGAGAGAGTCAAAAGAACATGGAAAGGGAACACTCTCCCATGCACCTCATTTTATTCCCAAAAGGTTGGACTTTAAAAAAAAAAGAATACCAAAAAACCGTATGAGACCACTAGAGGTTCTTTATGACTCTCCTCCTCATCAACATGAATTATAACCTATTTCATAGTCACTGTGCTTAAAATGTTTTTCAAAACAGACATATTCTCCAGATAGCTAGGTGGAGGAATGGGATAGAGTCTGGGATTGGAATCTAGAAGACCTGAGTTCAAGTCTTGTCTCAGATACTTTTTAGCTGTGTACCTGTAAGCAAAGTTCTTAGCGTCTCTCAATCTGTTTCCTCATCTGGAAAATGTAGGTGATAAGATTAGCCCTTATTTCTGCAGGCTGTTTTGAGGATCAAATGAGATAACATGTGAAGAACTTTTGTGGTTGTTGTTCATTCATTTTGGCATGAACAATTCTCCATGATCCCATGTGGGATTTTCTTAGCAGAGATCCTAGAAGGAATTGTTGCCATTTCCTTCTTCAGCCCATTTTACAGAGGAGGAAACTGAGGCTGACAGCATTATGGGACTTGCCCAAGGTCATACAGCGGGTAAGTATATGAGGCTGCATTTGAACTCAGGCATTCCTGCCTCCAGGGTCAGCACTTTATTCCCTGTGCCATCAATTCTGCCATTATATAGCTGTGTAGCAAGCAGACAGTATTGCTGAGTATTCCTGTTAGGGTAATTTTTATAGAAAATCAGATCAACAGAATATATTTATTCTAATCATGTTTCATAAACAATTTAAATTAAATTAAAACTTTTTTCTATTAGAACACCAATGTCTCATGAGGGCACAGAGGTCACTGTATCCTAGGAGCGCAGGGTCAGAGCTGGAAAGGATCTCAGAGATTTTAGACCAATCCCATCATCTCCACGGGTAAGGAAACTGAAGTCCAGGGCAGCTATCTAACTTGCCCGTGCTCATACAGAGAGTGAGCATCAGAGGCAGGATTTGAATCCAGGTCCTCCGTCCCCAGCAATCATTTCGGGAGACCAAGGAAACCCTGGGTTCTCGAACACTAAGAAGGTTCAACTAAATGGGAAAATTCAAAGATGAGGCATCTTACAACCAATGGCCAGTCTAGCAGACTCAGGAAAAGCTCCTCCCAAAGGGCTAGCGGCCCCACGATGACTCCTGAGCATCATTGGGTCATATCAGTTCCTTGGGACGTCCAAATTGCAGAGTCTCGGAGTAGATGAAATGTACTTTGCCCTTTTCTTAATAATTCCAGGTCTTCAAATGTGCCCATCCTTCACTTTTTTCTGAAGGCTAATTAGGACATCCAGGGGTTCTTTGCTCCTTCATTAAATGATGCTTCTCTATAGTGTGTGTGAGAGTGTGCGTGTGAGTGTGAGTGTGTAAGTGAGTGTGTAAGTGTGTGAGTGTGAGTGTGTGTGAGTGTGAGTGTGCGTGTGTAAGTGAGTGTGTGTATGTGTGAGAATGTAAGTGTGTGTGTGAGAGTGTGAATGTGAGTATAAGTGTGTGAATGTGAATTTTAGAATGTGAGTGTGTGTGTGAGTGTGAGTGTATGAGTGTGTGGGAGTGTGTGTGTGAGTGTGAGTGTGCATGTGTGTGAGAGTGTGTGTATGTGTGTGTGTGTGTGTGTGTGTGTGTGTGTGAGTGTGTGTGTGTGTGTGTGTGTGTGTAATGGCTTTGTGGGTCTGTGGAATAGTTTTTCATTATCTTTATTAACAATCACCTCTTGCCATGTCCATGTAACCTTCCTCTCGCATTAAAGCACTTATACTAAATATAGTAGAATGTAAACTCCTTGAGGACAAAAGCACTTTTATCTTTGTCTTGCTACAATGACTGTGGGATTGAATTGACTTCCCACCATCTTTATCTCAGACCCTTGGAAGTTACCACTTCTCATGTCAAAGCAGATCACCAAGCACCTTGGAAACTGGGGGAGATAAAAGAAAGAAACTGGATAAGACCTACACTCTCCTCTGAGTGAAACACATTCACCTTCATTGTGCCATTCAACTCTGCATGCATTTATTAGGCACCTACTATGTGCTAGAGTTAGGTGCTAGGGACACACAAATAAAAGCTGTCCCTGGAGTCAAGGAGTAAGAATTCAGTAAAACAATTTGAGCATAAAAAGGGCTTGCACCCTTTGGGAAATCCCAGAAAGTTTCCCGTTGGATGCGTTGCCCAAATCAAATCTTGAAGAATGGAGACAGTTCTTTGGGCCGTTTAGAGGACATGTTTTGGATTCCCTTCTAGTTTTCGGCTGTATTCTACATGGCTGAGGTAGACAGATAAATTACCCCCTGATAAACAAGGTGCCAGGAGAGCATAATTAAACTCATGAGTTAATCCTGGAGAACTATAATTGGGATTACGTATTCTTAGTCACTGCGTGTCGGAATCTTTACAAACTGCTGACTCATTAGAGTTGATAGATTATTGATCTGATCTTGCAAGAAGATGTTTTGGGCCAGAACCTGAAACAAGGTACTAAGTAGAACTAATTAGTACAATGCTTGTGGTCACACCTTTACTCATTGGAATTCACAAATATGCCAGATTCACAAAGTAAACTTTGTAACTTTGGGAATTCACACCTCCCTTGAAGCTCTTAGGGCCAGAGAGCACTATGGGAAAAAACCCATCATCCCATTCTCTCAGAAGAGTCAGATATAAACTAGTGAAGAGTGATTCACCAGAATATATTCCACTTGGCTGGCTGGTGGTGGAAGAGAGCTCAGCTGGATTGGAGAGGAGCACTCTGGTGGGGAGCCAGAAGCCCTCTCTCGGAGGCAAGGCAGATTCAACTGGAGCTGGATTGAAGACTGAAGAAAGCAGAGGCAGAAGCAAAGGACAAAACTGCAAGAGCTCTTAGAACCAAGCAGAGAGATAGACCTTTAAGCTAACCAGGCTATATTGGAGATGATAAAAGACCTGAACTTTTATCACCTGGCTCCATTTGGGAAGATCACCACAACTGCGTGCAGTAAGTTATTTGGTCCCCATGCCTGTGAATGCAAAGAGTTTAGGACATGAAAGGACAGGAACAGGTGTCCAGGAAGACAAGGATAGATAGAGAACATACAGGGAAACAATCAACAGGAAGAATATAAAGAAATAATTCTGACCATGCACGGTCGGCATGGTCTTGTGGAGGTTTTACATTGGGATGAGTGTCTTCCTTGCTATAATATGGACAAGAGAAAACGCCACAAAATCTGTCTGAAAAATATAATTTTTGACCTTTTATAACAGGAACCTCCCACAAGCCATTTTTTAAATGTACTTAGAATTTTTTTCTTTGATATAAACATGTGAATGTCATTGAACTGTATGAATACCTAATAAAACAGGTTAGGAGAAGCATTGTATTATCATGGGATCAATTGCCTTTCTTGAATTCTTATCTTCTTTCAGGTGTCACTTTTTCTCTGGAGCCTTTCCCAAATTGCTTCAGCTGTTGATGTGTGTCTCTCCTCTCCTCTCGATTCTTCTCTTTTCCTTCTTCTCTCTAGCTCCTCCTCTTCTTTCTTTCCTCCTCATTCTCCTCCTCCTCCTCCTCCTTCCTCTTCTTGTTCTTGTTCTTGGCCTCGTTCTTGTTCTTCTCATTCTTGTTCTTGTTTTCTTCTTCTTCCTCTCTCTCCCTCTCTGTCTCTCTATCTCTCCCTCTGTCTCTCTCTCTGTCTCTGTCTCTGTCTCTCTCCCCCTCTTTCTTCCTCTCCTCTCTCTCATATTCCCTCTCCTGTTTCTATGGCTTATTACAGACTACCCCTCAATTCATCTCCCTGACTGTATCTTCCAAAAACATGGCACATTTTATTAGGTGATCTTTACATGTTGGCATCTAACACTAGTTCTTGCAAACGGTACTTAATCCATCAAGTAGGAGCTTAATTAATGTTCACATAATTTAACTGGATATTATAGAAAAGGTGATTCCTGGTCCTTTAATGTATCTTGGACCTAAGGATCTCAGGCAGCTCACAGCATATAGTCTGATGCATGTGACTCCTGTGCCATAGACACCCGGATGCAGATTCCCAGGTAATCCCACGCCCTTCGGCTGTACTACTTCACCCCAAAGTAGCAAAGGCTGGCCTGACATACTCAGCTCCACAGGGCCGTCTCAGGAGGCTGACGCTCTTGTTAGAGAGTGGGGCAGCCTCTGCTACCTTGCTGCTCTCCTTTCCTTGTTCTTGTTTGCACAGTGTTTCATACAGGGCCCTCTGGAGCAGGAGGGGCAAACAGGAACGTGCCCCTTTCGCAGATGAGAAAATTGAGGCTCAAATACTTGAAGTGCCTTGCACTTACTCAAGGTTACACAAGCTTTCTGACTTGAACCCAAGTCTTCTGATTCCAAATCTAGTGATCGTTCCAGGAATCCCTGCTGAATAGCGTTGTCCTAAATATTTGTTTCTTCTGAAGACCTAGGAGCACAAGCTTTTGTAAAGAGGAAGAAAGTATTTTAAATGCTCTAGAAGCATAACTGATTTACAGGAACATTTAAACCATCCATTTAGGTATGGAAAGAACCTCAGAGCTTTTTTTGTCTCATAATCATTTTATAGAAATGAAAAATCTGAAGCTTTGAAACTTATCTGGATAGAATTCGAACCGAGTTCCCCCCATTCCTTATTCAGATCCGTTTCCACTACACCAAGTTCTCTACCAATAATCCTGCTCTGACCATCATTTGCTTGAACTAATTCAAAAAGAAAGCACAATGAAGCGTTTTTAAATGCACAACACAGGCTGATAGCATGCTGGGTCCCAGCACTAATATTAAGAGATCGTAAAACTAGGCAAGACAACAACTCTTATGTACTGCATATTCTCTTGACCAAAATGCAAAGCGTCAGGGACTGCTGCTTCTTTCCCAGCTGGATCAGGACAAAAACTATTAAAGATCTTAAAATGGCAAGACAAAAGCGTGCTTAACCACCCTAATAAACCTGCCTCCTTGCTGGGAAAAGATGTACAGTCAAACTAAAAATGCTGTCCCTTCAGATGCCCCAGTGCCTCCTGGGAGCCTGAGGGCAAATCTCTCGGGTTCATCATTGAAGCGGGTCATCTAGATCAAACCCTTTTGCTCATAAGGTTGGGGGACGGGGAGGGGGACCCAGCTAGGATGACTGATACACATCTATGAGGGCAGCCTCTGTCTCCAAAAAATTTCTCCTAATCCCTGGGTGTTTCTACTTACCTTTTCCTGCTGGTGATTGTTGTATTCCAAGTATTGGGCCTCTGCTAACCTTACACTGCAGCATCGAGTTTTCTTGGTCTTTCTTAAAACCACTCAGCCCCTAACATGTAGGCTGAGAGAGCCGACTTCCTGGAAAGAGGAATAGTTTCCTTTGCCCAAGCTAGATGAAGAGAGGGGCCCCCAATTTTTAAAGTGAATCAGATGATCCTGCATCTGCTTGTAGGGGTGAGTGTGTCACGGTACTCTAAAGTCAGATTTATGCAATAAGAAATTTTGTCTCTCTACTCCTCAAAATCCCAAACTATCATAAACATCTTTCTTTTAAGTGGTCAAATTCCATGACAAGGGACACTCAATTTTTCCCAGTGGAATTATAAAATGTTAAAAGCTGGAAGAAATTGGGGATTATCTAATTCAAACTTCTTCATCTGATATTTAAAAAATAAAAATAAAAGAACAACTGGGAAAATAAAATGACTTTCCTCAGGTCACAGAGCTAGAGATTGGTAGAGCCAAGATCAGGACCCTATTTTGGTCCAAAGTACACGATGGGAGCTTTCTGTATTGTCTGCTTGTGAAGCCATATGAAAAGCTCCAAATTATTCATTTTCTCTCTCTATGGGTCTCTCTGTGTCTTTCTGTCTCTGTCTCTCTGTCTCAGTTTGTATGTCTCTATGTTTCTATCTCTGTTTCTGTCTCTCTATTTTTCTCTGTCTCTGTCTCTCTATCTCTGTCTGTCTTTCTCACACTCTACAGGAACTTATGACACTATCTTTAGACTCAGTATTTCATCATGACATCACAGCTTTAAAGCTGATATGGTCAAGGACAACCCCCTCAATTTACAGATGAGAAAAAGGGGACCCAAAGAAAGCATGTAACTTATAGAAAATCAGCAAGCTAATAAAGGAATCCAGATTTGAACTCAAAGTCTGGTGTTCTTTCCAATCATCAGCCTATCCTGTGAGTGTCCCCTGTTGAAAGGGGAAGGAATAACTAATAACAATAAATAATAATAATAAGTCTTGGAGGAAAGGAGGAGAGGAAATCAAGAGGCATTCCTTTCAAGGTTATTTTTCCCTCTGTTCAATTGTACTCTTGATCCCCACCCTTCCCTTATGTAAAAACAATCACTCTCTTGCCTGTTACATTTCTTCATTCTTCAGGGACTGACTGACCCATTTTCCCTCTCATAACCCTGGCCATCTCCTACCACTTCCTACAATCCTTTTAGCTTTCTCATCATTCATCTTACTATAGGCTTGTTTTACCTTTGGCCTGATTGCAAAGGAAATAATTGTGACTTCCAAGCCTTTCCATTAGTCTCTGCCTAGTCAGAAACATCTGGTTTGGGAAGAAGGAGAAAAGAGAATGAACTTTTTTCCCCACTTTTTAAGGGATCTAAGCTGTGATCTCCCAAGTCCCCTATGGGTCTGATGCTCTGGGATCCTACTCTGACTCAGAGCCAGAACTTCTTTTCCAGAACCTGCAAATGAAAGAAATGTGTCCATTGTCCTGCTTTCTCATGCTTTTTATCCAACAGGATGAGGTCTCCTGTTGAAAATGATCTCCTTTGGAGAAGAGATCAGAAATTGCTTTTAAAAGGTTCTATTCTTCCCAATTATATTGTTAAAGACGGTATTGTTTCTAAAAAGCCTTTATTTCTCTTGTGATCGCCACACTTTTCAGCTAATATCTTTCAACTTTCCTGGGATGAAAGGAACACAGGAAGAAATGGATTCTTTTTCTCCTGCAAATTTATAAAGAATAAGATACAAAGCTCAACAGAAAGTTTGATCCTACAACTAAAACCTAACTCTCGGGTGATGATCCCTCCAGAAATCAAACAAGACATTTCCATGGCTGTTCTTCTGCCTCAAAAGGATCAATTTCCTCTGCCCAGAACCATGGCCACAATCTCACTGCAACATCAGAAGCATGCTCTCCCAGACACCCTTCCCACACACACCCATAGGTACATCCTGGACAGCGCCAGAGTCAGGAGCAAGGTCAGGAGGGAATTCAAAGCTGCCTTCTGGGTGTGCAGCTAGTGCTATTCTGCCCTAGGTCCCTTCACATCTTATGCTTCTCCCTGGTGCCTGGGATACACTGGAGACAGTGAGAGGAGGTAGACAACAAAGGGTAAACTGGGTTTCCAAATAGGATCCAGGAATCCAGTGACAATGATCAACTGAAGAAGATTCTGGTAGATCGATGGTAATTGATACCCTAACCAGTTAAGGATGTCAGTGTATCCCACAAATATTTTAGGGTCCTATTATTTTTTAAATTCTATATATTTCTACTCAGGGTCATTTAGAAACATATATTTGATCAAAGGAACCCACATTTTTTTTTAACCAAAATAAGACTTCAGGATGAATTTACATCATGAAGGAGGGGACAGAGAGAGGGAAGGAAAGAGAAAGAGAGGGAGAAGGAAGAGAGAGACAGAAAATCAGAGAAAGAGAGACAGAGAAACAGAAAGAGACAGAGACAGAGAGACATATAAAGAGACACAGACACAGAGACAGAGAGGAAGAGGGGAGACAGAGACAGACAGACAGATAGAGGGAGAGGGAGAGACAGTGGGAGAGGGAAGGATAAGGGAGAAAGTAGAGGGAGTGAAGGGGTGACAGAAAGAAAAAGAGAGAGAAAGAGAGAGAGAGAGAGAGAGAGAGAGAGAGAGAGAGAGAGAGAGAGAGAGAGAGAGAGAGAGAGACTAAAGCTGTGAATTTTCAATTCCTAATGAGAAAACTACTTTAAAGCAGAATTGAAAATGTCCTTTGAGTTATAGCCTTAAATGTAACCTGGGGCATCTGGACTGACTGACCTGCTCTTTATTTCTTATACTATGTATATTATTTTACTTTCAGCTTATATAAATCTGTTTTAAATACACATAATCTTATTGCTGATTTTGCCTGGCTCATCTACCAGCCTGTGTTAGGGGCTGACTTGAACCCATATTATCACAATCAATCAATCATCATCATCATCTTTACCATACACACACACACACACACACACACACATATATATATATACACACATATATATACACACATATACATATATGAATATATATGGAGCTCTAAGGTTTGCAAAACACAAATATCATTTCACTTGATTCTCACAACAATCCTGAGTATTATTCCCATTTTACAATTGAGAAAACTGAGGCAGACAGAGAATAGGGGCCTAGCCAAAGTCACAGTCAGTAAATGCCTGAGGCTCGATTTGTACTCAGGCCTTTCTGGCTCCAGGTCCTGTCCTCTAGCCTTCTATTCCCAGGACTGAGAACTTTCTCTCCAAGATTTAACCAAGAAAACTCTGGGCTTTAAGTCTGCCCAGCATTATCTCTTATCTCTTCTCTAAAGAGATTATTTACCAAAAGCAGATGTGCTCAGCTTTTTGTGATCTCCAGCCCAGCCCTCTGGTGCCCTAAAAATTGAGTGACAGAGATCCCCATATTTCCTTTTCCTTAAGAAACAAATACGCTTTTTGTCTCTTGAATGTTTCCAGAGTTTCCCAATTTCCTCCAAATCCAGGAAAAATCCTATCTTTTCTGTTTTGAGACAATTGGGGTTAAGTGACTTGCCCAAGGTCACACAGCTAGGAAGGGTTAAGTGCCTGAGTCCAGCTTTGAACTCAGGGCCGGTGCTCAACCCACTGGCCCATTTAGCCACCCCTGAAAAATCCTCCCAGATCTGTGGAGAATCACAAGTTAACTTAGGCCTAGTTGCCAATACCTCTTGATCTTCTCTCAGTCTGTCACACTTAGCAACCTTTGCTATGAATATTATTCCTTGTTTTTCACCTTTTATTGGGTCTCTGCTCCCTCTGAATAACAGCTATTAAGGCCAAGGAAAATTTCCAAAGGGAAAGAAGGGAGGCAGAGGGGAATAGGAGGATAGGAAGGGGGATGTGCTCCAAGTTATGAAAAAGGAAATAAAGAAAATGGCAAGTTGAGTCAAGACAAAGGATTTATAAGGGGAAAAAAATCCAGAGAGTTGACAATCAAACTATAAGCGTTTATTAAGTGTCTATTATATGCCAGATGCTATGCTGAGTGATATGAATTTAAACACATAAAATGAGATAATATCTGCCATCAAGGAGTTTAGATTCTTCTAAATATCTATGTAGGTATTAAAAAAATTACAAAGTGATGTTTTGTTGAGACGTCACTGTCATGGAGGGGCTCCACGTAGAAAATATTGCTTAAGCTTAAAAGTTTCAGGTACAAAGGGGAGGAGGAAGTGCAATGAAAGTATAGAGGCAGACAGTTGGAAAGACCCCAAGAGGGGAGAAAAAGTATCATTCAGGTAAGAGTTCAATCAGTCAGCAAGTATTTATTCAATGGCCTACTGTATCCCAAGCATTGCACCAGGCACAGAGGATCTGGGTAAGAATAAGGAGAATTAAATGGTTCCTATTCCTCAGAAACTTATATTCCAATGAAAGTCCTCAAGATCTGCCAAGAATGGGGCAGGAAACACTGTGGAAGGGGGAGCACAAGACATCAGGCTACCACCCTGAGAGTCCCAAAGTCACGAGGAAAAGGGGCATTCTTATATAATGGCAGCCCGCTAGCTTATGGTCTCGTGGAGCCCGCCTGTTATTCAATCAGTCAGTTAGTATTTCTCGGGGGCCTGCTGTGTTCCAGGCACTGTGCTAAGTTCTAGAAATTCAAAGAAAGGCAAAAAATAAACAGTTGCTGCTCTCAAGGAGTTCACAGTCCAATAGGTTCCTGCTGCTTCGGTTGCTATGGAACCAGGCACCTTGAAATCATTCCTTGAAAGTAAAAAGGGACACTTGACAATAAAACCTTCTACTGATTAACCATTAGTAGGAAAGATGGTTTGGAAAGGCAACTATTGGAGAGGGGTGTGTGATGGATACCTCCTCTTAAAAGAAAGCCAGCCATGGCAATTTGTTTGCTTCTCCCCTCAAGGTTTTGTGAGGTGGGGTCTGGCTCCTCACCAAATGGCCATCGGTTCTTGCTCTCCATCATTCAGTCTCGTGGACAATAATGCATAAGTTTAGCAATTTTAAACTTCCAAAAGCTTGGTTCTTTCCAGCCTGGAGAGCTGTCCACCACCCTAAAGAGGGAAATGTTACGACCATCTCCCCAAATCTTGTGCTGAGACACCAGAGCTTCCCAGTCTTTGGGAGTCCCGTGTACTCCATGTCTCAACAAGAAATTAATTGCTTTTCTTGCCATGCTGGTCCTGCTTGGCAGGGATGGGGCAGCTTGAGTCTTTCTCTCTTCGCCATTCTCAGAGCAGCTTCACATGGGATTGGGTCAGGAAATGGACATCATCTATGTTCACCGGAACTAGGGCAGAGAAAGTAGGACAACAGTGCTGGGAACCAAACCTGGTGAGCTTGTCTTGCCCCAGTAGCAGCCAGATCTCTCAGCATCGCAGAACTGACTCCACTCCCTCCCAAACAGTCATCGAATCAGCTTGGCTAACTTAGAGGTGCTTGGAAGCGCAGAATCTTGGGGACAGAAGGGATCTCAATGAAGGTCTACTAGAATCCCTATGGAGAATCCCCGTGACAGACTGAGGAAAGATATGGAAACCAGAAAGACCTGAATTCCAAATCTGCCCTTGTCTCCTGAGCTATTTGACTTGGACAAATCTCTTCAAGTCGCATCTCCTGTAGAAATGGACATGGTGACTGGCTCTAAATGTATTAGTAGTCATCCCATGTGCTTGCTCTAGTTTCTGGACGCTTTCCCTTTTATTCTACAGTCTCCCTCCTGGATATTTGTGGTCTTTAACCGCTGCTCCATAGGAGAGCCTTTCAGATACCGGGAGGTACCTGTCACTCCATCCTCTGCCTCCATCCAATCTTGTCTTGAGTCCCCTCGCCATTCCAGTTGGCCTCCCCTGATGTGTAAACTATGAGATCTAGTAGGTATCCAGACCCCGAGCAAGACAGACCATTCTCTGTGACTCAGAGTGGGCTGTGCTTTCAGCTTTATGATCCTCAAGAGGTTCCTGGCAAGTGGGTAGCTCGATAGATAGAAAGCTAGACTTGGCGTGGGGAAGGTAAGTTCTGAAGAGATTCTTTGCCTCAATTGTTACCTGGCCTTAAGCACTGAATAGGTGTTACCTAAGTCAAACTGAGACCAGTCCAAGACCTTAGCTTAAAGAGGCTGCAGTCTCCCATTGCATCCAGGGTCATCTCTCATGGTTCTGATCTATAAATGGGACCAGATGGCTCTGGAGGGGAAAGTGAGGCAGGTGATCTTGCACAGATCTCTCTCACTTAAAACTAATTCATTTGCATATCATGCATCTCCCCAATGTCATGGTCAAGAACAATAACAAACAAATGGCTTTGTCCTGGCTCTGATACTTTCCTGGGATGCTCTCCCACCCGACCTGTACTTCTTGGAAGCCCTTGATTCCTTTGGAAATCTGCTTCTAAAGCATTGCCTATAATATGGAGCCCTGCTTGATCTCCCATGCTATTTTCTTGCCCAAAATTTTGCTTAAATCTATTTTCAAGATATTTTGCATATAATTAATTTAAGTTTACAATCCCTTCTTAAAGAGAATGCAATGTCTTTGTATGCTTATTATTGAGAACAGCATGTGGCACACAGTAGATACTTAATAAGTGCATGCTGGCTCATTTATTGGTGCTAAATGAACTGTTGCAGTGGTCACTGTGTCTCAAGATCACCTGTAACCTGAAATGGTTTGCTCAAGAAAACATGGGAGAAGAGAGGCAGAAATCACCCAGACTCCTCTATGCTGTCCGCCATAAATGACAACCAAATTCATCATCCCGCCAGATAGTATCTTTAGCCTCTCCTGGTGGGTAATTCTGAACATGGACCCTTTTGTCTGTATATACCCCAAGAAAGAAGACAAAGAGAACCTGGTCCGTGGGACGCTCTGCTTGAAGGACAACAGGACCGAGATTTTCTCTGCTGCCATCTTTCACTCTGCACATGGCGACACACCACACATGGTCACTATGGACAGATTTTTAAGAGGAGTAAGGGGAGGTAGCAAGGAGGAAATAAAGGGATTTCAGGGATAGTCTCTTAACTCAGTCATGGAAGCACTGGGGGCATTGGGAAATAAATCCTTTATATGATGAGAGTATCTGAGATCAAACCTAATAATAATAATAACTCTTTAAAGTTTGCAAAGGACTTGGCAATACTTTCATCAGATCATCACCTTTTGATAATAGGTGCTATTATCGTTCCCATTTTAGAGATGAGGAAAATGAGACAAGCAGAAGTGACTAGCCCAGGGTCACACACCTAGTATTTGTCTGAGGCGGAACTTGAACTCACATCTTCCTGATTCCAGTTCCAGCATTCTGCGCAATATGGCACTCCCAGCTGTGTTAAAGGAACTAGATATGTTTATCTTGAAGAGAAGATTAAGGAAGGAATATTTCAGTTATGCGATACACCAGAAGAGCTTCACTTGCTCCACTTAGCCAACTAGGAACAATGAATGGGGGTTCCAGAGAGAGAAAATTTGCATAATTTGAATGAAAAATTCTAAGAAGTAGGAGTCTCCAAAAATGCAATGGGGCTGCCTTAGGAGATAATGATACATTGGTCTCTCAGCCTTAAAATAGGTCAAAGATGAAGAATATAGATCTATTCCTAGTGGGTTTTGACTTTGCCGAGGAAAAAATGCTCTTTTAGAGTCTGAACATCTTTATACACAAAAACTATGGGATCATAAGTCTTAAAGAGATTTTATATGTTTGGAAGAATTTTATGTTTAAGGTATATTGGATTGCCTGATGTCTACTGGAGGAGAAATGGAGAAAAATTTAGAAAACAAAGTTTTGCAAGGGTGGATATTGAAAATTATTTTTGCATGCACTTTGAAAAATAAAAAGTTATTATTATTATTATTAAAATAAATACATGAAAGAAATTTTAGACTCTGTCCTTCATTTTACAGTGAGAAAAGTGGATTCCACAGCAGCTAAGTGATTTGTCCAAGGTCACACATGAAGGAAGCATCAGAGCCAGGACTGAACCCAAATCATTTGTCTGACTCTAGAGCAAGTGCTCTTTCCACTGTACCATAAAGAAGTAAGAGCACTTCAATTCACAAGCACACTACTCAGGAAAGATAGTGTAGGAAGCACTCTACTGGAACTAGTCTGATCTAGCAGAGTAAGATGTATTTTCTAACTTGTCTAATGACATATGTCTTGAAATTCTAGGCCCCCATGCAAAAACTTCAGAAATAGAGAACATTATATCATGCAATGGAAACGCCAAGCGATCTTGAGTCTGTTTCCTGTGCAAAGTTAGTTGACATTTATTCAGATCTCTGGGGAGAAGAAGAGAGCAACTAAGCTGATTTCCTTTGGGTTCTACTGCCCCTTTTACTCAGTTCATGAAGAACAGCCTTGTATGAATACTGAGGGACAAAACAAATAAGTAAGCTTCAATAAGTAAATAGGATTTCTGATGAAAAGACACAGACTCTTGAGGTGAGTACTCAGTCCAAAATGCAACCCATCTGTATCTTCTCATACTGTGGAAGCCATGGCCATATTCTGTAAATCATCGATGAAGGAAACATCCAGCTTCCAAGAACTTTATTTTTTATTTTATTTTATTTGTTTTGCTGAGGCAATTAGGGTTAAGTAACTTGCCCAGAATCACACAGTTAGAAAGTGTTAAGTGTCTGAGACCAGATTTGAACTCAGGTCTTCCTGACTTCAGGGCTGGTGCTCTATCCACTGCACCACCTAGCTGCCCCTTAAGAATTCTTTCTTTGATGAATTAAGATTGATTGATAACAGTGCAATACCCAGTAACTATATCCTATACATTCATTTTCCACAGCTCTCGCTCCATGACCAACCACCTCCTATACAAAATACACATTTCTTTGATAATATTTTAGGACACGTCTTATATATGTCATCCCTAGTAACAAGCTATACTTGCTTCCCTTTATCAGATATCTATTGACCTCTAGAAAACTCCTAGTTTTTATTCATTACTGATTATGATATTCTGATTCTCAGCCTATTGGAAAAGTTATTGGTATTGACAAGAAAGATTTTGACAGATCACTGAAAGTATGATAAAATTTGGCAGATGCAATCTGATCTTCTCCCTGACTCCCTCTTCAGTGCTAGATCACTTGTCACACAATACCTGAACACGATTTATGCATCCTGGTGACTTGGCAATCCGGGCTGATCATTATCAGCACCTACAACAGATCCATGGGAAAATCAGCTACAGGGAATCCCCTTCTTTTCGCAGTGTAAGGGGATCATCCTCTAAACAGTGATACAAGATATCCCCCTCTTCTATTCCTTGCTTGATAATGATGGAGAAACATTATCTTGTTTTTTTTCATTGAATCTCTAATGGAACTTTGAATGACTCTATCTTTGTTGAAGGAGAACCTGTGAAGGAGTCTTTAACTTCCTTGAATATAATTGTTAGTGTTATTGATTTGATTTGAGGGATTTTGTTTTTATTTTATTTTATTTTGTACAAGCAAAAAGATGCTTATTCTGCATCTCTCTCATTCAAAAAATGTCACGAAGGGCGGAGGCACGAATAACATGAGCCTCGCAAAACAATGAAAGGTGATAGCAGGAAAATAAGGTTATGAGAAGCTGCAGATGGGACCAAGTAAGAAAGAACACTTCCTGACAAAGTCAGAAGGAAGACAAAAAAGATGTGAAATCAGAGCCTGATCATTTTTATTCTGGATTCTTTTTTGAATTATTTAATTTAATTTTCTTTTCTGGATTCTTCTTATCAGTAACAATGGAACCACCACATCTGGCTGGAAACCTTGGGATTAGAAGGACATGTAAATGCTCTGCTTTGAGTTTTTCATCCCCAATAGCTTTAGTGAGCAGACAGAAATAGAGATCATGGTTATAGTCTTCCTAAGACCTGAATTCACATCCTGGCTCTGTGACACATAAAAACTCTGTGCACATAAAAAACAGCTCATGTTCCTATGGTCTTTTAAAGGTTCTAGGACTCTATTTTCCCATTTGAAAAGTGAGAGATATGTTCTAGATGAGCTTGGCCATTCTTTCTAGATTTTTGGGCAGGAGCTAAAGTGCTGCTTGGAGGTTCAAATCCTATTTCATAATGTTTACTTACTTACTTAACCTCTAAATGTCCATTTCCTCAGCAATAAAAAGGGGACCATAATAGTGCCTGCATCCCAGACTCGTGGTGAAGAGCCAATGAGATAAAAGCCGTAAAGCCCTTTCCATCCTTAAAGCATCATAAGCACGCTACTTATTCTAATTACATCCTGCACTAATGTCCAAGCATTTTCTCCGACTTTTGCTTTGGTTCCTCAGGTCACGGGATTTGGGGTAAAGCGTTACCAAGGCAGCTGCTGATCAGCCCCAGACAGAACTCCGGGCTTCTCACTTCAGGACTGGGGCCCCTGCTGTCCCCATTCTATGGGGATGGTGCCATACAAAGAGTACGGATGTCCACAGTCACATCCGTGAAGCACAGTGAGTGCTTCTGCGTGTTGTATTTGAAAAGCAGTGAGTCACCCCGGAAACAGAGCCGGCCCCGGAGACAGAGATCTGGTCTGTCCTTCCTCTGACACGTGCTGGCTCTGTAACCCTCACCAAGGCACCAGATCTCTCCACTGCCCCCAAGGAACTCTTCAAGCCTCTAAGTTACAAAATGATTATTGTAAATGAACAATCATTTACAACCTTGGAGGGACTGTCCTCCCCAGGAATCACTTATATCCCAGAATCAACAATTTGGACCCCACAGCAAAAATATATACATATACACATACATACATTTGTGTAGATACATATATGTGTAGATACATATATTCTAAATACATACATGTAATATATACATATATACATTTGTGTAGGTACATATATGTGTATGTACATATATTCTAAATACATACATGTAATATATACATATATTTCTGTAGATACATATATGTGTATATCTACACGTATTCTAAATACAAACATGTAATGTATACATATATACATTTGTGTGGATACATATATGTGTATATACATATATTCTAAATACATGCATGTAATATATACATATATTTCTGTAGATACATATATGTATATATCTACATGTATTCTAAATACACGTGTGTAATATATACATATACATACATTTGTGTGGATACATATATGTGTATATACATATATTCTAAATACATACATGTAATATATACATATATACATTTGTGTGGGTACATATATGTGTATATACATATATTCTAAATACATACATGTAATATATACATATATTTCTGTAGATACATATATGTGTATATCTACATGTATTCTAAATACACGTGTGTAATATATACATATACATACATTTGTGTGGATACATATATGTATATATATGTATATTATAGATTTATATGTGTAATATATACATTTTATGTATACAAATATATTTACTATGACCTAGGAGTAGACTAGCACGTTATGAACAATATTTAGCTCTATGCTTAATGAATACTTTGCCATAGATCCTTTACATTGTTATCTATCGCATATAAGATTTCTGTACAATTCAGGCATAGGGTTGGTAGAGAGGAAGAAAGGGTCAACTTGAAATCAGCAATGATCAGACTCAAAGGGAGCCAGGGCCTTCTCCTTAGCAACACCAATTAGCAATGGACAAAGCTGCTACATATCCTTTCAAACTGACCTGAGCTGAAAATTTTAATGAAGAGCAAGGAAAACAAAAGCTATGACAACACCACCCTTGCCACCTGAAAAAAAAAAAAGAGCATTAACAAGTCTGCCAGTGTCCTTTTCTCCCTCAAAGCAAAGCAGAGCTTCACAAAATCTGATTTTGCTAGAGGAAAAAAAATGGTCTCAGTGAGTCATTTCCAGAAAGCTTCTTTGTTCTAATCATTTTTTCATTTGCTCTTAATGCATCGGTCTCTACCTTCATATCCTCCCAAGCAACTGACGAATCCGAAAAGGAATGAGTGTTTACAGGAAGAATTTACTTCCCTCAATATCATGGAAAATACAAAACCAAATCAGGTCTGAAGAGCCAATAAATACTGATCAGCTCCTCTTAAGTTACTATGTCAGGTACTTAAATCACGATCTGGCATTCTCTGTGTATGTGGGTGAATACTTAGTGATGTCCTCTCATGCTGAGTAACCTTTGTTCATGTTTTCCCATAAATTATCTTTTAAAAGCTTCTCTTGATTGCCCAAGAACTTCCTCCTTTTGCTAATTAAACCTTCCTAATTTTATTTTAATAATTAATCACCTTTCTCTAACTTAACTGAGCTGACCTGGTCACATCGTTTATAGGATTTCATCAGAAATGAGATTTGAACCCAGGTTTTCAATTCAGGTGACTCCAGTTCTAGCCCTCCGTACACTACATGAATAGACTGTAGTAAAGCAGGGAGATCGTAAAGCATCAGAGATAGAGAGAATGCAGGAGTTTGACTGCCATGTTTTGCTCTCAATGGCTAGATGACTTTGAGTAAGACATTCTGGTTCTCAGAATCTCAGAATCAAAGGCTCTCCTCAATATTACCCAGCCTGCCTCCCTCTCTGATAACGTGTACTCACTAAGGTTCTTTGGAACCTTGCCATCATCAGTAGCACATCACAGCCTGAATACGCCCATGTCTCTGCCCTCCCCTTTGGATCGCCATTTTCCTTCTCCTGGTGTACGTCACACATCACATGCAAGTGACAACCTCTCAAAGCATGAGACAATTCTCTAAGATTCTGAGTTACAGAAAGAGAAGGCTCTCACACCGGGAGTTCCCTATGCTAATGAAATCACAGGCTCATCACAAGAAATCACCATTTTCAAAGCCTGCATTGAAGGTTGCCTGCTCACAACATGAAGGGGCCCTGGATTCTTGAGGACCAGCAGTGGAGCACAAGGTCTTTTAGGTCCTACCCATGCAAGAAGCCTTTGCATCTAGTAAAATTTTGAAGGAGAAACTTTTGCATCCTTGTAAACAAGGAGACTAGAGAAAAATGCTGCAAGAGATGGAGCTGGATCTTGTCCAAAGACCCACCGAAAAAGGTCTGGAGAGTAGTTTCTAGATGATGAATCTTCTCTGGAACTATTCTCAAGATCACTGACAATAGCCAAGAAGAGTCACGACTATTACCAGCAGACAGAGTGCCCGTGCTGATGAAGCCACGGGTTCTTCAGGAACATATTTACATCCATATTATAGAGAAAGCATGGGCAACAATTTTCAATAAGCTAGCAAAGGAAAATATACTTGGAGAAAAAGAAGGCAGGAGTATATATAAATTTATTTCTTTTCACAAAGAAATAAAATAACACCATAAACCTACAGAAAACATATAACTTTCTAAGAGACTCATTGATCCTTGGCTGCTGTGAAGATATCTCATTATTCTATTGCCAAACACAAGAAAATAATGGTAGCTGATGCAGTTATTTGGACCAATATTCTTTATGAAACTACTCACCTTAAAAAAGCTTTGCACCTGGGGACGGGGATGAGGGGAAATAGAGAAGAGAGATAGGGGATGCCCAAAAAGAAAACAAATGCTTAAATGTTTATCTTTCACCATCCACAACTTTTCCAGTATATACAACTTTGGGATTACAAATGAATCTTTAGACCATAAACAAATTAGTCTAGTGACTAAAAGTCTCCTCATAAAAAAAAGAGATTTTCTCCTTCAGTAGTTCTTCAAACATTACTGTCTGAACTCAGACTGACCTAATACAAAGCCAATCCCTAATTACCACAAACTTGGCCAGTGAAAATGGACGACTATGTCACGTACAGAGTTTCCTGTCAACACACTTAAAGCATCTTCTATTTGTTTACAGGAAATGATGTGTTGAGAGGTCTCCTACCTTTCAAAAAAGGAAATTCACCATTTATTGCTATTATTGTGTTTTCAATCTTCCAGTTTACTCAGAGACTCATTCTAACTGAATGTCATCTTAAACAGAAAGCAAAGATAAATAATCAGTGGAATCGCCCACACCAGGTGGGCTCATCTAGGAACACCAGGAAAGAACCTTTGCTTTCGGCCAGAAGCATAAATACATATGCCGTGGATATGTTCAATGGATCCCATTCCCTATCCTTAGTGGGCAAGAGCACTTTTCTAGGTTGAAAGGTATCCATTATGGCCACTATGCCAACACTCAATCAATAACAAACTTTGAGCCCCCCTCATACTTTAGGTATGAGATCTTGAGTCAGTCAACTGCTTGGGCCTACGGAAAATAAGAGCAAACTAGAAACTCTCTAAGACTTTTCTCAGGCATATATTCCTCCGTTCATTCATTTCAACATTCATTAAGTGCCCAGTGTATGCAAAACATTGCCCTAGGTTCAAGAGACATAAAGACTTGATATGATATAGTTATTACCCTTTTGAGCCTAGGATAAGAACCAAACACAATTAAAATATATCATTTTGCATGGTAAGTGAATTAGGGAGATACGAAGTACTGTGATTGATCCATCTCATAAGTTTGGACTGAATATAGCTTATGATTACATAGTAATTCTGAATTTTCTCACCCACATAAATGGCACAGGATACTAAGAACCTTAAAGCAAAGGGTTTCTCTGCTCCAGCTCATGTTTTCTTCCCTTACCAAATGACTTTGAAACAGGGATTGCTGTTCCTAGCCCAGTATCTGGCACATACAAGAGACAGAATAGATGTCTGCTAGTTGATTTCTTCAGTATATTCTATCCCCCCCCACTCAGTGAACAATTCAATATGGAACACCAAACAATGACATCAGCCCACCAGTTCCTCATCCCTTAAAGTTCACGTAAACTGACAGTTGGGAATCATCAGGTCTTAAAGGCATCAAGAAAGAAATTTTTGATAAGGCAAGAAGCAAAAGGAAGGGATGGGATGGATGTTGAATTATCTTTCATTAATTCTTCTCACCATTTTTAGCTTTCTTTTGAGGATCTACTTTAAGGAAATTTTCCAAATTATACATGCTGGATACATTATACATCAGCATAGAAAAGAAGGGGGGAAGAACCGGACAACAAATTGGCCAAGAGCAGTTTCTCTTCCCAGCCAGCCTGCAACAAACCAAACCTAATGCATTAGGAAATCTCCCCAATTCATTCATCTTCTCTGGCTGCACTTGCTTCGCAGACTGTAAAGATGCCCAGTAATGAACATCCATCTTTTAAATGTCATTGAAACAACAACAAGACTACTACTTCAATGACTAAACAAGTTATTTTTTTCCACACTTAACCAAAAAAAAAATAAATCCTCTAAAAGGCTACATCCCACTCTTAGAGAATGAAATCCAGATTAATCCAACTATTAAAATAGGCACATGCCCATGTGGTGAGAAGGGATGAAGAAATCAGGCAGCCCCACGAAAATTAGACATAATGCATAATGATAGTCCAAGAGATCTTAAGCAGCTGGAATTCAAATAATACTTTACATATATAATCTCATCTGACTCTCAAAACCACCCTAGGAAATAGGTTATTCCTGTGGAAGAGCTCAGGTTGGTTTTTCTTCTGATTGAGGGAAATGAATGTAGTGGAAAGTGGTGGCAAATTAATGATCCTATGAGCCTCAAAAGATCCATATATGGAATCAGGGTTTCTGGATTAAAACTATGGCTTTTCTACTTATTTATTATCCATGTGACTTGGGTACATTATTTACTTTTCCTATCTTCAGTTTGCACTCGACATCTCTTTCAAAGGATCATAAAAGCAAAACAGTGAAGGAATACGAGGAGGCTCAAGTGTACCAAGATCAACTGAAAATTAAAAATAATTTGTCTTACTAGTTTTTTTTTTAATTCCATTGAGAAGATTTGATGACTATTAAGTGCTAGGAGCACAGGACCAACAAGATGGTAGAATAGAAATACTATCTCCAACTCTTATTAATACTCAGAATCTCACTTTTAAAAAATTATACACCAGAGGTAATCCAGCTGAAATCCCCCCCCCAAAAAAGTGAGAATTTGAACAAACTAAAATACATGTGAATGACCACCCCTGACAAAGTTAATTCTTAAAATACTGGGGTCATTCATTTTCTCTCCTCTACCAATCTCTCTCAGCCTAGTAGACATATAAACTTAGCCCTTGGCTTATGTCTGCAATCCATATTGGAATCAGTCTCCTCTTGGTGAAGATATTTTGACTGAACATCTCATTCTCCGTCCACCCCCAACAGTGTTGCTGAAGACACCGATTCTGCCCAACCAAAAACAAGGAGTAAGATAGGATGGAATCATGTTTGTCTTCTGCCTGGAATGGGAAAGGCACTGAAACACAACTAGATCCAGGTCTGTCCCCTTTCAATTTCCCCCAGGGCTCCACAGGGTTGATCCCCAGCCAGTGAATACTAAATCTAACACTAAAGGAGGTTGAGACAGTTCTGTAGTCCAGCTCTGTGGGAATCCCTATGAATAAAGAGTGAGGGGGAAAGAAAGTAAATGACTGGGAATATTGGGGGTAAGAATGAAACAACAAAGCTTTTCTTAAAGAAATAAAAAACAGCTTAAATAACTAAAAGGATGTTCAGTGCTCATGGCTGGGCCATGCCAAGATAATAAACATGATAATATTACTAAAGTGAATTTTCAACAAACTACCAAAGGAATACTTACCAGAGCTAGACAGAGAAATAAAGCTCACTAGAAGAAGACAAGATCTAGAATGTCAAGGGAAATAATGAAAAAAGGGGAGTGGGGAAACAGTATTCGTCAAACCATTTGTCAAATGGTTTTTATTAAAAAATACAAAAGTGGATCAATGGAACAGACTACATAAGGAAGAACCAGAAATCATTGAACTCAATAAGTCAGAGCCCAATTACCCTAAAAACATAAATTATCTAGGAAACAACTTCCTATATGACAATGGCTGGGAGAATAGGAAAGCAGTCAAGGGAAAATTAAGATCTGATCAACATTATATACCATTGTCCATAATAAATTCAAATAGATACATGAGCTGAATATTAAAACTCATACATACCATAAAAAATTAGAAATAAAGCAGATAATGTACCTTTCACAACAATGGGAAAGGGATGAATTCTAAACAAAACAAGGAAGAAAGGTCATTTAGAAAAGATTTTAAAAGATCATTTCAATTATAGAAAATTGAAAAGTTCCCTCATGAACAAAATGAATAAACTTCTCAGTCAAAGCTACAAGAGGACATCTGGATCCTGGCCATCATTCTCATATCATTCTTACTAGAAGCCTCCACTACATCAATTTACTGGGATGTCACTGTGCCCTAATGAAGAATAAATATGATGAATACCAAGAAACTTGGAAAAACCTTATATGGCCTGATGCTAAATAAAATAAGAACTGGGAAAACAATATACATCACTCCAACAAAGTTAATGAAATGATCAACAAGAGAAACAATCTCATTAGATTATAATGAACAAAGCTCAAAGGAGAATTAGGAATAATAGACCCTTCCCTCTGCTTCTTTGCAGACCAAGCAGACCAAGGCTGTGGAATACTGAAGAAAACATCAGACTTTTTCATTTCTATAATTAGTTTTGCTGAGTTTTCTTTTTTCTTTTGAAAAAAAATTATTGAGGGCTATGTGGAAAGGGGGTAGAAGAGAGATAGAGCAAGAAATGAAGGAGATATAAAAATAAAGCACATCAATAAAATTTATTTTAAAAATAACATTAATACTAATGTTTTGAAATACCAAGTTTTCACCATTTTTGAGGATGTCAGAATGCACATAATCCCAAAGAGTCACTATTGTTTTGATGTGGCTAATCTCCCCAGTGACAAAGATTACAAAATCTTCAAACTTTACTATGTGGTTTATATGAGTGATTTGGATTAAAAATAATAAAACACCTATTAAGTGAGTTTCTGGTGATGAGATTAACATTAAGGATTATATGAGGGGCTGAGACTTAAAAAGTGGGCTGCCCAAAGTCACAGGTAATAAATGTCAGTGCTGGGATAGGAAACCATCAGGTCCTCAGACTCAACACGCAGAGAGGGATCTTTCCACCCTGCCTCTCTCCACGTGGCCAGGCCGGTCCTTGGAAACAGAGCCCGGTGCCACATCTCTCGGCAACCACCCAAGCTCTCCCCTGGCTGGCATATCCTAAAAAACCTGGGATTGCCTCCGCGCCACAAGAAGTCCGTCATGATACAGACAAATACATGATGAACCTCTCTCCGATTTCTAGGACATCACTGGACTCAGTTATGTTGATGACAATTATAAAAACTTTTATCAGTGAATTAAAAGCTAAAAACTAAAAGTCTTTCTTCACAAAGAAATGATCCAGAGAACAATCGGGGATGATCCAAATCACAATATAAGGAAGGAGAAAAAAATCCTGTCTTGCTCTTATTGATCCCTTGGGACTCCAGCTAGCCTCAGGTGGCAATTATGCTGGCTGGCTCCCAGAGGCCTGCAAAGATCCATCGGCTCTGCAACAATAACATTGGCAGCCCTGTCACTCTGGCCCAGCAAGGGGAAAAAGACAGGCTGACTGCTATATTAGGCAAGAAACAGGTGAGAAAGATGTCAGGTACCCGGATTATCACAGACACCCTGGGCTCCTCACTTAGGTGATGGTGATATCAAACAAGGAAGAGATGTTAAAGGTGTCCCCCACACACAAACACACACACACACACACAAAGGCACACAGAGAGAGACACACACCCACACACATTCATATATACACATACACACACACTACACTTTCAAGGATAAATAATTTTTCTAACTCCGTAGAAAGAAAAGCCTTACCCTAACAGGGAAGAATAGAACACTGAAGAGAATGAGACAAGTCTACTTTATCTCTCTCTACTTTCCCCTCCTTCCTTCCATTCATACATATAAAGCAAGAAGCTACTCGCTCCCACTTCTAGAGCCCTTCAATGTCAACAAAACATCTTGCTTATGTTAACTTGTTGGATCCTCAGGACGACCCTGTGAGGTAGTTCCTGAAGTCATTCTTATGCTCATTTCACAGGTAGGAAGGAAACTCACTAATCTGCCAGGGGAAAGTACCAGCAGCTGGATTTGAACCATCATTCTGAATTCTAGTCCAGTCCTCCAGCCCCTGATCCACACCGTTATTAATTAACTCTGACTTCAGCCTCACAATCAGCCAGCACAGGGCTGCTTCCCCTCCTGCTCTTCCCCCCGCTAGCTCGGACCACCACACAACCAGCAGAACATAGAAGCATAAAGAATCCAAGCTAGTGAAATATTACCAGGAGGCTTAACACCCACATATGGGAAAAATTGTAAGCCCACTATTTAAAATACATGTGCAGCTGTTTAAAAGGTCCATCCTTCTCAAGGATGGACAGGGGTGCATTTTGGATCCTCTCCCCCCAACGTGTTCCTTTTTGCTTAGTGTCAGTTTTTATGATTTAGCCCAAACACATTAACTGGCTGGGTTATTACTATTACTACCGTAACATGCCCAATATTTTTGCAAGCATGATAAAGGGTAATAGAAAACCCTTTCTTGTTTATTTTAACAGTGGAGTGTTACTTGTGCTTAAATGAAGCCTGAAATTAGTGCTCGGCGATGGAATTTTTTTTTTCCTGAACAGCAGAGGATTACACCGGCCATAACTCTGAGCGGAGTTAAGCTCGCCACATGCCCAAGACCCTGTTAAGAAGTTGTCATGGTCTGGTGGTCAGCATGTAATCATGTCTTCTCAGCATGGAGGCTTGCTATCACACACTACCAAGACATATAATAATAACCAGAGCTGACAGTTATTGGCTGCTTGAAGGCTTGCAAAGCCCTTTAAATACATTATCTCATTTGATTCTCACAACTCAGCAAGGTGGGTGCTATTATGACTTCCATTTACATAAGAAAACCAAGTCTAGACAAGATTGAGAGGATCCGGGGTCATAGATGTGGAACTTGGAGGGGTAAGAGAGGTCACCAAGCCCTTCCACTTCATGTTCCAGAGAAGGAAACAGATCTGGAGGGGAAGTGAATCATAACACCCGGCATGGCGGGTCCTGACTTGGCGTAGACATCCTTTTCCATCATGTTTCGCTGATTCCCACAAACCACATTATCTTTCTGAAGATCAAATACGAGAGTGAACATGGAAAAGCAAAACATGACAAAGCTTTTCATGGCAGTGCCTTAGGCACCAGAGCTAATGGCGATAATGTCCCTCTATTAGGAGCCCAAGTCTCTTCCCTGCTGCCATCGGAAAACACTTGAAAGCAAAGCTGCTAAAGGCCAGAGTTTAACCCGGAGGAGTCGGCGCTCGCTTTGCCAGGGGCTGGTGGGTTCCTTGCCCCCACATGTCTGGCTTCCTCACCCTTAAGGGCATTCCTGAGCCCATGAGAGATCCCAGGTATGAATGGGGGCACACCGAGCCAGGGCATTCGCCCATAGTGGAAGAGCAGGGAGAAGGACTTTGTCATTTTCATTCTACCTCTTCTTTTCTTTTCTTTTCTTTTTTTTTTTTAACAGCTTTTTATTTACAAGTTATATGCATGGGTAATTTTATAGCATTGACAATTGCCAAATCTTTTGTTCCAATTTTTCCCCTCCTTCCCCCCACCTCCTCCCCTAGATGGCAGGATGACCAATACATGTCTAACTCTTCTTTTCGAAGGTTTATAGAAATTAGGAAGAATTAAAAGGTTACTGGAAATCCTTGCTCTTCAATGATAGCTTTATTATTATTATTCTAAGCATCTGAATAAACAAGATGTGCTTGAATGTTTATAGTTGTAGGACACTAGATGTGGAGACCTAGGACATGGGTCACTTGTTAGAAAGCTGCAGACTAGAGCAAAGAGAGCCCTGGTACTGGAGAAAGGGGACACAGATGCAATCTCCACGTCTCCCCTTCCATCACTACCCCCATACTTCGAACGAATCACAAAATCTCAGACTCCATGTAGAACCAAGTGTATAATCCTCTTAGCTCGAGATCAATAAGTTTATGAACCTGTGTGACTCTGGATCATATCAATAATAATAATAAAGTCATATGAAAAAATGCTCTAAATCACTATTGATTAGAGAAATGCAAACTAAGACAACTCTGAGGTACCCCTTCACACATTCAGATTGGCTAAAATGACAGAAAACGATTACAAAAAATGTTGAGAGGATGTGGGAAAACTGGGACACATATTGTTGGCAGAACTGTGATCCAACAATTCTGGAGAGCAATTTGGAACTCTGCCAAAAGGGCTATCAAACCATGCATCCCCTTTGATCCAGCAGTGTGTCTCTACAGGGCCTGTATCCCAAAGAGATCATAAAAAAGGGAAAAGACCCCAGATGTGCAAGAATGTTTTTGGCAGCCCTTTTTGTTGTGGCCAGAAACTGGAAACTGAGTGGATGCCCATCAGTTGGAGAATGGCTAAGTTATGGTACATGAATGTTATGGAACATTATTGTTCTTTGAGAAATGACCAGCAGGATGATTTCAGAGAGACCTGGAGAGACTTACAGGAACTGATGCAGAGTAAAATGAGCAGAACCAGATCATTATACACGGCAACAAGATCATGCAACAAACAACTCTGATGGACTCGGCTCTTTTCAGCAATGAGATGATTCCGGCCAATTGTAATAGACTTGTGACGGAGAGAGCCATCTGTATCCAGAGGAGAGGACCATGAAGACTGATCGTGGGTCACAACATAATGTTTTCACCTTCTTTGTTGTTGTTGTTTGCTTGCTTATTTTTTCTCTCATTTTTTTTTCTTTTTGATTTGATTTTCCTTGTGCATCATGATAAATGTGAAAATATATTTAGAAGAATTGCACATGTTTTGTGCTTTGGAGCCCTTGGGAAGTTTGGAGAACGCTATGAAATCTTCCTCAAAATACTGTTTTAAATGAGTAAATTACATAGGACTAACACCAAAAAAAGAAACAAAAATTTATTTTTCCATCAAGTTCATGTACTCTATGAAATCTAGCTACCCCCAACATTAGACAATAAATTAAATCACTAATCAATAATAATTTTTAAATCACTGATTGTTGTTGTTGTTTGACTTTTTTTTCTTTCCCATTTTTTCCCTTTTGATCTGATTTTTCTTAGGCAGCATGATAATTGTGGAAATAGGTATAGAAGAATTGCACATGTTTTACCTATATTGGATTACTTACTATCTAGAGGAGGGGGGAGTGAAAGAGAAAGGTTTTGCAAGGGTGAATGCTGAAAATTATCTTTGCATGTATTTTGAAAAATAAAAAGCTATTATAAAAATGATAATAATGAGCTAGCACTTACACATAGTACTTTATGTTTACAAAGTACTACTACTATTCCATCTTATCTTTATGACAACTCTAGAAGGCAGGTGCTATTGCTTTATCTCCATTTTATAGAGGAGGAAACTGAGGCAGACAGATGTTATGTGATTCACCTGTGGTCACACAGCCAATGTCTGATACCCCATTTGAACTTGTCTTCCTAACTCTGGGCCGAGTGCTCTAACCACGGTGCCATCTATCTGCCTCAGTAGGCACTTGACCACTCCAGGCCTCGGTTTCCACATAAAAAAACCAGATAGTTATTCCGGATGACTTCTAAGGTTCCTTCCAGTTATAAATTCACGATCCTGTGATGGCTCTTAGAAGCTGTCCATCAAAAACATACTTTCTTACATATACTGCTTAATTTTTTAAAAATCTCTTCCTCTAACATCTGTAATGTTTCTCATACTTCTCATAGGAAAAATAGGGTTTCCAGTGAATGGTGAGTTTCTTCTGAGGCAGTTCAGTAAAGAAAGTGACATCCTTGGAGTTGGGAACTTTGCAGTTAAACCCCGACTCTGCTGCTGGATGATCCTGGCCAAATCACCATTTCTCTGAACCTCATTTCCCTTATCTATAGAGTGGGTGCATTGTCCTGGGTGATCACAAAAGTAGGTCCCTTCCAGTTCTAACTCTATGATCACACTAGATCATGGATGAGAAAGGCCTTGGCAAATCTTACAGCACCATATAGATGTGAGGGCGAAGGTCTCTGGGTACTTCCTCTATGTCTCAGACACTGTATTTGGACCTAGGGAAACAGGACCAAAAATAAAGCAGCCCCTGCCTTCTAGCAACTGAGCTTCTGCACTGATGCTGGTTACAGCTCAGGCTGCATGTTCACACAAAGTGCATTTCAAAGGACTCCAAGACTGATATTCCCCATCCCCATCTTCTGATTCCCACATGAGTTGTTAACAGTACAGATAGAGACAAAGGGACCCAGGTTCCTGGAGAAAGCACTTCTATTTTCTAGAAATGGTGGGTATCAAAGTGTTTCTGATTTCAATGCAGGGGAAAGAAAAAGATTCAGATGATGTTGGAAATGTTAGGCTGGGTTGGAGCTATAGCCCCCTGACCCTGTAGCCCCCTTAGGCCCCTCCATCCTGTCTTCTGCGAGCTCATCCTTTGGACTTTTCTGATATGAGTTTGCCAGCTCCTTGACTTTCATTCACAAGATTTTCTTAACCAGGCGGATCTCCCACCTGCCATGTAAATTATTTCTCCCAAGACACTTTGGGAAATGAACTCACTCTTTTCAGCATCAGGCTATCAATGAGCTCATACAACAGCAGGGCATTCAGAGTTTCATAGAATCATAAATAACTCACACCTATACAGGCCTTTAGGGTTTACCGAGTGCTTTCTTGACAGCAACCCTGCACAGGAGGTAGTCCGAGAAAACTAGCACCTTTTGACAGGAAGAAAAGGAACTCTGGGAGATGTTAAATAATTTGTTGGTGATCACGCAGTCTGGAAGCATCACGGCCAGGGCCTGAATCTCTGGGCTCCGGCATCTGGGGCTGTCTCTAGTTGTCCTGATCGACATCTGGCTATTGGACCCGCATGAGTCCAGAGGAGAAAGTGAGGCAGGTGACCTTGCACAGCCCTGCCTCAAATCTAAGCCATTTGAATGTCCTGCCATGACCATGATTTTGTGATCTCTTTAATAAAAAGGACAAAAACAAGAACTTCTGGTCTCCAGAATCAACATTCATCCCACCACTCAAAGAGTTTGATGATTGGGGGAGGGTAGAATTCAAATTATTGTTGTTGTTTAAGGATGATAGAAAGAAGGCAGTAAGAGAGCTTACCATAACCCCTAATTATAATTCATAACCCCCTTCTGAGTCTCTGGTCCCTATATGTAAAAAGGATATAATAATAATAGCACCTCACATTGATATGACGATCAAATGCAATAGCACATTTAAAATGCTATATAAATGTTAGCTACAGTGATTATTGTAAGAACTCGCATCTTTAAAGTCTACGAAATGCTTCATTTATGGAAATCCTGTGAAGCAGGAACCTGCCACATGAGGAAACTACGCATCTGAGCTCAGGCTGGACCATAAGTCCTGGTTTTCTCCACTATGGAAAGTCTGTGACAAAAGGCACAAAGTGATTTGGAAGGAAAACAGTTGACCTGAAGCAAAAGGAGGGAGTTGAGAGGAAGCTCCCTATTCTCTAGATCCTTGACCTTTTCATGCCCAAACTTATTTGACCAGTCACATGCTCCTGCTGAGTCAATTATTTACTAGTGATGAGACATATTGGGATGTAGAGGAAGAAAAAGGGGAAGAAGGAAAAATGAATGGGAAAAGAAGGAAGAAGGAGAAGAGAAAAATTTTTAAATGAGGAGGGAGTGACACAAGGGAAGAAAGAAGGGAAATAAAAAGAAGAGAAAGGAAAAGCAAGAAGAGGAATGGAAAAGAAAGAATGATAGAAGAGATGCTATGAGGAATAAGGGGAAGAATCAGAGACAGAGGGAGCTAGGGAGAGTGGAAAAAGGGGCAAAGAAGGGGAAGAGAATAACAGTTATAGAATACCTGTTATGGACTTTACAATTAATATCTCATTTGGTTATTAAACAACTCTGGAAGGAATCCTCAATTTTACAACTGAGGAAATTGAAGCAAGGAGGATGAAGGGTCTTGCCCAGGGGTCACTAAGCTGGGCAGTGTCTGAGGATAGATTTGAACTAATTTGAAGGCTCCTGACTCCAGAACCAACCCTCTACACTTGGTGCTATCTAGCTGTCTCTAGAGGGGAAAAAAGGGAAAAGAGAAGAAGAAGAATATGAGAAAGGATTGGGGGAAGAGACTAAGGAGAAGATAAAAAACAAAATGTAGGAAGGATGTACACAAGGAACTGGCACGGTGCCCTAGAGGTGCCCCATTCACCGGCCTTATGCATCTCACGGCTCAAGCCACCTTGGAAAGGGACTCTGCTTGGGAGTGAAGGAGGAGCTCTGGGAAAATACTAGTGCATAAATATTCAGTGCACTAAGTGGCCACCCTAGAGATGGGAGACTCAACTTTTTTATGATGGGATCTAATTTCCATATTCATTGATTCAGCAAATAATAGCTGAACTGATTCTGTGCTTGAGGTACTGGTCTAGGACTAAATATACAAAGACAAACTAAAAAGAGATTTTCCAACAAGGAGATTATATTCTTCTACAAGAAAAAGATAATATAGAACTAGATATGCATATATACATACATATATACATATATACACATATGTGTGTCTATATATATTTATATAGAGACTTCTTTTAATTTTATATGTGTGTATGTATAGATACATTTTATGTATCTATATGCATATGCACATTTTATACAAACACACACATTCATATAGACACTTTAACCTGAACAGGCGGAGAACAGAGAGGACTAGGGAAAATGCTTAGGACCTGGATTCAAATCCCAGCTGTGCAATTTACTGATATGTATGATCTTGGACAAGTCATTTGTCCTTTCCATACCTCAGTTTCTCTTTTGTGAAATGAAGGCATTGGGTACATCTAGTTCAGTGAAAGTGAGATTACTGTGAATTATTTCTCTCCCCAAGTAGCAAATGTAGCCTTTCTCTGCTTTCTTATCCTGTTCATTTCTTTCCCTTATCCTCCCATAAATGCCTCACACAGGGATTCAGCTTTTAGGCTGGGAATCTTCTTAAAGACTTCTTCCACCAGGCTTGGGGGCCCAGACCTATAATTATTGCTTCTGGTCAAGTTAAGACTAGCAGATCGGTTGGGATCAAGGCTTCTGAGCTACTGGTGGGCTAGAGTCAATTGGGTGTTTACACTAAATTCTGATAGCAATGTGGTAAACCCCTAAGAGCGGGGGACCAAAAGGCTGCCTAAGTAGAGGCAAAATGGCTCAGGTTAGAAGCTCCCAAGCCAATTAGTAGTGAGATCAGATCTGTAAGTAGCTGTCATACTTCCAGTCCAGACAAGATGATGGGGAAAAAAAAGGAAAAAAGCTCTTTTGATATTTCAGCACTACAAAGAGCTCCTGAGCTGTCTCTCAGTTATCTCTTGCTCGAACAGCCCATCTCACCTTTTGGATGTATACAACCTCAGGGATATTCTTTACTTAGTTTTGGTGTACAATATTAGGCTAGTAATAGTACTTTTTCCACCTTCTTGAAATTTCTCAATTCTCTTTTATGAACAAAACTGTAATTATTCTAAGACTGTATTTCATGATTTCTGTTCATCCAGATGATATCACCAAATGAGGGTTGATGCATCCATGAAAAACCTCAGGGACGGCACTAAGCAATGTCCCAGATGCCATTCAGCTGACTCAGCTGCTGGATCAAGCCTATTGGTCATCTTCAGAGTCTGCCCAAGATCTGTGTAGTTATGAACTAACTCAATGGGTTTTCCATCCAACTTCATGTCATCATCCAGACAAAAGAGATTCTTCATCTGTTTGTCTTTTCCTGAGGGGATATTTAGCCCAAGTTCTTATGATATTTTATGGCTTTCACCTCTGCATCATTGTGGAGTTTGATGTATATGTTGTCATCCACAAACAAACATATCTGTATGATATCACCATCTATTGAATGAGAACAGCTCTTATTCTTTTGGATTCTATCTTGGATATTCTCCACGACAATGGCAATCATCTCAGACAAACAGACCTCTCCTTGTATTATGTCACCACTTGGTGATAATCAGAAGTCTGAACAAAGTCTATCTCTGTTGCTGCCTCTTTCAAGGAATATTACATAATTTTAATATGTTCATAGTTGAGAAAAAGCCTTTAAGATAACATTTTGCTCTATTAAATTCCTAAGTTTAGTCAATGAACAATATACAAAATGATACTTAGTAGTCTCTGTATCACTCAGTTAGCTGTGTAACTATAAGAATATGGTCTGCGCAGAATATGATTTGTAACAGCCTGTCTTTTCCATTCTCATTCCTCCCTCAAGAGCATCGCCAATACGTGTGTATGTGCAAAAAGAACATAGACTTTTATAGATGTGGAAAAGTTGATATATGAATGATCAGTTATTGCTACTTTTTCCATTTTTTTAATTTGGTGCAATAATAACAATGGGGATCTGTTTTTTCAGATTTTTTCCTCCGTACCAGATATTTGAAAATAAATCTTCCAGTATCCTGGAAATCACGGCATCACCAATGTGAACATCATTTTCATATTTGGACTGATGGAACCATTCTTCCTGCCTTATCATTTCTACTTCCTCAAAGAGTATTTGATGTTAGAGCCCTAATTTGATGACCATCACTATAACTAACTAATTTTGCTCCTGAAACAAAAATATAAATCTACACCTCTGTATCCTAATGGCATGACCGCATAACATGCTTGAGCTAGAAGATAAATATTTTATATGTTTTCTTCACACCTCAGGCAAGATCCTCTCTTGCCTTACCCTTATGATGGCTCTGATGGTGGCTCTGCTCCTTTCAATAAATAAAATAGTTTTCGTAAAACTTTGGCAGATACTTCTCACTTTTCATCTGTCTTTTGTCTTCCATACAGTTTCATCCTAAAACCCTGTGGTTTAACGGAATCTCTTGCTAACCTTTCTACAAATTTGTTCATCTCTCCTTAGTTCTGTTTTTAAAGGTAATATTTCTAATATTCTGCCATCTTTCTCTTTTAGATTTTACAAGCAAGTTTATATTCTAAACCAGTATTAGCCTTAGCTGTGATCTCTCTTTTTGACAAAGGAATGAAACATTTGCTGGGTCTTGAATTTTTTTCTCGAATCTTTTGGTCTCCTCATTGTGATAAGTGAATCACATCAGTTCAGTTTCTTTGGGAAACACAATATTCTATTTCCAGTTTCTACTTCTTAGCATCAGTGATTTGCTTATATAGATTAGGTTGCAGCTGTTTAAATTGCACATAATATCTTCTTTATTCTTTCTTCACTTTTGGTATTGATTTTGATATTTGTCCTAATAAGTCAATGATCTGATTATAAAGAGAAAACTGATATAGAAATGATTCTACAATGTCAGCCTTTTTATCTACTAAAATATAGTCAATTTCAATTTCTGTGTCATTTTTCTAGGGTCCTCATGGTTCCCAAATCTCTTCTTAAAGAAAGTATGCAAAATACCAAAGTATTATTCCTTAGTATTATGCTGTATTTTCCAACATATTTTTATCATACTCCTATATTCTCACCTTTCCATTGAAGTCACTGAATATTCATGAATTGCCATGGACAAAGAATTCATCATCCAATGATCAACATACTGATGCTGACTCTCTCATCAATAAAAGCCCCAGCGTGACACAGTGTGTCATGATGACACATCTGGGCAGACTCTCAGAAAATAAGAACAGTTTGTGGCCAGAATTTCACTCAAAGTCCTATCAGAATAATAGAACTAGACAGAGTTTATATTGGACTGAGAGAGCCTTCCACCATCCCAGGTCCTGGCCACTGCATAATGAAGTATTAGAAATTGACTTTGGTGAAATCTTGTTATATTTAATGATGCATACATCAAAAGTGGGATTATAATCTGTGACCATTTATGTAGTCATAATCTAAGGCAGCTGTATGGCACAATCAACAAAGTGTTAGACCAGCAGTCAGGAAGCCTTGAATTCCAGTTTATTCTTAAATACTTACTAGTCTTGTCACTTAACCTCTGTTTGCCTCCATTTCCTCATTTTTAAAAATGGGGAAAATGATGTCATCTCACTTACAGAGTTGTTATAAGGAACAAATGAGATAACATATGTAAAGTGCTTTGCAAACCTTTACTCTATAAATGCTAATTATTATTCCTGTGCTTAGTAATAGTAATAGTAGTAGCTATTGTTGTTGTAGTATTAGGAGGAGGAGGAAGAGAAAGAGAAGGAGAAGGAAGAGGAGGAGGAGAAGGAAGAGGAGAAGTTGCTGTTGTTATTGTTGTAGTGTATGATAAATTGTCAAAAAAACAAACAAACAAAAAAACAACAGTGCAGACTAAAAGTGGGGAATTGACAGGATACTTATCAATTAAGGAATGGTTGAACAAGTTGTGGTATATGATTGTGATGGAATATTATTATGCTATATGAAATGATGAGTATGATTATTCCAGAAAAACCTGGATTTACATGAACCTATACACAGTGAAGTAAGAAGAACCAAGAGAACACCGTACACAGTAACAGTGATATTATATGATGAACAACTGTAAATGACTTAGCTATTCTCAGCACTACAATGATCTAAGACAATTCTGAAGGACGTATGATTAAAAATGCCATCTGCTTCCAGAGAAAGAACTAATGGTATCTGAATACAAACTAAAATGTACCACAGCAAACTGTAAACCAATGAACTCTCCATCTACTGAAAGACCTAAGAAAGAAAATTATATTGCTAAAGGTAACTATCAGGAATTGCAGTAGAAATGGTATTTGCCATTTGCTTTGCTGCTGCACCTTAAAGAGCATGGAATCTTCCTTCTGACCTGCAATTAAAATTTTCCCTATGGATTGTTTCCTCCGTCAGAATAGAATATACAAGAGATCAGGGACTAATTTCATTTTGTATCCCCAGCACTTAGCGCAAGGCTTTGCACACACAGTAAGTGCTTAATAAATGTTTTATTCATTCAAGCACTATATCATACCTATCATTCATAATCAGTTGTCTAATTATGTCCTTTACCAATAAAATTAAGAATGATTATTTGAAGTACATTTGAATTTTCGATCTACTATAATAATTTGAAAAGTTCTCTGAAAGAACATGATGAAACTACATCATCCTCTAAATGGGGGTGGCCCCTCTCTGATAGATGTTAGAAGATCCCAAACCAAAGTAAGAACAATAGCAAATGTTTCCTGAGTGACAAGAGTTCCCATTATCGTACAAGATTTTGGTGGGTAGAAGATGATTGTTATCAGGTTAAAGATAAGTTTTTAATGTGTGGATGACTAAAGGTATGGGTCAAAGTCATTTAGTAGAAACTCCTCAGAGAATTCTATGGAATGATAATACCCTGATGCCATCAATGTTCCAAAGCAAGATAATACAAAATTACTGGGGGAAAAGCTAGTTATACTGTGTATTTCCTTCAAAAGAACATTCAGTGTGAAGCCCTACTATTGGAAAATATCATGAAGTAGAAGAACTAAACTCATAGAATCCTGGAGCTAGAGATGAAAGGATCCATATAAAGGTCATCTAGTCCAGCTATTTATTTTGTAGGTGAGAAGACTGAGACCAAGAAGAATTAAGTCTCTTGCTCAAGAGCACACAGAGAGTGACAGAAGGAAAATGTGAATTTATGTCACACAAGTCCAAATGGAGTCTGATGAGGAAGAAAGGTTGACAATATCACCTAAGGAAGTGAGAGGAGAACTAGTGCTGCCTTCACATTTCTTGAAAGGCAACAAATGCAGGAAGACTTATGTAGGGCCAACGTTACTATTTCTGGGGAACAAACCAGAGGCAGGCTTTTATATTAGCCAATTAATTAATGCCGTTTCATCAAAATGGAACATTTAAACCTATGTGAATGGAGGGGAACCTCAGGCAAAAAACCCAAATCAAGGAAGGCTGTTAAGAAGAATTATAGAGTACTGCTCAATGGATATGTGCTAATAGAAATTAGGTGATAAGGAGGATGATTCAGGTACTAAACACTGAGAATTATCTAGGAAGATTATCTCATTTGGCGGGAAGGAAATTTTAAATGAGAACATCAACCACAAAATCACAGTATTTTAACTCAAAAAAAAAAAATTGAATATCTGTCCTTCAGCTGGTCTAACAGAGAAATATATTGGTCTTGTTTTAAGTGAAGTTTTACCTAAAAGATAAATCATTCATTTCACTAAAGCCACACCTTTTTATTAGGAAGCCAATAAATCTTCATATAGTTAAATCAGATTCTGACCACGTGGAATGTGTGTCAAGAGAAGCTGAATGATCTAATAGAGCAAGAAGGACTTTGCTGAACTAACAAATGGCTTCTTAAATCTTGTCCCCAATCAGCAGCATGGAACGACCAACAATTGCCCCAACCGTTGTACACAATTATAACTTCCTATGTCTCCCCTCTTTCTGTCATGAAACCTACTCCCTCTAGGATGAAGGTCAAACACCGAGTGGGAGAGAGTACAAACTGTTCCTCAATTCCAATCCTTATTGTAAAACATTAGTTCCATGTCTGAGATAAAAGAAAATGGTATCATGAAAACAAAGAATTACAATCATATACCTGCAGGATGCCATTTACACTAAAACTGAAATTTTCACTTATCAACCGCCAAAACCGGCGCAGAGCAGACTGGGAAAGTCGCCTTTGCAAGCACCCAGACAAGAACATTTCATGTTGTCATGCTGAAAGACTTAGACCTGATACATACACTTGTTCCCTTCATTTTCATCCATGTAGTTTATCCATTTAATTGTTGAGAAAGTGAGACAAGACAAGCTTATATTGACTGTGAAATGCTTTGAACAGGCAGAACCAAACTAAAACAGTAGAATCCCATGGCCAAGATTCTCCTGACTATAATTTCACCCCCATCCAAAGCATGGCCTTAAGAATGGTCTGCACTAATTATTATTACCTGAATGAGAAAAGAAAGATTAGGGCAAGGAATGGTGTACCTAAAGCATTTTCTTTTCTTTCTAAAATGCCCAATAACTTCACAGTCAATCACTCTGGTTCTGGTTATTCCCCTCCAATTCATCAGAAATACTACTTCAAGAAACTTCTCAAGGACCAAAGATTCCATTTCTTAGTCCAAAAACCTTCACTGGCTTCCCAATGACCAAGGCAGAAACTTTAACTTCCTTAGCCTGGCATTTTAATCTCTCTACATTTGCCAGCCCTAGCACTTCATTCGTTCACTTTAGAAAAAACTCAGCATTCTCTAAGATTACCTTATCCTTTCTCATCTTGGTGCCTTTGGTCTCACTATATCTCGTGTTTGGTATTCCCATCCCCATCTTTTTCCTTATTATTGATAGAACCAGAAGAACCAAGAAGCAGAATGCAAAAGTATAGCAAAAGTTCACTGAAATGGTCAAACTTGGATCCAGAGAAGTGACGAGTAAACATATCATATTCTTCTCATTAGAGATGTGAGAGACTACCAATTCAAAAAAAAAAAAAAATGATTGTTATGTCTACTAGCTTTACTTAAATTATTCTTGATTTCAAGAGAGCGTTAGATCATTTTAGGGATATGTGTATATGTGTGTGAGAAAAAGAACAACTGGATTGTAAAAATAAAAGAAACAATAATATTAAAAGGAAAAAGCCCTACTTTTCCTTCCAGCCCTTCCTCAGTTTCTCCCTCCTCTATGAAATCTCCCTTTACTTTAAAACTTTTACCTTTCTCCCTGAACTTTAAACAGAAATAATTTTCCCTCCCATGAATTCTCAGAAGCTCCCAAACTATGATGACTTTTCCCATGTGGCTATCATATTCTATAATGCATTATGGTTTTTTATCCCCGGTTAAATGGCAAATGACAAGTTCCTTAAGAGCAAAAACAGCACTACCCTTCAATATTTTCCCCACTTTGACTTTATTTCCCTCCAGCTACACTCTTGACCATATATATTCAGTGAATTGTACATTACAATATCATTTTACATCAGTTTGTTCCTTATACTGTAGCTGCTCATACAAGTATGATGGCTAAAGGGGGCAGACTGGATGTTGTGAGGATGAAAGTGCTAACTTTTCACAGTGTTCCTCTACTTACTTATTCATAGTTGGCAATTAGTCATCATTGGGTAATAATAATACCTTAGATGGCAGATCCCTTCTCCACAGAGATTGCTACTCTAGGTGACTGATGTTGGTACCTAGTACCTGGAAACAGGGAAAACAAAGGTGATAAAGAGTTTGTTGTTTCCAGGGCTTTGGAGCATGGAAGTTGAGTTTTCTCTCCCAGAAACTCCATAATGTAATGGTAGTGTTTCGATCCTTCTGGCACACGTTTTGACATGTCTGTCCCTCAGGATACCTACTTGATTCATTAGGGTGGCAGTATGCTGATAGTAAATAAAGAAGCAAAAAATTCAAGACAATTTGCTCCATTCACAATCATGGAAGCATATTTGTTATATTTGACTGTGTGGGATTGGACCCATTTTCCAGCTTTACCTAATTGAGCTTAAGCTGAAAAGCTCCCTGTCATATTCCCTTGGGGAAAACAGCAACTTCCAATCAGCCCCAGGTGTAAATGTGTAGCCTATAACTTATTAAAGTCAATTTTTAAAATTTCTTTTTGTCCTTTCCTTTATATGTGATATGTGAATATGATATGTAATACCCAGATATGTGATTCTGAAAGCAGAGATTTTTCCTCCATCACTGGTGTGTCAGCTGTCATTTGGGAAGGAGTCAATCTTAGTGACTCGATGAAAACAAATTTTAAAAAAGAAAAAATTGTTTAAAAAATTATACACACAAACTGCCTGTTTCCATCTTTTCTTTTTAATCAATTAGAGGGAGGAAATAAAATTTTTCAGAGTTGGAAGAACCTGTTAATAATAGAAATAAGAACATTCATAAATTTGATATAACTAGTAGCCAAATCCTTTAGCTTCTGTAATGAGCAAGAAAGTAAGAAAATGCCACCAGATATTGGGGTACAACACTGTTGTCAACACCCAAATGCCCAATACTCAGAGATTTCAATGAATTTAATTTCATTATACATCACAGTAACTTGGTAACAGACAAATGTAACCTTAAGTTTAATAGCACAAACATGCTGATCTCTTTAAGAAATAGCACTCCTGTTAATACACTTCACACAAACAGGAACACAGCACCACTAGCCGAAGTTGGAAGAGAAGCTAGAGAAATAACTATGTTTAGATCTCCATTCTTGTCTCTGAACAATAAGTTACTAGCCTGAATTTAGCTCAAAAAAATCATAGAATGTCAAAATTGAGAGAGATCCTCAGAGATCTCCTATTTGAACCCATAATGTGCTCTGTTTTTAAGTATAGATTTGCTCTTACAAATGATCATCCATCCTCTGCTTCAAGACTACCAATAGCTAGAAATTCACTATCGCCCAAAGCAACTCATTCAATTTTGTTGTCGTTCAATCATTTCAATCATGTCTCCGTGACCCCATTTGGTGTTTTCTTGACAGAGCTACTAGAATAATTTGCCATTTCTTTCTCTAGATAATTTTATAGATGAGGAACAGATGAAAACAGGGTTAAGTGATCTGACCAGGATCACATAACTAGTAAGTATCTAAGAGTTGAATTAATGAAGATGAATCCTTTTGACTTCAAACTCAATACTATATATACTGCCTTATCAATTCTATTTTGGAAAAATGTAAATAGTTGGGATATTTTTTCTTATATTGAATCAAAGTAATAATAACAGCAGTAATAGGCATGAGGAAGATAATAAAAATAACTGACAATTACATAGGCTTTAAATTTTTCAAAAACATTAATCTATGACATGTTATTTAATTTGACCCTTAAAATTGATCCCTTAGAAGGGATGTAATATAATAGTTATTAACCCCATTTTCTAGATGAGGATATCAAAGTTCAGATAAGTAATTGCTGTTATCTACACAACTATGAAGTCTGAAGCAGAATTAAAACCCAAATCTTTCTGCTTCACTCTTCATCATTTTATATGATATTGCCTCCCAAATCTATATCTCTCTAACTTTCACTAATTATTCTTAGTTCTGCACTTAAGGACTAGTGGAAAACATCCTTTTTCATATAACAGTCCTTCAAATATTTGTAAACCATTGACACAGGCCCCCTGAATCTCTTCTCCAAAAGTGATATCCAACTTCTTTCACCATCTTTACTGCCTTCTTTGGGAACTGTTCATTTTATCACTGTTTTCCTAAAATGTAGTGTCCAGAATGCAATGCAATACTCCAGATGTAGTTTACTGAAGGCACAGTACAGTGAGAATATAACCTCCTTCACTCTAGATAACAAGTATTCTGGACCATTCAAATCATCACTACAATACCTTTCTTTCAGAAAGGATACATTAATGTCCCTATGATTCTGTCCAATTATCTCAGTGATTTTACTGGACCCTAGACACCATACAACAATCTGTATTGTTTTTCCTGCTAGATTATGAGCCCCTTACTCTGATCCATACAATGACCAATCCTACTTCTAGAGAACTCATATATCATGTTAGCCACTTCCAGAAATAGAAGGTGATGCAATTACATACATTGAAGTATATTAATTTTTGACATGGCCAATATAGGCCATGCATTTTACTTAATTATACATATTTGTAATCGTTTTGTTTTTCTTGCTTTCTTAATGGAGAAGGAAAGGAGAAGAAGGGAAAGAATGTGAAAAGTAAAATAAAACTTAATAAAAATAATCCTTGTTTTAAAGAATGTAAGGTCTTTGAGGGTAGTACTGGCCTTTTTTATCATTGTGCTGATCACAAAATTGATACTCAATAGAAAAGTGAATCTGCTGCCCTATGCCCTTGGGAGGTTCACTGTCATAAAATCCTCGATTTAGAGCTGGAGGGGACCACCCTCTCCTGTTACAGATCAGGAAACTGAGACCCAGAGGCCTCACACAGAGAATAAGTGTGGAGCTGGAACTCACACTCAGGTTTTTGCATTGTTGCTAGTACTCTTTGCACAGAACTATCTTGCTGGTCCTGGCAGAGCCGAGAGGTCACAGATAGAGAAGAGAAAGGAAAGAGAAAATCCCATTATTTTCCTAACTTAGGTATTTTGATAAAAGATTCTTCAAACTAGAAACTCTTTAAATTAGAAACTTGAAGTGAAATTAGGAGGTTATCTGAATTTCAATGATACAAACTTCCCAATAGCAGAGAAAACCCACTGGGCACTCTATAAAATCAGCTCTGTCCTCTGTACTTGCAGAGATGCCTCAGATCCATTCTTGGAAGGGAATACTTTTGGAAATGTATTTTTTCCTCCAGTAGTGGTTAGTAGGTGGCGTTAACACACTCAAACTCTTTCACTAGAATGGGAAACAATGGGAAACCACATCAGATCACTAGACAATGTGCATTTAATTAAGGGGGCAGATGGTAGAATTTGCATTTGGAAGTGTCTCCATTTTGGTTCTCTTAAAAACAATACATTTAATGAAAAATAGCAGGGCTCCTTCCTTGTTTCTGCTTACTTTTCATGGAATCATACCGTAGGACCTTGTTGTTCTTACTACTGAGTGAACTTTTTCTTTTAGGGGCAAGAGGCAGGTTCAATAAATAAATGAAAATAAAAGGACAGTGGGGGGAGGAGTACTTACATGGTTGATAAATCAAAAAGAATCCTGTAGTTTGAATGACTTCATGGAAATGTTTGTTAAGCTGGGAACTAGTTCTTATGAGTTTTTCATTTCCTTACACTTCATGCTTATATTGGTCCTATAAAAGGTTCTCTTTAATTTTGCCTGGAAAAAGTGAATTAAAATTGTGCTAAGGAAAAGTGGGGATTAGCATCAACATAGCCAATTGCCCAGCCAAAGGCAGTGATACTAATGATCACAGGGGGAAAAGACGGAGAAATCTGTGGACATAAAATTGATGAGCTTTTGTACAAGTAAAATTAGTGCAATAAGAATCAGAAGGAAATAGTTAACAGCAAGTTTTTCTGACATGAATTTTGTTAGCCAATAGTATTTACATAGCAGTTTAAGGTTGACAAAGCTCTTTATGTCCATTCTAAGAAAGAGATGCTGCTATGCTCCCCATTTTATACATTAGGCACACAGACATTAAGTGTCTTATGACAGGATCTATTCAATATCTGAGCAAGATTTGAACTCAGGTTTTTCTGGTTCTAAGCCCAACATTCTATCTATAATGTGCCACCATTTCCCAAATGAAAAAAAAAAAAGATCAAAGGATATGAATAGGCCATTGTCAAAGGAAGCCATCCAAACTATCAATACAGAAAAATGCTCCAAAATCACCAATGGAGACATTTAAATTGAGATAACTCGGATGTCCCATCTCACACCTCTAAGATTGGTAAAGATGACAAAAGATAAAAATGACAGTTGTCTGAGATAATAAAAGATGTCTGGCTAATGTAATTCTGATGGAGCAATAATTTATTCTAACCATTTTAGAAAGCAATTTGCCAAAGTCGCTAAACTGTATATTTCAAACACTAAACAGGGCAACTGTCACTGACCTGTGACCACCAGTAGTGCTACCAGGCCTATACCCCCAAGGAAGTCCATAATAGAGAAAAAAGATTGGTAGGCACAGAGCTATTCAAAACAGCGCTTTTTTGTTGTTATAGCAAAGAACCAATAATAAAGTAGATGTCCATCAGTTAGGAAATGGTTGGACAAATTATAGTATGTGAACATAATGGAACCATGTTGTGCCAAAAAAAAAATGATAAATAGGAAAGAGTCAGAAAAAAAAATAGAAAGAGTTCTGTGAACTGAAAACTGACTCAGAGTGAACTGAACAGAAGCAGGACAATTTACACAGTGACCTCAAAAATGCAAAGGAAAGTCCATGGGGTTAAGAGTTAAACAAAATAAGAAATCAGCATTTGAGTATGGATTCATTTTTGTTATGGTTGATTTAAGAGGTATTCTTAGTAAGCAGAAATAAGCCTCTTTATTTTCTTATATAAAAGTCATCCAGGTAAAACTGATATTTTGATTCTAAGGCATAAACATCAGTTAGATTTAAAATATGCTATTTCAGGGTTTCATTTCTTCTGTGCCCCCAATCTGGGGAGCTAGCAACACTGAAGGGACCATGAAGTTACTACAATGAACCTGAAAATCCAGATTTAATATCACACAAAAAAAATGTGTACCTTGAATTATATCTCACATCTTACTATTTTTGTCAAATATGTTCTAATTAACATAATACAAGTATATATAAAATGTTTCTGAAATCATAGTAACTCCACCATTGTGTATGTTCTTAATTAACAAATATTTAATTGCAGCTATTAGCATAAGGCAGGGAGGTCTGAAAATTTGTCAGATGTTAAAAAGCTGTTCATACTTGAAAATAATGGGAACCAAAGCTTTAGTGCATGTATAACTCCTTATGGCTGAATTTTAAATACTAAAACTCTGCTCCCAAAACCACTGGGGAAAGACATGGTGAAAGAAATGCCCAAAGTGAGCTCTCTGAGGATAGGGGACAGTTTATTTCATTCTTTATATTACCACTGTCTAATCTTTTGTAGGCATTTCATAATGTTTTTTAATTAAACCTAATCTGAGATTAGAAAAAATAATTCAGATCCTTGAATATTTTAACCAAGGGATTCTGTGATTTGACTGACTGACCAGTAATTGTTCAAGGATTCTGAGTTAAGCCAATTAGTTTTAAATGTTTACACAATAAAAGATCCAGGTGTTTATCAGGAAATGAGAAGAAAGAAGAAAAATTGCAAAGATCCCTAAATATGGCCAGAAATCCAGTAGTATGGCTATCACAGCTACTTAAAGGATGAAATTTTCATATAAACTTGTTTCTGATCTAGGAGGGGTGGAAATTAATGGAAAAGTACCTATACCCAGTTAAATATGGGTTTGTATCTGCTTCTCTTCTTGCTTGAGGCACTCATCAATTATCTGTGTGTAGGTGTGACCATACACACACACACACAGACCTACATTTACATTTTTACATTTATATTTTTCTATATGTGTATACACATTCATAAATGTAAAATTTCCATTGATTTCCTCATTTAAGAGGATCATGGGAATTTTTTTCTCTGTGGACTCTAGCTTCTTAGAGAAATGAATCTTTTCTATCTGTATGATCATGGACAAGTCATTAACTTCTAAGATCTTCAATCACTTCATTCACCAAATGAATATAATAGCATATGTATTTACCAGCCTCACAGATCTATTTGTGAGCAAAGTGATTTGCTCATAAGATACAGCAAAGGTGAGATCAGGAAAACTGTTTGACTACAGGCAAGAGTGTGACTTATGAGAATCACCATCATCATCATGATATAGGATGAGAGAAATAATATACCAAGGAGACAACCTAACTCAGTGAAAAGAGTCCTGAACTTGGCATCGGAGGAGCTGTGGGGCCCCGGACAAGTCAGTTAACATTTCTTGGCCTTAGTTCATCTGTAAAATGAGATGGTTGGAGGAGATTGCCTCTATTCCATTCCAGCCCTTGAGGTTTAGTCCAGAAATTCAGGCAGAATGAAAAAGATTCTAGGCAACTGAGGGAAATTGAGATCAGTGTCAAGACATTGGTAACTGCAAGGATGGAATAGGAAAGAAAGAAAAGGAGGAGAAAGTCTGATCCCATTTTGCTAGGCTAAAGGTTCCGTCTTTTCCACAAAGGGTAAGCTAGGTCTTCAGCACTGGCCCAGCTTTAAATCTGAGGGAAAGAGAGGGGTAAGGGAAAAGAAGGGGTAGGGATCTTGTAGGAGGAAGCAATGGCCTTGAAACAAGGAAGGTTCACAAGCATCAGCAGATGTGAAGATGTCTGTTATTATCCCCAGGAGAAAAAGATGCATCATCGTAGTTAGTAAATGCATCCTTGCTAAAGAGTAACCAGGTGGCCCTGACATAGCTAACAGCAATCGGATCCAAAAAGTTCTCACCAGGCAGAAATGAGAGGCTGAGATGAGCCAGATGAAACCTAATGGGGTTAAAGTCCTGTGCCGAGGTCGAAAAAATAATCATCCTGCCTAGAGCAGGAGAGTGGAAACCTGGCTTCACTGCAATCCATGTGAAAAGCATTTAAGGGTTTGAGTTTATTACATGCTTTATATCATAGTTTCCAAAAAAGCTATTAGAAACTTCAGCTGCATTAACAGAAAAAAGTGTCCAAAATAAAAGGAGGTCGTTGTCTTGTACTGCGCATTGGTGGGGCTCCATCTGGAAGGCTGTGCTCGCTGTAGAGCACCAAAGCTTAAAAGGGACATTGATACAAGTGGGGCAAGTAGGACAGTGAGGAAACTCAGGATCACATCATGTAAGCAGTGGCTGAAGGAAACGTGACGTCCGGAGAATTTCCGTGAGAGAAGAGAAACTTAGGGTGGCGATGGCAGATGTCTTCAAATATTTGAAGGGCTGTCATCTGGAAGAAAGATTAAACTTATTAAAGGCACTTCCAGAGGATGGAAGTGGAATTAATGAGAGGAAGTCGTAGCGAGACAGACTTTGGCTGAACAGAAGGAAAAACTTTTAACAATTAGTTCAAAAGCTGGGATGCTACTGTGTAAAGAAGTGACTTCCTCATCACTGCAAGGGTTCAAGCCACAGGACAGGTGAACACTTGTCAGGATTTCTGTAGAAGAGACACGGGTAGGTGGTAGAAGGTTAAAAGGGAAGACCTGTCATGTTCCTAACACCACTGAGACTTTCTGGTTTGATATTGCCTTGGAAAACCTAGAAGGAGACAAAAATCTATCGGATGACAGTTTAGAGAATTCATTCAAGTAATCACGTGGTCCAATGTATCGAGACCCAGATTTGAAGTCAAATGGCTCTGAGTTTGAATCTGGGCTCGGACATCACGCTACAGTTGTTTGGTCCTGGACATCTGTAAAATGAGGGGAGCAAAAGAAAGTGATCTCCAAGCCCCCCCCCCAAGTCTAAATTTATGATCCCGGGATCCAAAAAGTACAAAAGGTTAGAGAACTGGTGGTTCCATTTGGAAAGAAGCAGTGGCTTTGGAAAACTACTAATGACCTCCAGAGGGACACAGGGGAAGGGAGGGTGAGCCCTGGGGCATATATCCCCAGCAGAATGTACCCAGAAGCAGGAGGTGACCCTTATCATTATCGGATTTCATTTGTAAAAACAGCCTGGGGAAAAACACATGGGACCCTAATGACATCATGACTAACGTGTAAAGAGAATTTTAAATATTATAAAAACTAGACATACAACAAATCCTTTCACATTTTATAGATGGGGAAAATGAAGCTCATTTCCATGGTTTGCTCTGGATCACATAACCAACAAGTGTGCTGGAAGGGTGATAGGATTCTGAGTCTCTCCTGATCCCACATGTACCACTCTCTCTTAAGCGTGGCTACCTGGCAGGGGCCCACTTAGGACAACACCCTCTCTGCCCACACCACACTGCCACCCCGACTACAGGAGTTCCCTGTGCCCCGGCCATCAAAAACAAGTACAGGATCCAACCCTGCAGCTGGCTGGAGGAATGGAATTTTTAAAAGAAGGGGTTTCCATGCCAGCTCTTAGGGTGTGGGATAGAAATGAAAGGCTCTCCCTAATCATAGGCTGAAAATAGAAAGCCAAAGGTTAACCGTGGCATCGTGACCAGCTAGCCTGAAAGAATGAAGCCGAAAGGTGAAGGCCCAGTTGGTACAATCAAATCCAGTTAGTGCAATCAAAACATAATCAGAACCTGCTTATGTTACTGCCTGTGTGTGTGTGCTACACACTACACACACTACACACACACACTCATGCTAATCATGACCCATAGCAACAGGTCTCTTGCCTTCAGCCTTTACTGCTTGTGGAAATTTTCACAAATCAAGTGCTTTTTTGAGCAAAGAAAGTCACTTTAATAAAGGCAAAAGAATGGATACCAGAAAATTTATCCTTGATCCAAGGGTATATCAGGAAGAAGGAGAGAGGTAGGAAAAAATTATTACTTTGGGCTTCACTTATATTATTAGTTCTTATTCTTTTCATTAATGTTATTTTCAAGTACAATTAGGATTTGGGCATTTGATGGGTAAATAATTAATAAGAATAAATTCCTTTTTTTCTTTCTGATCTCTAGTCCTCAGTCAGAAACATGAGAATTAGAGTCACCAAATGACAAAGAAAGGGAGGGGTAAAGATAGAACAGAAAAGAAGCAGAACAAAAAAGCTAAACGATGTCCTCAATGTCTCAGTATGTTCTGCCCAGATTTCACTGCCCAGAAAGTTACTGAGGAAAATCAATGCTCCCCAAATAGCAGCTGACAGTTCAAGTTGACTTTGGAAATTCCAGACAAGAGCCTCCAAAACCCTTGCATTCTTTATGATTCTGGCACACTTCTGAAAAAAAATCAAAAGACAAATGTCTGGAGTGTATAATTCCTTATTGCTCCATTTACAGTCCCTCTTTTCTGCCATTGCCATAAATCTTTGGGTTCTATCCACTGGTCAAATAAATTATAATTGTATCGAGAACTTGACTCTAGGAAATCACCTTTGAAATGAAAACATTTCAGGTTTCTGCATTTTCTACATAAGCAAAGCATTGTCTACTTGGAAGCTCCAACATCGTTAGCAGAATTTCTCAGTTATCCAGTCAATTAGTATTTATTAAGAACTACTATGTGCCAGGCAAGGTGCTAAACACCGGAGCTGCACATAATTTCCATGCTGCCCGACAGAGGCTCAACAAGGAAGACAAAGGAAGAGGATGAACATTTTCCTTTGCCTTGAAGTGCAGACTCTCCTGGGATCAAGCCCATGGGCATCTGTCTGCCCTGTCATCGATTAGCCTGCTAATCAAAATGGATACATACATCCACTTAGGCTGCTGCCAGTAAAAGGATGATGGATGCACACAGTACTTTCCTGTGCAAAGGTGAGTCTTTTTATCCTCAGCTCCAAAGTAGTCTTCAGTCAGGCTCCACATCCCTGGGACAATATGGATAGAATTCAGTGGATATGGGAAGTCTAGCTTTATTCAGTGGTACCTTTGAACCACAAAATGGTTAGTTCCAGAGCCATAATTCTGTCTCCCACAGTCCTTGTATGACCTACACAGAAAATGTCATTTAAGGGGATGAATAAGAAATGCTACATGAGTATAAAGGAGATGGGAGGGGAACATACGCTCTACACTAATGCAACACGAACTGCTTTTACATTTTTGTAAATCCACTAAGGGGCCAGCTACAAATCAGAGCTGCATGGAGCTCTTGATATTACAACCACTTTAGTTCACATAGTTTGTACTTTCAATGAGTTGATGGTTAAGGTCCAGCAAGACTTAAACAGACAGCCACTGCTACAGAAGACCCCAAGAGGCCCAGAATTAGCCACACACAGAAGGAGGGATGGCTGGCTTCTGCCAAACATCTAGTATGGCAGTTACAAAAGTAATGGACATAGTGTCCGCCCTCCATGACCGACAGGAGAAACAGCATTCACACAGGTAAGAATGTCAGCCCATCAAGAAAGATCTGTGAGATTTTAATGGGACGGGAAGCCGTTCCACTAAAAAAAGACACAAACTTAGCTAAAATGTAGCAGATAAATGTTAGGAAGTAGCTCAGAGAGGATTTTACACACACACACACACACACACACACACACACACACACACACACACACACAATCTCATGAATCAATAGCTGGAAGGGACCATGGAGGCCATCCAGTCCAATCTCTTCAATTGTAAGAGGAGGTAACTGAGGCCCAGGAAGTCAGAGACACAAACCAAATGGCTCAGGCTTGGGTTTGGAAGTCTAGTGATATAAGGAAGAACAAAGATTTTTATAGTAGAGATAGAAACAGATGGATAGAACACTGGGCCTAGACTCAGAAAAGTCTTCATGAGTTCAAATCTAGTTTCCCACACTTAGCTATGTGACCCTGTTTGCTTCAGTTTCCTGCTCTGTAAAATAAGATGAAGGAAGAAATGTCTCCCTTTGATTTCTGCCAAGACAATCTCAAATGAGACAATGAAGAATCAGATACAAGAGGAATAGATGGAAACAAAAGTCTAAAACAAACCTCACTTGAATTGAGGTAGAGGCGAGCACATCACCTGAGGTCTGGAAGGAAAGGGAGGGACTTTTGATGGACCCTGAAGAGGAGCAGAGACATGCAGACTTCAAGGCAGGGAAGTATGCAGGAACCCAAGTCTGAACCCAGATGAATGTCCACAAAAAGGAAGGAAGGCTAGTTTCCAGAATCATGGAGGCTAATCATAGACTCACAGGGGCTAACCCTAAAATCACAGAGACCAGCCTAGCCTCTAAGTTAGCCCTAGAATCACAGGACTAGCCTCTAGAATCATGAAGGTTAGCCTTAGAGTCATGGAGACCAGCCTCTAGAGTTGTCCTTTTGTTATTCTTTGGTGATATATTGCCAGTCAAAGAAATGGCATCCCATGACAACATTAGGAGAGGATGAGATCTCAGCTATAATTCAACTCAATTTAATTTAACAAATGTGTATTAAGTTGAAATTGTTTTTCAGTCCTTCAGGTGTATCTGACTCTTCTTGAGCCCGTGGACTGACCATAGCATGCCGATACTGCCCAGAGGGTTTAAAGATGCTAAGGGCATCCTTTCATTTCCTTCTTCAGCTCATTTTACAGATGAGGAAACTGAGGCAAACAGGGTTAAATGATTTCTCCAAAGTCTCATAACTAATGAGTATCTGAGACTGGATTTGAATTCATGTCTTCTTGATCCTGGGCCTAATGCTATGGCGATTCAGCCACTTAGCTGCCTCATTTCTTAAGTACTCATCATGTAAGGACGGCATTTGATGCCCACCGAAGGTACAAAGACAAAGAAACACCACTCCTTCCTACCTTCTGCTAACGAATATTGGATATAAGTTAGAATGAACTCAAGGAAGGAAAGCACGCAACCCTGCAAGCACATAAGGAAGGTTTTATTCAGGAGGCGGCCCTGAAATGAGACTTGAAGGGAGCTCAGAGTGTGCTCCAGGGAGGGGACATAAGGGCAGAGGTTGAATGAAGAATATTAAATGAGGGGAATAGCTACGACACTCCTTTGGCTAGGACATAGTATGGGAAGATAATAAAGTTGAATAAGCATGGAAGGATAGTCTAGAAGCAGATGGTGGAGGGCTTTAAATGCCAAGTTGAAAAAAAAAAGTTTCTGTTTTCTCTGGGAACCAGTGAATAGTCTTGAGCATAGAGATGACAAATTCAGACCTGACATATGGCATCGATAATTCACACACATTAGTAAAATGTAAGTTTATTGTCTTTTATTGACAGGAAAAGCTTACAGCAACAGATTGTAAAAACTTCAGTTGAAATAGACACCTTTGTCCTCCAACTCTAACCAGGACCCTAATTATAATAATGAGCTTCTGATGCTCCACAGTAATCCAGATTTCATGCATTGATCCATTTGAATGTAGGTATGAATTTCGGCTCTCTGACAGTCACAGGATCACAGAACCGTACAGTATAAATTTAGATTTGGAAGGAATCACAGAGGTCATCTAAGGCCACAGAGATCACTGAAAGTTATGCAGTCCTGACTGGTTAGAGCTTACAATAACTCCCCAGTCCCAAAATCTAAATGGTCTTCCTACTATGTCACTGTTTAGCCACTTCTTCCCACAATGCTTCCAATTCTCACGGTGGGAACTGTAAGCAATACTATCATAGCCATACTATCATTGCCTCTGGAAAGAATGAATTAATTGACTGCCTCATTGTTCCATCCACTTTTCCTATGACTTTTAAAACCAACCCCCACCCACCCAGCCACCAATTCTCCTGTATGGGTCAACTGCCCCAATTAGAAAGTAAATTCTTCAAAAGCACAGAGTGTTTCTGTATCACCCTGACTTGAAACATTGTCTCACATACAGTCCTGGGAGGCTTTTCATTCATTCATTTAGTCCAGCTTCTCACATCACCCCTACATAGGCACCATATTTCATAAAGGAAGAACTAAGGCCCCAAAACTGAGCCAAGTTTGCCCAGAAATTAAATTGTAAAACTTTGATTTGAATATAGAACTCCAGGTCCCAAATCCAGACTCTTGCCACTGCACTGTACTGCCTCAGGGAATACTGCCTGGAGAAAGCAGCCTGAGAGAAGGGATGTAAATGATGGATGTGTTCCAGACTAGTCGAGGACTACATGTGGATCTTCTAGGCAAGGAGGCAAACTGAAGAGATCCATTAGAAAGTCTAGATGTGGGGCCAGTGAAATGAGTTTGTCTATTTGAAATGGAACAAAGGGTTGTTAAGAGAAGTTTCAAAATGGTGACAGAAGGAAAAATTGAAAGCTAAAAATCAGAAATTTGTTGTTATTGTAGAAGGTACCCAACAATCTTTGAATCAGAAATTTGTCGTTATTGTAAAAGGTATCTGTTGGAATACACAGGATAGCTTTTGGAATACTGAATATCCAACCCAGAATGGATCTCCTCTTGTGAGAGGATGATACAAGGAAACAGAGGCCGTTGCTGTTCTCTGACCTCTCTGACTGAGAGGACGTTGCATTGTCTGACCTTTCTCCTCTTCCCTCTGCCTCCAATTTATCTCATTCCCAGTCCGCGACACCTGTGTCAGCAAAGGCTGCCTTGCAACTCCTTCAGATGTTCCACAGCCGTGGAGGCTCTCGGAGAATTGACCTGCCCCTTAACAGGTACACAACAATCCTTGAATCAGAAATTTGTCATTATTGTAGAAGGTACCCAACAATCTTTGAATAGGACCCATAAGCCTATGATCGTGCATAGTAACATTTTCTATTAGCATAGCACTTAGCTTACAAAGAACCCTTCCATACATTATTTTATTCTATCTTAACTTCATGAAGTGAGTAGAGCAGGCATTAGCCCTGTGTTATAGATTAGTCTCTACAGAGATATTAACTTATTCGGCATCACTTCCACACTGTGATAGAATGCTGAGGAGAACCCGAATGGGGGGAACCAAATCCACTCCATCATTTCTAAAGAGTTTTATATCACAGTTCTATTGCATCTCGGTTTTCACCTCAGAAGAATGAATGAACAGCCCTCACCATTTTAGTTTGTTCATACATGAAAGGTCTTCTATTACTACCATTCCTCTCTCATTCATGACTGTACAATTGTGTGTGTGAGAGAGAGATGATTTCATATAATAGCTCAATGCGTCCTATTTTTTAAAATGGTGCCTTTCCTAAGAAGATGATCTGTGGGTCAGTCTTTATAAATGTCTCCAGCTCTCACAATGCTTCACCAAGTTGAAACTGATAACTAGGGGCCCTCATCCAAAAATTAGTTTTTCCCTAAATGTATGACCTTTCATCTGGCTGAAGTAAAATTCTGATGCCGCTCTTCTCCATAGCCTCAAAATCTTCCCAGGATTTTTCCCTAAGGCATTTGACGTGTCACAGGATAAGAATATCTAGGAGGAACTTGCAGATTCTCCTGCCCAGTGTCCTCATCATGTGCATTCAGTTCATTTCAATGAACCTTCATTAAGTACCTACTATGTGTGGGTTAAGAGTACAGCACTTTGTGTGGGACACAAGGACAAGAGTCGGTCTACTCTGCATTAAACAGTGGCTCACCACTATTTTGGACATGAATATTTGATTTCAGAAACTCAACCTTGGGTCTTCCCTTCCCTGGCTGAGCTAGCCTTTCTCCCAACTATCCCAGATGACTGATTAGCTGTTAAAGTGATGTTGAAAGTTCTTTTCAGCCTCAAGGAAATAAGAAGTATATCCTGAGGGTTCTTTAGATCAGAGGGAAATTCCTATTACTGAACTCTCCACTAACTGGGGAGAGTTCAGCTTGCCTCCTAACCTGGGGACTTTAAATACAGTTACTTGATCACTGCCTCAATTATTAGAGGCTAATCAATGCAGAGGCAGACCAATGTAAGAGAGCCATAGAAGGAGGGCAAAGGAAATGAAAAGGAAATGAACAATGAACACAGCAAAGCTAAACTAGAATCAAGTCATAATTATGACATTCAGTTTCTAGTTGCTATTTACCAGGGACTAAATAATGAGTATGTAGAGCTCAATTTTAATATAATCACCCAATTTCCTAAGTCACATCCCCTACAATAGAATTTTTATGTCAGTTTTCACGCAGTGATTTTTGCATGACTGGGGGGTTATGAACCACTATACTCTCTAATCAATCAGTCATGGGGGAGAGGCCATGAACAACAGAGAAGCCCTTGGTATTGTGTAAAAGCCATCCCCTAGGAAATTTTGTCTAGAAAAGAAGGTGAGCTATTATTCAAGTGTCACAAGTGAGGACTATCAGATGGACAGTCCCAGTGTAACATGGGTTTCCCAAAAATGCTCATACAAATTGAAGACTTCAGTGTATTGGGTAACCAGATCCTAGAGAATAATGGGAGGATATGCTAAGAACTACCCTAAGTGAAAAGTCAGGGATTAGCCACAAATCTCACCAGTGGAGGAAGTAATTTTTACAATTTTACAAACCCACCCAAGGACCAAACTAAAAGGAGAAATCAGAGATACCTTAATTGTCTACATTAAACCTCAGGGAGAGAAGAAGTAGAGTCATCTCTAGAGGAAAGAGAAGGATCTGAGCAAGTAGTGATGGAAACAGCATGGAAAATTAATAGAACACAGTTTTCTCTATGAAGTCACCTGCACAAACATCAAAGGCGAGCTCTGTTTCTAGGGTGACACTCTCAATAAATTAGAGGGCACTATACTCAGACACCCCCATAGCTCCTTGCCCCAAATTAGCTTAGACTTGCTGTGGGACCTGAAGTCTGGCAACCCTAAGGGAAGTGCTGTACAACAAAGGCCTAAAACCAAATACAGAAACTCACTTGCAATGTGGAATTTATCTTCTGAAAAATATATACTGAGACAGAGTCCCAAAAGTAGTTTAGAAATGTCACTAATTAGGAGGCCTGAAACATTAGTGTGACAAATACTGTTTACTAACAAGGAAGTCAACTTTTCTAATCACTGGGACTCCGTCCTGATTATCAATTAAACACAGTTCTAAAAACATTGAAACAGTCACTAAACACATCTACACAGATGGTCTCATACAGTCAACAGAAGTCTCCAGGGGGAAAACTTGTGTCCATTCATGGAAATGTCATTAGAGAGAAAATGAAAGAAAAGTGATATGTCAAATTGGGCTTTTGAGAAGAGAAAAACAAAGTAATCACTGTACATAATTAATCAGACTACAAGAAGATGCAATTAAGGGAGAGTAGAGTAGAATGATAGTACAATATCTTTATCATGGGAGAACTGTTAAAAAAAGAATACCGGCCAGTGAATTACACTGATTCAAATAGAACAAAGTTCACCCACATTGCACTTAGTTTCTTTTGGGAGAGACCAACGAATGCGTCATCTTAAATGACGACTACCTTTCCTTGGACAAGATTCTGGCTGACCTCTATGATTGTTATAAAAGTGAAAAAATGGCAGAAATATTTCCATGTAATGTTTGAATTCTAAGCTTATGTGCTACTTAAAAATCTTTTGTTTTTTTTCAAATTCTCCTTGATTCTATTCCTAACACAATATTCATTGAAAAGGTATTTTTCAGTATTCACAGAAGAGTTAGGTTGGCTGAATTCCTTTCTGGACTTTCTTAAGATTTCATCTTTCTCCATCTTTCTTTCCAAGACCACACACAAAATCATCTGGAAACCCAGTCAACTTGTCCCAGTCAAAATCCCAAATTAAGTGGGTTGTGCTTCCAAACAGACTTTTTGTTGTTTGAGTTAAACATAGACTCTTTTCAAAGAAAAGAGCAATTAAAACATCCTCTTACCAATAAAGTTTTTACTACTAAGCTTAGGCTCAGAAACATAACAAGAAGGAGACTAGACTGGACAGTAAGAAGCACTGTTCTCAGAGGGTTTGCCACCTGGGACAGGATATGAATTAACCACACCACCCCCACTTTTTTTTAGCTATGTCAGTAATACTTACAAACTGTTAATACTGAGAATCTCAGGGGAAAGTACACAGCTGTGCAGACAAGAGGCAGAATTCATACAGCTGTCCGCAATAGTTAATTACCACTTGCATTGTAAAACACTTGGTCTCAATGCCCTGATCACTGCTGGTGGTGGTACCAAATCCAGTGAATTTTAGCCTGTGGAATACATGGAGAGTGTGATGGAGAGAGGAACAGGGATTGTTGCTTTCTTTCTCTTTGTATTCTCTAGTGCTTACCTATGGTGCTTGGTATATAGCAAAGACTTAATGTCTTGGATCAACCGATGGATTGATTGATCCAAAAGCAAATAGATTAAGGTATAAGAGAAAGAAAGAGAATGAACCTAATAGATTAAAGTGAGGGTATGGAGAGTGGGTTCTGAATATTGAGGATTAAAGAAGGAAGAGCTTCTAAATGCAGACCATTGGAGCCAATGTTTTGTTTGAAACATGGAATGACAATTTACAGTCTGTGCCCCATGCCTAGAATCCAATGCACATTTACCTTTAAACTATATACTTTCTAGGTTCTTTCAAAACTTGAGTCAAGATACCAATTCAATAAGCACTGAAGTGTTTAAATGTGCCTTACTATGTGCCAGGTGTGCTACCATCTTCAAGATGACCCCTTCCCTGCCACCAGCTGCCAAAAGTCACTTTACAAATACTATATGACTACATGTTTTTCCTTCTATAGACTGTCCTTGAGGACAGGGGGTATTTTACTTTTTTCCTTTGTTTATCCAGAAGTTAGCCCAGTACCGATATCTAGTTGGTTCTTAAGAAATGCATATTGTTTGATTGGAATGAAGGCAATCCAGTTCAATACTAAGCCAAGCTAGTTGCCTAGAAAGTGAATTCTATACAAAGCAAATAATTCCTGCTTATGGAGTTGAGAAAGAAGTCATGGGTTCTGAGTCCTTGACCAATCTCCCCAGAGATATCAGTATTTAGGGATAATAGGCAATCCCTAACAGATAAGATCTAGTCTTCCTTAGAGTTCCAATAGTTCATGACACAAAAAAGAACAAGAACCTCCCTGCCATAGAGTAATTCTTGTCTCCAACCCATTCTCCAGAACTGAAATCCTCAACTTTTATATGTCTTAGATTCTCTTGAGCAGTCAATCTGATGAAGCCTTTGGACCCCTTCTCAGAATAATGGTTTTAAATGGATAAAATAAAGTACACAGGATTACAAAGGAAAGCAGTTAAATTGAAATGTATAGTTAGCTGAAGCAGGGCAAGTCACTTAAACTCATACTCATTCTCTCTCTCTCTCTCTCTCTCTCTCTCTCTCTCTCTCTCTCTCTCTCTCTCTCTCTCTCTCTCTCTCTCTCTCTCTCTCTCTCTGTCTTTCTCTGTCTGTCTCCTCTTCTTCCTCTTCTTTCTCTTCCTCTTTTTCTCTTCCCCCTTCCTCTCTCTCTGTGTATAAAAGAGATAAAGACAGAGATAGGGAAAGACCAGATTCAGAGAGAAAAAGAAGAAAAGAGAAGAGGAGAAGAGAGAGAGAGAGCGTTCACAGACTCCAGATTCAGAAGCCCTGTCTTCTCATTTCCTAGATTTTTTTTTGCTATTTCTTCAATCTTGGATTGACAAGTTCAACAATAGTACTGTTTATTTTGTGCAAGTTTACCTCTTTGTTTCAATCTAAACCTATATTTTATTTGGGACATCTGAGGAGGAGAAAGAATCTTGAATTTTTGATGAAGAGGGGTCAATATATCATGAAAAGGTGATTTTCTCTACTTCTTTGCTACATTTAATGATTCAAAAGTACCTTCACTCTTAAGTTACATCATTAGGATTATATATAACTAGAAGTCAATAAAATTTTTGATGTTGATTTAGTATTAAAGTTAACATGGGCAAAAATTCCATTTGGAAGAAATAGAGTGGGCTCATTTGCAAAGTGTGCACGCTGGATGATTACAACCCTCAAACTGGGCTTATAAATGTACAAATCTCCTTTCTTTAGATACATTCAAAGGAGTCATATGCAGTATTTTTATATCCTTCCAGTCATGCAGACTTTGTTGGAATACAACAATTTTCCAGACTCCCTATTGAAAGTCTGCACGCTTATACCTCCTTTTCCACTCCTTTAAATTTCTTAAAAGGAAACACGCTTTGAGACCTACTTTAAACCCTACATGTAAATGACTAAAGTAATCAAACTGGGAAAGAAAATTAATCTTGCCATGGTTAAATGGCTAGGTTAAAAGATTGGTAGAGAAAATGTACACAATCATAAATCAGGCAGGAAAAAATGCAAAGGTACAGCCAACTTTATCTATAGCAAGGGACCAAAATAATGTGGCTATATTGAGTCTACGGGTGTGAGGGGGAAAACACATTTTATTTTAGCCAATAGTTTTATCCTCCTATCCCAGAAAGCTTACTACATAGGTGATGCTATTCTTCAATATGTAAGATTTTATAGTTGGCAGCATTTTTAATCAGCAGTGGGAATGTGATAACAAAAACAAAAAAAAAAAATGAACAGGTTATAATGCTTTCCACAGAGCTCACGTGACGACAACCCCCTGGGTTTATAATGAAACCTAACCTTTGTATTGTTTGATGGTACATTGTTACCTAAATGAATCTGGGGACTGACACGGCTTTTCACTTTAACAGTGAAGATTTCTACCCACCTGAACATCTTTTCATCCTGAAGAAATCTTGTCTGTAGCATCTCGAAAATATTGCAAATGGGTATACCCAATGTGTTCGTTATTTTCATCTGGCTCTCTTGACATTTCACAGGCTGCAAGAGTACATGATCAGGGAATGGTGGCAGCTACTCTAGACTTGATCAATCAATGAGGAATGAAATGACACTGAAGGGTTAACCATGTAAACCTGCAAACCCCTGAAGAAATGATTTCTGGGGTTTTCACAAAGATATTGAGAGTAAGCTAGGCATGTTAGACTGGGTGACCTTTAAGCTGATTGATTCCTCATTACCCACTTCATAAAGAATGTTTCAAAAGAAGAAAAATAAATTGAATAAAATTGTTTGAAGCTATTCTGGAGAATGGAATCAGAAAAATGGAAGTTGGGATGAAAGTGAGCTCACTTCTGGTCCTTCTTTTGCTCTGATACTTGAGAAGATGAGTTTCATTAAAGTTCTCAAGTCAGTCATGCAAGAGTTACTTTAAACTGATTTGAGAGATTCATCCATGTTGTTGATCTTGAAATTTCACTGGATCTAACTGATATGGGTATTCCCTCCCTTCACACTCTTATTCTGGGTAATGTTTGCCCAAATCTTCCCTCAAGAACTTCATAAATGATCCATTCAATATGCTAAAGGTCTTTCTTTGGTTCTTTCAATATTTTGTAGGGACTTTCAATATTTTGTGGAGACCAGTTCAACACTGAGGAAAATATATTTTGTTTAAAGTAGGTCTCAAAGCGTGTTTCCTTTTAAGAAATTTAAAGGAGTGGAAAAGGAGGTATAATTAATTCTTGCCATATGACAGACCAACTCCCTTTTTCTATCTCCTATGTTCTTGGTGATACCTTTTATGCTCACTCTCATACATGAATCATCTCCAGTCACATGACACAGTCTGCTTAACCTTCCAACCAGTCATCTTTTCATGGTCCTCCCCAACTTTTATTCTTTTAATATCATAACCGGATCACAGATCGAGAACTGGAAGGAATATCATGAGCCTTGAGCATATCTCACTGATTTTATAATTGAGGAAAGTATAATGGAGGCCTCCATAGGTAAAGTAATTTTGTTCACACTGATCCAAGTCAAATGAAACAAAACAAGGTTTGGAATGTGGGTTGATTGCAAATCCAGCACATTTTCCATTGTACCGGATTACCTCCCTAGTACCAGCCCATGTAGCATCTCTAGGAGAAGATTGTTGTTAAAATGTTGGGCTTTTGTGGCAGTGAAGCAGCTTGAAATCACTGAAAGCATTAGGAAGCTGCCAAAATGCATCAGAACCAAATTCCTTTCCTATTCAACTCCAGACTCAGATCACTCCCCACCAATTCACTCCATGAGTTGCCCATACAACTGATCTTTGTAGTAGTCTTTATATCCACTTTGTTTTTCCACTATAACCCCATGGTGAAGTCAAGTTCTTTAAATAGCTAGATATTTCATTAAGGAGATTTTGTTGAATTTCATTGCTAAATTCAACTCGACATTATTATCTGCAAATAGGAACATTTGGAGAATGTCAGCATCAAGAGGTATCTTCCTTCTATTTATCTGAAAAACACACTGTTACATTGGCAAACACCTGGGATAAGCAAAGTTTCCTGGTTTATTGTATTCTGCTTAATGACACTCAATGGAGTAATAAACATTACTTTTCATCTGTGGTCATAACTCTCATAGAACTTTACACCACATTAACATGGGCATGGTAACTGCTATCTTGTTGGAAAAGAGTCCTTAAGGCTATATTTTGTTTCAAAAAAGTTTTTTATTCAATGAATAGTAAACGGATACATTTATTGAGGATATTCTCAATAACTATATAGACAATTCTCACAAAATTTTATAGCTATTAGGAAGAAGAGACTAGTTTATAGTTACAAATGTTTTCTCAATCCTTTTTTAAGACAAAAACATCATCTCTGATCTTTTCCATTTTTTTTTACCTTCCTGAGATGTCTTGAAAATTGATTCGGAGTGCCTTTAAAAATTGTACTACCTATAGTACAATCCTCTTGTGTATGGACTTGGCATTGCTGGTGATCTTTTTTATTTTATCCTCTTAAGGACTATTACAATTTCTTGTCAAATGTGGGGCATTCAGGTGGTAGAATACAAACTTGGTAGTACCTCTGTGAGCATTGATTAAATTAGATCATTAAGGAAATACAAGGAAACCTGATCTTTTATCACAGCTATTTATTGCACTCCTAAATTTCATATGTAACTACTCTATGATCTATCTGGTTTCGTTGTCTTAAGCCAAATTCTCTATAGGCTCAGTTACCACTTAATCAATTTTCACTATTTTGTTAGATTCTACTGTCCATTTTGTTCCATCATCTTACTCTGTAATGTTTTACAAATTAGTAACATTTCCATTGGCTGTTATGATGCTACTTAGTGAAGAGAGTAAATGTTTGCTGGAAGAGGATATTTCTAAGATCTTTTGAACTCATTTTGGCAGTTGTAAATCAGCTAAATTTATTTAAGAAAAAAGTATCTTGAGAGTCAGAGAGTTTGCTTTTATCTTTTTTTTGGCATAAACAACTTGCTTAAACAGGCTGTGTTAGAGCTGTTATAATCTAATAGTGTCTTCTCATCATTAGCCTTTCTTCTCATTTGATATTGATTTTGATCTTTGCTCTAATCAATCTCACTATCCAAACAGCTGATCCTAAAATGACAAGTGGATTTTATTTGCTTTATCAGAAAATAACCACGTCAGCAAAGTTATTTCCTATCTGTTATACTATAATCAATTTCATTTTTTTTAATATTGTTCAATGCTCCCCTCACTCTACCTTCCAACTCTCTTCTTGAAGAATGTGTGGCACGGTGTGAAGCTTCTGAGCTATCAACAAGACTTTAATTTCTTTCCTTTACTGAATCATACCACTTCCCAAGATATTTTTCTCTCTCCTCCAACATTCCCACTTTCTCACTGAAGTCAGCAAGTAACAAGAAATATGTCTCCTATAAACTAGTGATTGTTTTCAGTAGCAAAAACATTCATTATTCCGTGAACGTTTACTTCTAAAATCTGATGCCTGATGTCTAGAAAATTCAGTGACACTGCAAAAGTAGCCAAACACTTGGAATGATATTTTCTAAGAGAAAAATGAAAATTCAGTGGAATTAGCATCACACCAGCTTAATCCAGAACCATTAATGAAAGAATAAGATAGATCACTCCATCCCCTCCCCCCACAAAAAAATTACAAGGTCCTTGAAAGTAACAACTGATTCCCTTCTATATTTGCACTTTAGTGCCTAGTGCACTACCTGTCACAGAGAGGAGCCTTACAAATGTCTGTTGATTGATGCTAAATATGGACTTATTTATATATGTTGTTTTAAATATGGTGACTAATAATTAACCAATTAACTGACATTTGTTATTATTATAGTAGGCACTGTGCTGAGCACTGGATACAAAGAAAGACAACCAAAGAAAAAAATTTCCTGTTCTCAAGGAACTCATAGTCTAATGAAAGAATGACATGTAAACAACAATGTGCAAACAAGATGTCTACCCGATAAATTGGAGGTACTCTCCGAGGAAAACATTAAGACTTTTTGTCGCTCAGTTTTATTTATGTGGGCTTTTTTACATTCCATGCATTTACAGATTGCTCCCATTTCTTGAACCGTCTTTTGTAACAAAGGGAAACAAGTAAATCTAATAATACAGTGATGCCAGCTGAAAATACATGCAACATTTCACATCTATATCATTCCCTACTTATTCTTTTAATGACCATAAATCTATTTGCTCTCCTCTCACCCTCATCTCATTAAAAAAGAAAAGGAAAGGAAAGCCAAATTCTTATAACAAATAAGCATAGTCAAGTAAGACAAGTTCTTTCAATTGCTGTACATAAAATAGATATGGCTATGTCTTATTCTACACCTTAAATCCATCACCTCCCTATGCTCTGGATAGTATGTTTTTATAATAAAATCTTTTGGTATCATAAATTGCCATTGTCTTGATCATAGTTGTGATAGCTGTCAAAGTTATCATTACAGTTTTGTTATTATTGTAAAAGTGTTCTGAATCTGATAATTTTATTCTCTATGTAAAATAACAAAAGTCCTCAAAATTGTTCATTTTTGTAATATTGACATTATAATATAAATTATTTTCCTAGTTCTGTTTGCTTAATTCTATATCAGTTCATGTAAGTTTTTCCACATCTTTTTGAATTATTTTTGAATTTTTCATTTCCTCATTTCTCACAACACGATACAACTCAATCATATTCATATACATTAACTTATCCCACCATTTTTCAATTTGTGGATGTCTTCTTAGTTTTCCTTTTTTCGGTCTCTACAGAAAGAACTGCTCTGAATAATTTTGTACATAAAGAATGTTTTCTTCTTTCTTTTATAGAGGCCTAGCAGTTGTGTAGCTAGTTTAAAGGACACAACTGTTTAGTAATTTTTTGTGTATAATTATAAATTGCTTTCTAGAGTGGTTGTACCTATTTATAAATTCATTAACAATGCATCAATCTGCCTATTTTCCCACAACCACTTCTATAGTTATCATTTTCTTTTGTTTTGTCAACTGTAATGAGTGTGAAGTGGAACCTCAGAATATCTTTAATCTGCATTTCAATACTTAGTAGCAATTTATTTATATATTCTGACCAGACTGAATCTTTAACAATAAAGCAGATTTAATATTAAATAAAGTTTAAATGCTATTAATCAGATTAACAACAAAAATAATAAAAAATAATTTGATTATATAATAATATAAATTAATAAATGCAAAAAAGTTTTGGTTTGGTTTGGGTTTTTTGTTTTCTTTGTTTGTTTTACAAAATGCAACTCTCATTTTTGTTAAAAAGAAAAAAAACTATAGATAAAATGAGGAAGCACTAAGATTGAGGAAGACTGGCTTCTGACAGGAAATGGAATTGTAGTGGATTCATGAAGGAAGCCAAGGAACTCAGGAGATAGAAATGAGAAGGAAGAGAGATCTAGGTATGGGGTACAGCCAGTGAAAATGTTTCTTATCAGCAAATGGAATATCTGTCAACTGGAAGAACAAAAAGACCATTGTCACTGGATCACAGGATATATCAATAGGAGTAAAGTGTAAGAAGACTAGAAAAGTAGAGGAGGGACAGGTTATGGAAGGCTTTAAAAAAGCAAACAAAAGATATTATATTTGATCCTTAGTGGGAGCCACTAGCAGATAATAATAGGTACTTAACTTTAAAAAATCATTGAAGATGGAAGTGGCTATCTTTGGCAATGAGGGGAACCAATTTAGTTCCAATTGATCAGTGATGAACAGAACCAGCTACACCCAGAGAAAGAACACTGAGAAATAAGTATGGATTGTTTGTATTTTTGTTTTTCTTCTCAGGTTATTTTTACCTTTCTAAATCCGATTTTTCTTGTGCAACAAGAACTGTATGGATCTGCACACATATATCGTATTTAAGATATACTTCAACCTGTTTAACATGTATGAGACTGCCTGCCATCTAGGGGAGGGGGTAGAGGGAAAGAAGGGAAAAGTTGGAACAAAAGTGATTTCAAGGGACAATGTTGAAAAATTACCTGTGCATATGTTCTGTCAATAAAAAGCTATAATAAAAAATAAAAAAAATCATTGAAGATAATAAGAAAAAGAAATTTAGATAAAAGATTTTACAAAATAAGGGGGAAAATCCAAGTGGAAAATCAACATGTTATTGTTCTGTAAGAAATGACCAGCAGGATGAATACAGAGAGGACTGGCGAGACTTACATGAACTGATGCTAAGTGAAATGAGCAGAACCAGGAGATCATTATACACTTCGACAACGATATTGTATGAGGACATATTTTGATGGAAGTGGATTTCTTTGACAAAGAGACCTGAGTTTCAATTGATAAATGACGGACAAAAGCAGCTACACCCAAAGAAAGAACACTGGGAAACGAATGTGAACTATCTGCATTTTTGTTTTTCTTCCCGGGTTATTTATACCTTCTGAATCCAATTCTCCCTGTGCAACAAGAGAACTGTTCGGTTCTGCAAACATATATTGTATCTAGGATATACTGCAACATATCCAACATATAAAGGACTGCTTGCCATCTAGGGGAGGGGGTGGAGGGAAGGAGGGAAAAAAAATCGGAACAGAAACGAGTGTCAATATAAAGTAATTATTAAATAAAAATTAAAAAAAAAGAAAATCAACATGTTACTTATAGTATTTGGAATTCCCAAAAACTAAGCATAAGTCTAAAACATTTGCTTAAGATGGTACATAAAAATTAGATGACCTTTAAAATAATGAGTTTAGTTGAAGAGACTATTAATCACAATTATAGTATACATCAACCATCACCCAAATGTGTGAAGAGCTTAGATTAGGCACATGATTTCCAAGGAGGTAATATTTCAATTAAAAGTACAGGATAACAAAGGTCAAGCAAAATGAAGTCATGCAATCAAGATTCAGATGGTGACTTTTTTTCACTGAAGTCCATTTGACTATCAATTGGAAATGAGTCTCCATATAGAGACTTCATTAAGTTCTGAGCCCTATTACAGTCACATAGCATGAAACCTTCTAAAACCAGCCTACTTCAGAAGTGACAGGAGCCAAGCATTCCCCGCAGGGAATCACTCATCTAGACAAGGTTTATAAATGATTTTCATTGACTATCATTTACAATTAGAACAAATCAAAGCATTCAATGCCCACTTTGTGGGACAGGGTGACCTTTTACCTGAATTCTTGCTCTAACAGATGAGGGCTAAATTTATTGTGACAGCGCCTAATCACATTTAAAGATGCCTGTGATTGGATAGAACTGGCCTCCCACGAAGCTCAGACAATTCTAGCAAGCCCATTAGATGCAGAGTTGACATTAGAGGTTTACCCCTCTCGGTATCTAGGAAGCCAAGAAATGTCTGGTTATATATATATATATTTCAATAACTTCAAAAAGGAAAAGAAAGACTCAATGTACAGCCTTACTGGCTTACAACGAGAACATATTTCTTACCTATTTTTCATGTTTATATGCTAAAAATGCATTAATCCTATCTGAGAAGCTCATGCTGGAGATAAAAACCCACTCATCTTCAGTCATAAAGTCAGAGCCAATCTTCTCCCAAATGCATGCATGATATTTTGCAGTCCAGCTTTGGCTCATAAAAAGTTCATCTGGTAGGGTGATATTTAATACAGAGGCATTTGTGGCTGGTTTTGTTCTGATGCTGTCGAACACATTTCATAGAAATGTTAAAAGGGAGAAACTACTAGGAAGTCAAGTCTCATAACATGAAGATGATTTACTTTTAAACTCTGAATTCTCAATTCATGTGAAAAAAAAAAGAAATGGATACAGAAAGGCTCCAACCTAATATGGCAAACATGAGACTATAATGAAATTTTGGCATGCATGCAAGAGTTTTATTTTTTTCTCCCTTCTCTGAAAGAGTCGGTATAGACCAGAGGCTCCTCAACTACTTCTGATGGAGATGCATGACTGAAGAGAGCTGATGGGACAGTTTATAAAGGGGTGAAACAGCATGGCAACACCAAGAACATTTCCTAAAGGCCAAAGATAAAAGGCAGCAGACTCAAGTACTATAGAGAGTCACAATTCTATATTTCTTGGAGACTTTGGAGGGAGGAGCTTCGACTTTGTCTTCTGAGTGTGTGTTTGGATTTTCCTTGTTACCCTAGTAATTATCTTTCGGAAAAAAACTGTTATTTCTGTTGTCTGCTCATTTTTCTAGCCTATAGTAATAGGCTTTTAACTCTTTATTAAAGTAGGGTAGAGTCATAATTCTCTAGTAATGCTTGATTACAGTACATTTTGGTTAAATTTTATAACCATGTCTTTTCACTAATCCATCTTTAAGCAAAATATTTGAACTTGATGACAGAGGACCTTGACTCCCACTTCAGACAAATGCTAGTTGGGTGATTATGGGCCAAGTTCCTTTATTTCTCAGAGTCTTAGTTGCTTCATCTGTAAAATGGGGCTAGTAAAATTTTCAAGTTTATAAAAGAGTTAATGAAACTGTCAAAGGATGATTGTGAGAAACATATTCTGCAAACCATAACATGATTTATAAATGTTATTAATTTTTTTAAAAAAATAAATTAAAACAAATTGATGTTTTCTCTGTTCCTTGGCAAACAAACATATTTTAAAAACCCTCTGGGAAATTTAACTTTGATAGTGAATTATTGCCCCAAACAAAAAAAAACAGAAAAGAAAACTACAAGCAAAAAAGAAAGCCTACTAAGGATTATGTTTATCTTCTTAACTAAAAAATTTAAAAGACTATGTTTGCATAAAAACTATAATTTTCTATAGTTTTAATAGAATTCAGCTTTCTTAGAATAGAAAACATGTAAGTATCTTAGCTGAGCTTTCTTAGAATACAAAACATGTAAGGATCTTACAATTTTTTTTCTATATAAAGATGTTATACTTCTCAAGTCAAGAAAATTATTAAGGTTGGCATAGTAAAATTCTATTAGAATTATATTATTAGTACCTATAATACACAGATGCAATATGGCATTGAATTGATAATTAGGCTTAGAATCAGCAGGCATCAGGTTAAAATACCATTCACAGACTGGCTATGAGCTGCAATGAGCAAATTCATAGAATCTTCACATATTATATTGATTCAGACATGCTCCAACCTTAGTACATGAAAATTTTTCTGAGTAAATACCAATTCTGAAATGCTTTATCTACAATACAGGTACCCACCCTAACCCAAACCCTAGACTTAGGATCATATCTCATTAGAGAGGCATCGATTTACAAATCTAATGTGATTTTAAGATAATTTCATGGGCAAGAAGCTAGATGAGAGGCTATAGTGCCTTTCGCGAAAGAAAAAGAAAATTTCTCCGTCCTAAACTAAATTTGCACAATTAAGAGTGAAGTTTCAGTATCTTCTAAAAATTAACTAAACTGTATTTAAAATGTCCTATTTGCTAAAACTATTAGAAAAAAACAAATAAGCTAAATAATTTTCCTTGGGAGATAGGCTATTTTTAAGCTAAGATAATCCAGATATTATGAAGGAATAATAAAGTGGCCTTTTTTAAATTGATCACTGACCTAACTTCTTTGGAAATGTGGAATAAATCATTCCTCTTCATTAACTGATTTACTGTCTTTACTTCAATATGATGCAGTCAGGTTTTTGTTTTGGAGTGTCCAATTCCTTGAATGCAGTCAGCATATCACCAGTGTCTGTGCAATGGGAGGGGATAGAATTTCTAGCACCTAGGACAGCACCTAACACAGGTATAGACTAGAAATTGATATGTGGTCATTTTTATAAGCAACTTCCAAATAAGGAAATTTCCTCTACCTTGCAACTTATAGTCTTAAAGACTTGTCCAGAGCACTGACTTGTTTTAAGTGACTTCTTCTGTGTCTGGAACTTGAAACCACCTCTTTCAGTCTTTAAGACTGATTCTATATTTCATGACATACTACCTCTGCAAGGCGTGTAGTCGTGTCATATGCCATGTGCTTAAGAAATTGTCGAACAGCTAGATGGCCTTGAATGAGGAGGATCTGAGTTCAAATTCAGCCTCAGAAACTTAACATTTACTATCTCTATGACTCTGGGCAAGTCACTTAACCCCAATTGTCTTGCCAAGAAAATAAAAAAAAAGAAGATTCTTATTGATTTATTGATTGGTTAGTTGTGAGGAGGAAAAGAATGGAATAGATTTCCCAGGATTTGGGAGTATAACAACTTCCTCAGAGATCTTTGGCGCTTTATTTTAGCTCATGAGGAAGCATAGAGTACACAATAATATTCATCACAAAACAAAATTGTAATGTTGAACACTATAGAAGCCTAGATGCTGAGGTTGGGCTGGAGCAGGGAAAATAATTCAAGCAACTGCTAGTCATTCGCTCAGCTTTTTATTGCGCTCCTACTGATTTTGCAAAAATCCTGATAAAGAAAATAAGTGCTTTGTGTATGCAAGGAACAAAGGAACAGGACCTAATCAGACCATTATGAACATCTGGCAAGGATACAACAGAGAAATTACATAGTCATAAGTAAATTCAGAAACCTTGGAGAGAAACTCTATTTCTTCCCACATAGTATTTCATTGATGTAGTGGGAAGTTTAGAAGACTAAGAAGTGAGAAGATCTGGGTTCAAATTCTACTTCATATACCTGTTGGCTATCTCCCAAATTCTTAAGCTATTTCTCAGCCACATACAGGATCTCATGGTTGAATGTAGGAACCACAAAACTATGATCTATTATCAATAAATTTTTTATTTATATGCCTATATACTTGGGATCATGTAAAAAATTTCTCAGACAAAAAGGGATCACGAGTGGAAAAAGTTTAAGAAGTCCTGAGCTATATTGCCAAGGGTCAACCAGACACCCTTTCAGAGTCTTTATTTCTTCTTCTCCTGTAAAATGGGAATAACATTTGTTCTACTTCTCTCATAGGACTGGTATTGGGAAAATACTTTGTAATTTCTGGCTTTATTTTAATTTGTGTTACTTAAAAGTTCTTCTGTCTATTAGACATCTTAAATTAGATATCTCAACTTTGACATGTCCAAACCCAACTTATCTTTCCTTCACAAATCCTATCCTCTTTCAAACTTCCCTATAACTATTAAGGTTTCAACCATCCCTCCCATTCACCTGGACTCATATCCTAGACTCTTCTTTCATTCACCTCATATATTCATTCTGCTGCCAAGTTCTGCCATTTACACAACAGCTTTCTTCTCCTATGACCCAACCATCACCCTAATCATCAACTCAGATGGATACTATTATAATAGCTTTCTGATTGGATGCCCTGTCTTACATCTCTCCCTATTCCAGTACATCCTTCACTCAGCTGAAGGTCTGATCATGTCTCCTTATTCCAGATTCACCATTCCTATCTTTCCCCTCTCTTTTACTCCCCTCCACCTACTTTATGACCCCAGCGACACTGGTCTTCTTGCTGTTCCGCTAACATAACACTTAACCTTCTAAACTTTGTACCTTTCCTGAGACTGTCTCATGTACCTGAAATTTTTCCCCTTTAGCTCTTTCTTTCCTGGCTTCCTCCAAGGCTTACCTTAAATCTTACCTGATGCAAAATTACGATGTATTCTCAGGAAAGTTCCTTAATCTCCAGATCCTTCTTAATGCTAATATATTCTCTCTTCAATTATTTCCCATTCATATTTCAACATAATTGTTTGCATGTTGTAGCACCCTTAGAATGGGAGTTCTTCAAGCACAGTGAGTAATTCTGTTTTGTTTTGTTTTTCCTTTCATTTACATCTCCAGTTCCTGGCATATAGGGAGAGCTTAATGAATACTCCTTGACATGTCTTCCATGGTAAAACACAAGAAAGAAGTTCTTAAAAATGTTTAGAGTAATATAGCATATGAAAACCTATTCTTACATCTCAATACTGGCCCTCTGAAGCCATTGTCTTTCAAATAAAATCTTTCACATCCTCTTTTATACATCATGGTTTTGTGCTGCAAAAACAGACCAAGAAAAACAATATCAACCAAAAAGCTATCCTACTGTCTTTACCACCTGTTTTGTCCCTATGTTGCTTCTAGCTTCCTCTCTGTAAAGATTCTCTTCTTTCCCTAATAATCTCAATTCTAATATGAGATCTCTTTAATCATTCTTTTATTACATGTTCATTTCTAAAATATTCATAACTTAGCTTCCCCAGATCACTTTAATTCACAATACCTCCATCATACATCTCTTTCACTCCTGGAAAAAGAAGATCATCTTCCCTTAAGTAGATGCGTTGAAGATTTCCCCAACTATTCCCAGAAGGCTTTTGCTATAGTATTAGCTCTTGAGGTTATTTCCAATTTATCATATATATAAACACATGTAAACATATATACAAGACAAATTGGACATCTATAAAATATATAACATAAATAGAATAATAAAATATAAAATGATTCAATATAAAATACATACACATATAAAATATATAAACATACATAAACACACACACAGAGAGAGAATATATAATAGAAGAAACAACATACAAATATACTACATATGTGTTTCGATGTTTCTTTTATTATACTGTGAGCTCTTTGAGAGAGAGGTTATTTTGGTTTCATTTTGTCTTTTGCCTTTCTTTGTATACCTAGTTTATGATTCAGGGCCTGAAAAATAATAAGCACTTAATAAATGCTTCTTGGTTTGTGTTCTTTTGTCCCTTCTTATTTTCTATATCCAGTTCTAGAACATAGTTTGCCCTCCTTCACTTAAAAATTCAGGTTCCCTTTAACTTGAACTTCTATTCCATTACAATGTGTGTTCCTTAAAGGCATGGACTACTTTTTTTTTTCCTTTTCTTTGTATTCCCAGCTGTTCTAGGGAACAAAACCCCATTTTTAATTGATAATATTCTTCTGAAGCTATGCAGTTTCAAGTATGGAACTACTAGACTTTATAAAGATTCAGAATCATAACTCCAAAGAACAAAAGGGAGAATCAGGTAAGTGCATATAATCTGTAGCATATTAACAACAAAGGCCTGTCCACAAAAATTTGTTTTTTAAAAAAGGCTCATTTAGGATCAGAGGGCATGCAGAAAAGAAAAGAAAAGAAACTTCCCAAAGAATAAATTTCAAAAAAGTTTTAATTCCTTTATTCTGTAATGAAAGTTTGGGGGGAGAATTGAAAAGAAGATACTTTTTGGCTAGGTAAAAATGTATATATCTCTTGGATCTTCCCCCTCTAAAAAAAAAAGGCAGAATTAACATTTTAATCAAAAAGCAAGTTATTAGACCAGAAATAAGCAAGAAAGAGATATCTTTTCCACCAAAACCACAGTTCATGGACAAAGGATTGCAGTAGAGAATCTGGTATCACACAGCTAAGAAGGATCTGAGAGCAGCTTGAATCTCGATTTTCCTGAATCCAGGTCCAACATTCTATCCACTGTGCTACCTATCTAAGGGTACGAGGTACAGCAGTCATACATTAGAAGTGGGAAATTTACAACTTAATTTAAATAAGAAACATTTATTAAATACTAAATGTTTCATTAACACACAAGGTATGTTTGAATAAAAAATTATCTAAAGAAAGACCCACAGGTAGTTGAGTAAGACACCTGTAGTCTTTGTACTTATAACCCTAAAGTCTGGCACAATTTCTGGCAATATATCTTAGGTGCTTATTAAATAGTTATTGACTGAGTAATTAGTCAATTGAGCCTTGGATGGCAAGGACAAAAATGGAACAATATTAAAATAAGAATTATAAAAGAATTATCAATTTGTACTCTTGAAGACAGGATAAAGAGATGATGGACCTATGGACGTATAAATGTTAATTTCAAAAATTTTTAAATGATACATTTGCTGTGTATTACCTTCAGAATCTATTTGGTATAGTTCTATTACTTCTCACTGAACTTTCACAGTCCAATTTTGCGTGGTGTTGTTGTTGTTTCTATATCTGTATCCCATATTATCCATCCTTCTAGAATATAAAATGTCTGACTATTAGTTAAGTAGCCTTTATCTAGAATCAGGAGATCCTATCCTAGTTTTGGTATCTAAACCACTTTTCAGTATGCTACAATGGCCAATAGCAGACATGAAAATCCATTTACAGAATAAATAAGTGAAAAAAATGATAGCACAGAGTTTTGGTGCTAAAAATGCAGTTGCAACTTACCATTAGAGAGATGTGCCCATTGAATTCCTCTGCCCTTTGACCTCCACCTACATTTATTGATTATATTATACTCCTGCCACTGTGATGGCACTAGTGACTAATTTTTTTTCTCACTAACAAAATACTTAGAGGAAATTTTAAAAAAAAGTGATGCCCACAAATGAAAAATGTAAAAAAAATAATAATAATAAAGTCCCCAAGGACTGAATTAAAATGATCCTTTTAGTTTTCCTGAGGTCTAAGTTTCCCTTGGCATTTGATTTGATCTTTTATTTAGCTGCCCTCCTTGATTTTCTCCTTTAGTCACTGAGCCCCAAAGATAACTAATAGAGAGATGTTCTTAAAAAGAAAAGAAATCTGAAGAAAGGTTTGAATTCCTTCAATCTACAATAAAAAATGAGAATAGGGAATAAAATAGAAAGAAGCTCTGACTAGACCAACAATTTATGTATTACTTGAATCTTCATTTAAAAAAAGTAGAAGTAATTTTGTATTCTATACAGAAGTAACTGGAGTTACAATAAACAAAAAATATTTCTTTTCCCCCAGAATCCTTAGTTCATGGACAAAGAGATTGCAGTAGAAAATGCATCCAGACTGCAGCCAACTTGACAAAGTGTCTCACAAACACCTACTTAAAAAACTCATTTAAATGAGCTCAGCTGGATCCCAATAAAAACAGGGTAATGTAATGGTATATGAAACCTTGGGATCATTGATTTAGGAGGACCTAGGAGAGATCATAAAATAGACCATCCCTTTAAAGGACGAGGCACCCAGAAGGAAGTCAAGTGGAACTACATGCCACCATTTGATGCCAAAAGGAAATCTAACCAATTTTTAAATGTGCTCAAGAGTCCTTGCTAACCAAAACTCAGAAATTTAACAGCCTCCGCGTATTATCAGACAAAACTTCCATATTTCTAAAAAGCAACCCAAGATACCACTTTAACCTGTTTCCTATTATTTTTTGTGTACAGAAACAGAGATCAGCTAGTCATCACTTTCAACTTGAGAACTGTCCAAATACTAGAAAATTATCATTAAATTATTAAAAAGAAAAAAACCTGCCAAATTATCTTGGATCTATCTCAAATATACTTCCATATGTACATATTGTTTTCTGCAGAGAGACTATAATAAGTTCTCTGAGAACAGGAATTCTTGATTTTCTCTTTATGTAGTGAAGTATATATCTGGGGTCAAATCCCATCTCTAATGCTTACTTATGTAGCCTCTACTAAGTCACTGTGATGCGAGTGAACTCTGTAAAAAACTGTGTCCCCTTTTGATCTGTAAAATGAACACTCTGAAATTGTGTTCCCTTTGATCGCAAAGAAGAGACATTCGAGTCTCAGGCTCTCCTGGGAAGCATATCTCCCCAGACAAGTGAAGTGGCGTCATTCAATTGGGCCTTTTCTAAGGCAAATCACACACACGCACACACACACACACCCCCATCCATTGGTAGCTGGATTCTTATTCAGGAAGCCTTCAAAGTGATTTCCATTCAGTTGGAGATCTGGGCCTGATATTGATAAGCATCTAGGTCTGGGGACTTTGGCTTTCTTTTCAGTTTGAAATCTGAGCCTCAGATTTCCTACTAAAGGGCAATTTTAAACTCATTTCTTTGCAGAATGGCCAAAGCCGGACTATATCTCGTCCATTGGCAGAGCTGCCTGTCAGGACTCCTGCCTGCTATGAAGACATTCTCTTCTCAGTGCTAAACCCCATTTCCTTAATAGGACTTTGCCCCTTGGAAGCCAGTCTTCCTAGCAAAGCTGACTTCTCATCCAACAATGAACTTCCCTTTTTCCCACTTAAAACTTTTCAAGCTCATGAATTCTTTCACAAAGGACCTGCGCCTCTGATAAAAAGGGGATTCCCACAACTCTCTACACTGCCACTAGAACACCATCAGTTTGATTCCCTGACCAGCAGCACCCTTGCAGTTTAGAGTTTTAGACCTGTAGCCCTGAGGGATTACTTAAGTAACTTGGTCAGGATTCTAAAGTCAGCATGTTTCAGAGACAAGATTTGAACCCAAGTTTCTCTGGCTTTAAAGAGATCTCTCTGCATTAAACCTTGTTTTTCTCTAAGCCTACATGGCAAGTGCATGTATGATGGGGGATTGGCCAATGAGCCCAGCCCTCAGGAGGACTGCACCAGCTGAACACTCGGCACATGCTTGTAAGGACTGGACTCATTGGTTAATCACCCATTATAGTAAACGTATGCTTCTTGCTCAATAGAGGGTTTGAGCATATGGCTCTAATATTCCTTCCAGTTCTTTATCCAAGATCCCATTACTGATTTATTGGTTGAAATCCATAAATAATTCCCAATCCTTTGAGCTGTCCTTGCATGGCTTTTTATAAACTTTGCCATTTTTTTAATGACTCACTGATGAATCTACCCCACCTTGCTTGGCTCCAGATGTCATATTCAACCTTTATGAGTATTAAAAGTTCAAGAATATTCATGGATTCATTCAAAAGACATATTCTAAGAGGCTATTATGTGCCAGGACATCTTTGTCCCTCATTAGCCTGGGAGTTCCTCCAGACTAGGAACTGTCTTTTACCTTTCTTTGTAACTTCTGCATTTAGCACAGTGCCTGACACAAAGAGGGACTTAATAGATATTTACTAATGACTATCATAGATTCTGAGAATACAGACAGTAAAAAGAACAAAAAAACCCAATCAATCAGTATCTCTCCTTAAGAGGCTTATGTTCTTCCAGAAGGGGAGGGGATATAACTTTTTAAAAGATAAATATATCTTTGAAGATTTTAGGAGAGAAAGGGAAGGAACACTAACAACTAAGGGAATTGGGGGAAGATTTGCTGTTCCTCTGGGAATTACTACATGATAGTAATTGTACCATTAATATCTGTTCACGGAAATGATGAGAAGACATATGATGCAAAAAGGTACTACTAATTGAATAAAGCTTTTAAGTGAATTTGTATTTTATTACAAAGTTAAATGTATACTATGAAATTAAGTATAAGACACACGGCAGGTGCTTAATAAAAGGTTGTTGAATTGAATTATTCATCAGAACAACATCTATACACCTTTGAAAAACAGCAATATATATACATGCAAAACACAATATTTATCCAGCCTACAGATGGTAAACTTGCTTATTTATTACCAAGATTTTGTTGGCAATGTATAGAGGTATAAAGATCAAAATGACACTGTGTTCTTTGAATATGAGAATTCAGTCCCTGTCCCATAATTCTGTGTTCCCACCCCCTGAGGCCACAGGCCAAATGTTTAGTCACTGAATTAGCTTGAGCAATCCACTTCAGAGGACAATTAGCAGAAGGAAGCCAGGAGCTGTAACCAGTGAAAGTACACAGATTAAAGCTAAGAGATAATCTGGATTCTTTTGAGAAGAAATGGCAAATCCTTAGTGACTGGGCAGCTATGTTTGGGGACAATGATTCTCTTCACACTTTGAAAAGTCCACTGGAAGGCTAGAAGTATCAAGCTAGGAGCCTAGTGAAATAATCTAAATGCATACTGAGAGTGGGCAGAAAAAAAAATAGGTCTGAGGAAGGACACCAAGAAATAACAGAATTTATTTGACGGGAAATAAAGAAAATGATCATTAAAGATGACCTGGGCTGCGAGCCTGGAAAAACCCAATAAATTGTGTTGTCTTGTGTTAAAGTTGACCACTTACTTTGCTGGTGAGTATATATAGGACCATTTTCAACTTTATTTAAGATCAGAGATTTATATCCAGCAGGCATTTCGGAGGCCAGTTGGCCGAATTCCCTCACATCAGAAGGGAGGAAATTGAGGGAAATGAGGTGACTCACCCAAAGTTGTCAAAGCAATGAACTTAAGAAGTGGGATTTGAATTCATGTCCTCTCACTCTAAATTCGAAGCTCCTTCCATTGAACTATAATGTCTCCAAGTATTGGGATAAAAATTCAAGGGCATTGTCAAGACACAAGATATATGATAGGTTTGGCTTCCCCTTGATTTATCAGCCTCATCAGTCTGTCATTGAGGACAACAGATTAGTTTTTACAAAGCCAAGCTAGTAATTACTCAGCACCCTATTTTCCTCAAGATGTTTACAAATTAATTTATAAACAAGACCTAATGCAAAGGGGGAACAAGGGAAGTTGCTGAATATTTAGTGATCATGCAGAGACCTCGTGCCATAGCCTTGGAAAAGGAGATTTCTCTATGAGGACCCGGAACAGGGAAAGCTTGAAATGAATTGAAGGAAGCAAACTCCTCCATGAAGAGAGACAAAAGAGGAAACTTAAGAGCAAATGAACTCAGATGATGGAGACTTGGAATTCAAAAAGAGAGAGCAAATCCTATTTCACTGAGCTAAAAGGTAGGATAAAAAATGCATGGGGAATGGAAAGGGTAAGGGTTTATCACGAGGTGTGTGAGCCAAGGGAGTACTAGAAAAAGGAATGTGGAAGCAGGCCAAATAACCTCTTGAATACCTGGAAAAGTTTCTTGGAGAGCTCTGAGACTCCATAATTAAAATCCTTTTTACCTTTAAGATTAGTTGGGAAAATGAGACTCATGATCGTTCCTTTTTTTAAATATCTTTTTTTTTTTTTGGTAAGATTTTGATTTCCTTTTTTTTTCTCCTTCCCTCCTCAAAATGGCAAGCAATCTGATATAGGCTAGTTAGACACATACAAACCATATTTCCATATTAGCTAATGGTTATTTTTAGAGAAAAATCTAGAAGAAGGAAAAGGAGCAGGAGGAGAAGAATTTGCATTTCTAGAATATTTTAAGGTTTTCAAAGCACCTTACATATATACTATCTCACTTGCCTTCCAAAAAACTCTTTTAAGTAGATGGTATTAATATCCCCATTTCACAGATAAGGCCATGAGGCTGAAATTGGTAGAGTCTTTTCCTCAGCTACACTTACATGTCTGAGGTAGAATTCTAGCTAACGTCCTCCTGATTCCACATTGGACATTCTATCCATTATACCACCTCGTCATCTGCTGCTAAATCTTTTAATAATAACTCTTGGAATCCCAAGCCCTGACAACCACTGTGTTCTACTATGCTTCTGGGTTAATCTGACTAAGAAAGAAAGTTTGTGACTTTATCAAGTACAGTGAGTCCATGAAGGTAAAAAGCCAAGGTCATAATTTGAACTTCTTTCTACCTGAAGCAAGCACCACAAAACAAACCTGACACAAGAAGCACAGGAAGTGCCCTTTAATTAACTTTAAGACAAATTTGATGAGGATTCATGAGGTCAAGGAGACAGAGACCTTCAGTCACTCACCCTAGCAGAGGATGATGATGATAAAGAGGGGGAGGAAGAGGACAAGTTTGGGAGTTAAGGTTTGCAAAATGTTTGACATATATTATCTAAACATCCTCCCAACTATGCCATGTCTACCATTATACCCTCTGTTGTACAATAAAGAAAATGGAGACTGAGAGGATAGGTGACTTGCTCCGAGTCACACAGCCCATTAAGCATCTGAGGCAGGATTCCAACTCAGCTCTTCCTGACTCCAGGCCCAACTCTGTAGCCATCATACTATCTAGTGAACACCTGGAATGAAGGAGCAAAGGAGGATGGGTAGAGGAATTCTGGGACTTTGGGCTGCTTCCTATTTTGGCTTATTGTTCTTCCTAAATTGCTCTTCTTTTTCTTTTCTAGAATGCAGCAATCATTGGCTAAATTAAGCAAGGACTTGCTTCCAGGAATAAGGTAGGACTAGTATCTCCCTTTGACCAGTCCTCATTGGAAGTAGATCATTCTACTATAACTTGACATATGTGTTCTCAAAAACCTTCTGAACATGTAAAATTGCACAGGGTTGATGAGAAAATGGGGTAATGTTCAGAAACATCATCAGGGACACATAAAAACTTTTTTAAAATGAATCTAATAAAAATGATGGCACAATTCTGACATATTAAATGGTGAAAATACATAAATACTGCAATATATAATGGTTGAGGATTCAGCAAAAGCTTATCCAAAGTACTCCCCACCCTCCTTCTTCCATGGTTGGTCTCCAGTCTTAGGTAAGAAGTCATGCCTTACTCAGTTTGTTCTTGCAACATAGGGCTGGCCCTGATTGCCACTGATGTCTCTCCTAAAATGTTAGGATTTTCAGTAAAGGAATTGCCATCTCAAGTGGATCTCTTCGATAAAGAGAGCTAATTCAGTTTCAATTGATCAAGAATGGAGAGAATCAGCTACATCCAAAGAAAGAACACTGGGAAATAAATATAAACTGCTTGCATTTTTGTTTTTCTTCCCAGTTTATTTCTACCTTCTGAATCCAATTCTCCCTGTGAAACAAGAGAACTGTTCGGTTCTGCACACATATATTGTATCTAGGATATGCTGTAACCTATTTAACATGTAAAGGACTGCTTGCCATCTGGGGAAGGGGATAGAGGGAGGGAGGGGAAAAATTGGAACAGAAGTGAGTGCAAGGGATAATGCTGTAAAAAATTACCCTGGCATGGCTTCTGTTAATAAAAAGTTATTTAAAAAAAAAAAGGAATTGTCATCCCCTTCTATTATGGTATCCTGCTTTTTCATCCCAGACATTTTCCCAAGCAACAATCCAGTATGAAGTTTAAGTCAGTCATGCCCTTTAAGGAAATACAGAAATAAGGAGGCAGTCCTATTAAAATCATTGTCTTCATGTTCACTGAAGCCCCAACTATATGACTCTTCAAAAGAGAATAACAAAATTTTCTTTGACTCTCTAAAAATAAAATGGTCTGAAAAGGCTTTGTTGATTTCTAATTCTTCCAACTAATAGGGAACGAAAGGAAAATGTATTAGACATCACACTCAGATAATCTTCCCCCATAAGTCACAGAATAATATTTGTTCCTCATGGTTAAGAATATCCTTCTGACCAAGGAACGGGCACTGTGCCCATTACTGCATCACACAAAAAGCAAATATGAAGGCATTTTCACTGAAGTATGGTTGAAAGGAGAAAACACATTTAATTGAACACAGCCCAGACTTCATTCAAAGAATCAGAGTGCTTCTCTCAGGATGATCATATTTAAAATAGAGACCTCAGACAAATTTATGCTTATCTTGGTACAGAGTACAGCGAAGCTCAGTTAAGGAGTGATGGCCAGAAGCTGCATAGACTTAACTTCCATTTTGTCTTTGACTAATGATAGTGAAGGAGTGGGAGAAAAATGCCCTTCAAAGCTTCTCTACTGAGTCCTACTGCTTGTGGAAAGTGATGTGGGGTTTCATCACAATGGCCTGATGAGGGAGGCAGGGCAGATGAAGAACACCCTGGCTTCCATTTCTCTCATTCCCTATTTCCAAAAACCATCCTTGGATCTTACAGCATGTTAACCAACACATGGACAAGGCCTTATAATATCACTCCATATTAGAAAACTATATGATGAAGACACAGAACAGTGCTGGCAGGAAAACAAAAGGCACGTCAAGGTTTGTCACGTGCTACCAGGGACATATTCGAGAAATCCACGATGAATTGCCTCCACTACCATCCACAGTTCTGATGGATGAATCTTCTGGCACCTTCACTGACTGCCTGACACTGATAAGGAATAGCTGGTGCCATGTCTGGGTCTTACTTCCCTTCCAACTAGATCTGAAATTGAGATCATGTTACAGACATGAGGAGGAGAAGGAGGAGAAGGAGATTTTCCATACATTGACTAAACATTATTTTTGACTATCCGTTAATGTTGTTTTTTTACTCATTAATTCATTAACAAATGAATAACAGCAGACATCTGCATTTAGACCCTTCTTTTTTTCTGATAGATTCAGAGTTGGATTACCCAGTAAGTATTGATGACCTATAATTAATGCATGTCTAAGGGCCAAAATTTAGGGGAATAACAACAAACTATCATCACCACTGCTACTAATACCACCTTTACTACAACTATTCCTGCTGCTGCTGTTGCTGCTGCTGCTGCTACTGCTACTACTACTACTACTACTACTACTACTACTACTACTACTACTACTGCTGCTGCTGCTGCTACTACTACTATTGCTATTCTACTATTTTTATAATATTATTGGCATTTGCTTATATTGTGGTTTAAAGTTTTCAAGTTGCTTTGGTTTTGTGTTTTCATTTGAGCCTCACACTTCATTTATTCATTCACTCAACAAGAATTTAAAAAGTTCTACCCTATTCACAAGGAATAATATTAGGTACTAAAGATATAAAGACAAAAATGAAACAAATGCCATGCCCTTTGAGTTAGGGATGAGAAATATTTTTACCTACATTTCATAGATGGGAGAAACTGAGGCTAAGAGCTGTTAAGTAATTTGTCCATGATCATTCAGCTAAAAAGTGTAAGAGGCAATGTTTGAACCCTAGTCTTACTGCTTCAAATTTAGCACTATGCCAAAGACTGTACCAGAATGGAACAAAAGGATTATACATGTCCTTTTCACTAATTACAATGCAAGAAAAAGTATATTAACATATTAAAAGTAAGTAAGCTAATGGCTACAGAAAAAAAATATTAAAAATCAACTGGAAACTAAATAATTTAACCCTAAAGAATTGTAGGGTCAAAGAATGAAGCATAGAAATGATAGATAATTTCATTAGAGATAATAACAACAATGAGACAAACATTCCAAAATTTTTGTGATGCAGCCAGAGCAGTCCTTAGGGGAAATTTTATATCTCTAAGTACTTTTATTAACAAAAAAGAGAAAGAATAGATCAACAAATTAGGAATGTAACTAAAAATACTAGAAAACCAACAGATTTTAAAACTCCAAATAAACACCTAAATAAAAATTAAAGATGATATTAACAAATTGAACACAAACCCTCCAAGCCCTCCCCCATTGAATTAAATAAAATTAGCAACTCTTTTCTTAATCCAGTAAAACAAAACATTGGCTAATTTGATTTAAAAGGATAAAAAGGAAAACCAAATTACCAATATTAAAAATAAAAACAGAAATTCATTCAAAAATGAGGAAAAATTACAGATTAACTTATTTGTTTACCATCTGGCTTTGCCCAATCCCTACTTTCTCCATTTGTCACTCTTTTGTACAATCATAGGAGTCCTTTTCTGTGAGTCCAAGCCTTTGTAGAATCTTTGAACAAAGATATTATGAGGTGATCCTTAGACTCACTCACCAGTCAACTCCAAGGCTACCAATATTCGTGAAATTTATATTACTCCCCTAAGTTCCAAGTTCCAACTTGACACGGCTTAATTTGCACACATCTCTCTCTACTTTAGCCTCCCATTCACTTGGAATATTGATAATTAATGTATAAAACTATCATTTATGTAATCTGAAGACTTGATATTTTATTAAGATAATTTTGTTTCATTTCTAAGTTTTTCTAAAAATGTTTCCTCTGACTTTAGATTTATCTATTTATTCAATTCACAAACCACATAAACCTTATCCTTTCTAAAACTAGCATTTTTACTGTTTTAGAACAAGTTCTTGTTACTATGTTCTAAAAATAAAAATAGAAAGAGCTTTAGTTTTAAAATAGGACCTAAAATCTTTTTAAAAATCTTTTCAATTAAAATAACAGAAGGAACCAAATTTCCATTTTATAATATTTTAAACTTTTTTTCCAAAACACACCATAGTTTTATTTGCAAAATAGAATAACTTTCCACTCTTACCAGAAAAGAAAGGTGCTTGATGCCTCAGGGCTTTCAAGGGTCTTAATTGGACACTGGTTACTTTATAGTCTATAAATGAAGACTTGGATGCACTTGAAAAGAACATCTTAAACTAATATCCATGATTATTTTTTAAAATAAATTTGGTGACTCCAAAGCTACCAATATTCGTGAAATTGATATTACTCCCCTAGGTTCCAAGTTCCAACTTGACACTGCTTAATTTGCACACATCTCTCTCTACTTTAGCCTCCCATTCACTTGGAATATTGCTAATTAATGTATAAAACTATCATTTCTAATAAGTATATTTCAATAGAATTGCTTTCCTTTGTAAACTTATGTCTTCTGTTTTATACATCTAAAAACATTTTTTAATGATCATATAATAATAATGATCAGTGGATTTGGAGTCAGGAAGTCCTCAGTTTAAATCCTCCCCAAAACACCTCCCATCTACATGGTCCCCACTAAGCCATCCAACATTTCTGCACCTCCCAACTTTCTTGCCTGCACGATAAAAAACCTGGAGACATTGACATTCAAGGTCCTTCGTATCTCTGAATCTGTGATCCTATGATCGAAATGAGCTTCCTGCCCCCTACCAAGTATATAAGGAGTTTCCAACAGACCTTCCTTTGAGTTTCCTTCAGTAAAAACATAATTTTTAAAAAGTTTTGCCAGGCCATCAAAGGAGTCTAAGTCATAAAGAAAAGTTGAAAATCAGAGGAATTTTACAAATATGAAGCAATCTTTTTGTGAGATAAAGAATTTTTAGAAAAGAATCATTTCCTTTCTCCCCCAACCCATCCCCTGATATTATTATCTGTTTTAGAAGTTAAGGTATCTCCCAATAAGATGTTCTTGATGTGAAGCAGGAATAACCATATTTCTCAATTTCTTAAAATGTTCAGCTTTATTAAGATCATAGATTTAGAGGTGGATGGGGATCTTCAAGGCCAATGAGTACAAAGTCTTTATTTTACAGATAAAGAACAGAGACCCAAGAAAGTGGCTTGTCCAAGGTCAGATAAGACAAGAACCCAGTTATTGACTGCCAAATTTCTTTACTCTGTTCCACATAGCTTTATCTGTCTCTTCCAATTATTTTTATGCCTTATTCCTACAATCATGTTCTCTTTCCCATTTTACAGCTGAGAAAATAGAGGGAATAAGAAATGAATCCATCTAACTCATAAACTATTGGCAAAGTTAAACAGGAGACATGATGTTCCATGAAGTTGGAAGGAGATCTTATAAAGAGAAAAGTTGTACAAAATGTGAATCCTCCAAGTGATATTTAACTCTGGAAATGGTTAGCAGCCAAAATGATTAACTTAAGTGGGATGCTGTGGAGCCAACATGGTTTACCTTGTCAACTCAGCAGCATCTTCAGTAGGGTTAGCCAAAAGAAAAATTGACATCAAGGGATATTCATTTGTCCTTATTTATCCTTAAAATATAAAACCCTAAAAAAAAGTGCAAACTATATGTTGTGCCAAACATCTTAATTCCAATTGTTTTTAAGGAAACATGCAAACAATTTGAGATTTGGGCTCCTCGCTGAAGAAAATTTAAATAAGTTAATAAGGTGCCTCCTCTACCTTTGTTCACCACTTGATCAGTGATTGCAGCAGTGTGGATATTTATTCTCCAGTGACGCAGACTGCAATCTATCCAGTCCTCTTTATTCTGGGAAATCCTCATTCTTGGACTATCCATGCGGCATAATGGGAGCCTTCCTTGAAATAAGAATAACAATAGACTACATAGACTGTTCATTGCTTATTCCTTGGTTCAAGACTGGTCTCTATTTGGAGGACAAATATACCTTTGATGCCTGAACAATTCCTTATTTTTAACAAGATGCAACTTGCTAACTAATACCCACCATTGTACCTTTCCATTATAATTTGGGCAATCCACAAATTGAGTTCTTCTGGATTATCAGCTTTGAGCCAGAAGTCATATTCTCTAGCTGGGATGGAAAGAAAATATTTCTTTCTATCTACTGTAAGTAAGATCTACTGGGATAAATATCAAATCTTTCACATAAGTTAAAAAAAATCAACATCTCAACTACAATATAAAGCAAGTATGACTAGATAGCAATTCATTTGGAAAAAAAACTGGGGTGGGAAGAATAGCTAGATGGCACAGTGGATAGAGCACCAGCTCTGAAGTCAGAAGGACCTGAGTTCAAATCTGATCTTAGACACTTAATACATCCTAGCTGTGTGACCCTGAGCAAGTCACTTAACCTCAATTGCCTCAGAAAAAAAAAAAAAAAGAAAAGAAAAACAGAAGAGAAGAGAAGAAGAAAGAAAAGGAAAGAGAAAAGAAAAAATACCAGGGATTTCAGTGAACCACAAGCTGAACATACCACTCTCCATATAATAGAGCAGCCAAAAAATATAATCTTGGGTTGCCTCAAGAAAACCCAGCCAATGTGTGCTAAAGACTCCTAGACCTTATCATCTACCCTGTTGCTGAATCCCTTGGCCCCAGGCCTTTCGATCTATCCTGTAAGGAACCCCTCCCGTACATGTCCTCTCACCCTCTTCAATTGAATGTGAGCTCAGATCCATGCTAACAAAGGGCTGCGAGAAGGAGCTTGCAAGTTATCCTGGAGAGGACAAAAATCTGAAGGTATGCAACATGAAAAAAGCAATAACCTTTTTTGTGCTTGGCCCCAGAAGTCAGAACCAAGAGAAATGGCTGAAGTGGAAGAGAGATGAATGTGGGCCTAATATAAGCACATTTTTTCCAAACTATCAGAGTGGGCCGCCTGCTGAGGCAAGGGGGACCCCTCGCTGGAGGTCTTCAAGTAGACTGGATAATCATTTGTCAAGTAGATTGTAGGGGGATCCTTGTCAGGCACTAGCTCGGACTAGCCGGCCTCTGAGGTCCCTTCAAACTCTGAAATTCTGTGATAGGATCTATTTATTTCCAAGATCAAGCTGTCACCTGGGAGCACTACCACTGTGCCTATGTCATGAATATCATTATTGCACTAGAGGAGAAAAGAGAGGAGGAAGTACATCACCTTCTCTTGGAAAATGCTGATCCTCGAAGCAGTGTGTGTACTCCTATCAGCAGGGTGGCAGGAGAGGCTTCCCACTCAGAGTTCCACCTTTTCCCGTAGAAAACATCATTCTCTGCCTCGGGGGGCTTTCACCACTTGGTAGGACACCATATACAAGCACAGGGAGATCAATCCAATAGTTCCTGTGTCAAAACCTACATCTTATTAAGAGAAATGTTAGGCCCTTAGACAAGAGCCAAAAGAAAAGGGTCAGAATTGAACAAAGTCTTATAAGGAATGGTTTTCTTAGATATACAACACAGCCAGCAGAGTGTTAGTGTCCCTTAAGGGGTACCTTTCAGTTCCCTGACTTGGTTCTCATTTTCATAAGCCCTAATCATCATCCCCACATGGTGGGCGATGATTTTAGAGAGATCTCTGGTCCTCTCTTAGAGCACAATTTGAGGCCAAAAATCACTTCCCCTTTCTCCTTGTCACATAAAATGTTGGACTGTATCAGCTTTCCCCAAAATCAAACTTAAAATAAGGTGAATGTTAAGGTGCTCAAAGTAGGTGAGTAATAGGCAGATTTTTTTGACACAAAGTGAATTGAGAGGAGAAAAATGTCACATTATTATTGTTTTCCCTAGATTTTATAATGGCCTCTTGGAGACACACTTCCCAGGACTGAGAACCAGTGAAGTTAATTCAGTTCAATCCAATAAGCATTGGCTAAGCACCTAGGTAACAGTGAAAAACAAAACACAACAAGAAAAAACAGACCCTGTTCTTTAAGGGGATGAGAAAAGATACAACATGAATTTACATCGATATTATTACAAAGATAGAATTATCTTGGAACATCTATCTATTACCATAGAGAGAATTACCAAGATAATTTGAGGAAGGAGAACTTGTTAACCACTAGGAGGATCATGTAAGGTTTCTCCTAGGAAATGGTACCTAAACGGAGACTTCAAGCCAAAAATCTTCAAAGCTGAGCCAAGGAAGAACTTCAGGCATATGGTCCAGCTTGTTCAAAGGCATGGAGGTGGAAATGTAATGCCAAGTCCTGGGAACACCAAGTACGCAAGGTTGGTGGGAATGAAGGGTGGGTGAAAGGCAGTAATGAAATACAAGTCTGGAAAGTTATGCTTGAGTCAGACTAGGAAAGCTAAAATTCATAGGATACTATCAAAATTATAATGTATATGTAACTCTGCAGACTTTTTCAAGTATCATTTGTAGCAATGAAAGTAAAGACTTGTTATTATCCTTATTATGCAAATGAGGAAGCTGAAACCTACAAAAGTGAAATGACTTGCCCAAAGTCACATAGATAATAAATGTCCAAATGGTTGGATTTGAACTCAGGCCTTCCTGATGCTAGGTACACAGTTCAACCCATTAGAGCACCTAGCTGCCTCTAATTCTTGTGACTGCTAGGTCAGCTGTCTCCCAGAATTAGAATGTATTTACCTTCTTCATCTCTCAGGTCCAGAAAACATAAAAAACTATGTTAGAATCATAGATGGTCTAAGAAGTTTTTTTTTTTTAATTCATCTCTCTTGTACCTGTCCCTCTCTTCTCTCAAGTGCTGCTCTCAAGAGCAGACATTGTAGAGTGTGGTTTTCCCCCATGACATCCTTGAAAAGAAAAGAAAGCAGGAAATTTAGGAACTTGGGATGAGCTACACCTTCCCCTCTTTTGCTTGGCCAAGAGAAACATGGCTGATGATGGGGTTGGATCCCCTCTCAAATACCCTGTCCTCTCCTGCCCAGGAGCTCAGGCTGAATCTTCTTCCTTCTCAACTGCCCTTTTTCCTACTATGAAACTGATAATACTTATTCTGAAATCACTTTCAACAGGGGTGTTTAGTCACTCTGGATAACTCAGACAGGGACTTTCTTTCTTGTACTATTTTATGACCAGATTTCTTTTTCTTTTTTCTCAATCACATTTTACTTTTCCAAATACATGCAAAGATAGTTTTCAACATTCATTTTTATAGGACTTTGTGTTCCAAATTTTTCTCCCTTCCTATTTTACTTCCCCTCTCCAAGACAGCAAGAAATCTGGTATAGGTTAATGCATGCAATCCTTTTTTCCCTATTTTCATGTTGTACATGAAAAATTAGACTAAAGAAGGAAAAACTATGAGAAAGAAAAAGCAAATAAACCAACAACCAAAAGGTGAAAATACTCTGCTTTGATTCCTATTCAGGCTCCATAGTTCTCTGGATGTGGATGGCATTTCCATCCCAAGTCTATTAGAATTGTCTTGAAGCACTTCATTGTTGCTAAGAGCCAAGTCCATCACAGCTGATCATCACAATCTTGTTACTGTGTACAATGTTCTCTTGGTTCTGCTCGCTTAACTCAGTATCAATTCATATAAGTTCTTCCAGGCCTCTCTGAAATCATCCTGCTCATCCTTTCTTATAGAACAATAATATTCCATAATATTCATATCCCATAACTTATTCAGCCATTCCTCAACTAATGGACATCCACTCAGTTTCTAGTTCCTCACCACTACAAAAAGAGCTGCTATAACCATTTGTGTACAAGCGGCTCCTTTTCTCTCTTTTATGATCGCTTTGGGATATAAGCCCAGTAGTGACAGTGCTGGATCAAAGGATATGTACGTAGAGTTGTACAGCCCTTTGGGCAGAGTTCCAAACTGCTCTCCAAGAAGAGTTGGATCATTTCACAACTCTGCCAACAATACCAAATTCATTTTTCTTCCATTGGATATGTGTCATTAGCGTAGGGAATTCTAAGTCAGAAACTCCTTCTACAGAATGGCCCTGAGTACTTGAGTACCCAACTTCTCCATTCAGGGAAATGCAAAGAAAGATGTCGTGTGTGTGTGTGTGTGTGTGTGTGTGTGTGTGTGTGTATATGTATTATGGACACACATACAGACACACATATATATACACGTATATACATATATATGAGCCAGTCATGACACACATACATACACACATACATTATATATATACACATATATACAGATCTATGAGCCAGTCATGTGACCAGAGGTCAGCCACTTGGACCTCAACTTCTTCATCTATAAAGTGGCCATAGGGATACCTGTAACACCCATCTCTCAGAGTTGCTATGAGGCACTGAGGATATATATATATATATTATATATAACATTTATAACTATATATCTATCTATATATGCTACATAGATAGATATAGATATAGATATGTAATGCTCCTTTCTTCAAAACAGGTTTCTGGGGGCTTCATGTCAGGAATTTTGTGAAGGGAGAGGAATTCATTTAGATCATTCAAGACCCTTCAAGACTACAGACATTTCAGGAAAGAACAGAACGCCCCCAAAGCCATCCCAAACCTTATCCTGCCTGGCCATTCTAATACATCTTAGACTGCTGAGCCAGCTGCAGTATCAGGATTAACCCCTGAAAAGAGGGTTTAAGAAAGAGGAAAAGAGAAAAGAAAAAGAGGAAGGAGAAGAGACACAGTATGATAATGAAAATGGCAATGTGTGTTTTAAAGGATGGTCAACCACAAACTGAATCAGACAAAGCTAGAATGAAAATTGCCCCTGTAGCCCATGGATGCATCTCAATGGATCTGTGACCTTGTGGATGAAGGGAACTCTCCAGATGCTCCATATATAACCCGTCCACTAGCGAGAGAGTTAAACAGTCAGGAGAGTCCTGGGTCCAAGTCCTGCCATTGACACTTACTAACTTCTTTCAGGTTCTGGTTCCTTATTTGTAAAATAAGCTCATAATGGCACCTACTTCACTGGAGTGTTGTGAGAATTCAATGGGAATCTAGGACAAGCACCTTGCAAATATTAAAGTCCTCCACAAATGCCTAAGGAAGGAGAGCCGATCCAAGCTCTCCCAGGGTGACTTCTCCCGCTGCTACTCTCCCAGGTACCCGGTTCTAGCTGAGAATATAGGGAGGGTGGCCAGTCCCTCTTTCCTCCACGTCAGAACCTAGGAGCTCCTCAGGCCCATATGCAGTCTTACATAATTTTTCTCTTCTCCTTCAAGAGTAAAAAGAACAATAAATAAATAAAAAGATGGAAGAAGACATTTTCCTCTATTCACAGAACTTCCTCCAAGCCTCTCTTTTGTCACTCACACCCACTGTGTCCTGACCAATTTATTTTAATGCACGTAATGGGTAGGGGAAGGGGTAAGCTCAGGATATGACTTAGTTCTTTATCCATTCGATAATTTCAAAATGATTTCCCAGCGACATTGTGGCAGCAGTCAGGGAATCTGTAATTACATTAGATTTGGGCTCTTAGAAATATTTTTTTCTGCCTGTGTGTTCTGACAATAAGCACCATCACAGTAATCCCTACAGTGGAAAGACAATCATTAGTAAACGGTGATGAGGACATGTCAATGATGCTTCAGGCAGTGGGTTAACCAGATCCTAATAAAGACTGTGAACTTCCAGAGGAGAAGAGGCAGCTCTTTGGAACTATCTAGAAGTGGCAGGGACCGCTCTAATGGAGAAAGAACAAACTCTAAGTGACTGCAAAACACCTGGCACAGAACAGCTCTCTCGGCCATCACTGGTGAACACAAGCTTACTCTGAGCAGGCTCCATCAATAGCAGTTCAAAAATAATTCACAAATGATTTACAAGAGACCCAAGGCCCACCCAAGGGAGTCACAAAAGCTCCATCCCTGCAAAGTTCAAAAGCAAGGCAGCCAGCCATGCGAAGGGTCCAGGGGGGAGAATGGCATTCTGGGAGTGGGCTGCAACTGGACAAGACTTAGGAATTAGGGCCAAGGAGGGTGAGGGGAGGGGAATTATTACAAGAAAATGTGTTATTCTTGTGAGTTTACAAAATTTGATGTCTAGTTCTAGAACTAAAAGGAACCTCAGAGACTGTCTAGTGCAGCTCTCTCATTTTATAAAAAAGGAAACTGAGGCACAGGGCAGTGATTTGCCCAATGTCACTCTCACACACACATATCTAGATGGGAAAGGACCCAAAGTCACATCATCCTGTCTCCCTTTTGTACAACTGAAGAAATAGAAGCTGGGGGCATTTGAACCCAGTTTCACTAACAACAGAGCACAGGCCCTGTTCTTTGAGGTGAGCAGGTCCACAGGGAGCAGAGCCTAATGCAAAATCTGAGCAATTACCAGAGGGAAAAGGAAGCAAGAAGGTCTCAGGAACTAGTGCCTGGCGCATAGTAAATACTTAATAAGAGTTTCCTGAAAAACTGATTGACTTATTTAAATAGATTGGACTCAGCCTCCACATGGCCCACATATGCAAAATATGTGTGGACTAACAAGGGCTCTCTGCCTGGTTTTGTGCCCTGGCCATCAGGAGTAAATTCTAATTGGGATGCCTTCCCACAGCACCGTGGAAAGGGCTTGGGGTTTGTAAATAGAGCCCTAGTTTCCAACTCCAGATGTGCTCTGGACTTACCTGGGCAGCTGTAGACAAATCATGCCATTTCTACAGGCCTCAGCATCTCATCTTTAAAATTAGTAGGCAACTTTCAGCTTTCCTGCTCAGCTCCTATGGACATTCAGCACCCTCCTTCCCTCTGCTCTCCTATTGGTCCAGGACAAGTGGGAAAATGTCCCAGAATCACATCTGGATGCGATACACATTGGATATATGTGTGTGTCCATGGATGTGTGTGTGCATATATTATATACATTCATGTGTATGTACATGTGTATATTTGTATATACAGTCTCCATTAACTCTTAGAGAGTGATTCTCAAGGGAAGATTGATGCTCTGATGTCTTAGGATATTTCCTAAACCAAGTAGATTCCAGGTTTCAGCTGAGACCATGTGTACTTTCTTGGAAAGCCAATTAATAGTTAGAACCATGACCTGTGAATTTGGAGAAAGGTGGAGATCTTGGGACTTACAGTGGCTTCTTTAGAGCAGCAGATATTGGGAGAGGGAAAGAGCTGAGCTCAATAGATTCTGAAAGATGGAGGTTCAAGCCCTTCCTATGACACGTATTAGTCATGTGACCAGGGGTCAGCCACTTGGACCTCAACTTCCTCATCTATAAACTGGCCATAGGGGTTCCTGTAACATCAGTGTCTCGGAGTTGCTGTGAGGCTCTGAGGGGAAAAGTAAAGCTCTTTGAAATCTGAAATCACAACTTTATTGCACTCTGATGTATGTCTTTTAATTTTTATGGAGAAGTTTTGTTTTGACCTCACCTTCCTTTCCAAATGTCTTCCCCTCCCCAGATAGTCTTATAACAGCAAACACAAAAGAGAGAAAAGCCACTTCAACGGATCCCCTGGCCAGCACCACAAGCCAGGTGGGTGGTCTATGTGGTTTTCCATATCTGATGGCAGTCTCCTAAAGTACAGAACCATCCTAGCCCAGCCAATTATTATTATTATTCTAGTAGGGAAATGAAACCAGTGGGCAGTACAGTAAAAGCGGCACTGGATTTGGAATCATTGGGCCTGGATTTAAATCCTGGCCCAGCCAGGCTTGTTACGTGCTTGACCATAGGTCAGTCTCTTGACCTTGGTTGCCACATCTGTTAGAGTGGAGATCTCAAAAATCCTTAGGCCAATGGCCTTTTGCACAATGTTTTGCTGCATCATTTTTATACCAGCCCAAAGAGGAACTAAAAGAAACATGTGAAATCATACTCCAATACAACATTTCCAAATGATTGGATTAATTATCATTTGAATTATTTCTTTCTAGTTGATTTCCTCTACCAGGAGTTACCCACTGGAAACAGCAGCAGGATTGTCCTTGGGAGTGAGCTAGTCCTCATTGGAACATACTACTCCCAAGGCGATACCCAACATTCAATTCAAGTTCCATTTTCTTTTTAACTGATTAAACTCCCACTGTGTGCTATGGACTGAGGATACATAGACAATGAAAACGGCCTCTGCCTTCAAGGAGTTTACAGTCTACAGGAGGAACCAGCGAGGACTGTGTTACTCATCGACGTTCACACTCATTTTGCTGTCTAGATAATTGGGACAAGCGTACAACTTCTAAGAACCCACAGTCTGGTAGGAATCTGGCATGTGGGAAAGAGAGGGTTGTGATTTTTCTGATTAGAATCAGACTATTCTAACTCATGACTCAGTCACTCCAGTTTCAACAATCTTCTTATGTAGGAAAGTACTTGGAAAATACCTTCTATTTTAAAAATGGACCAAACGTGGGCTGCTGACTGCCACAGCACTGCTTCAGTCTCAAATATAATTGTCCCTCACTCCCCTCAGGTTGTTGCTCCACATTTTTCTCCCATCCCCTGAAGGTCAAGGCAAAGGAAATACGGTCTGCATTCCTCCGAAGCCAGAACACAGCGTCCCAGGCTTCAGAATCCCTGTTGTAGATCCTCTTGGGCCAGACATTTGGGAGAGCACCATATCTGAAAACAAACATATTTGGCTCTACTCCATAAGCTAGAACAGAGGTGGGGTGTGGTTTGGAAAGATGGGTTGAACTCAGAAGTCGGGAAAAGCCTTCAACATCTACCAGCTGCATGAACGTAGCCAAAGCACATCAGTACTCTGTACCTCAGTTTGCCTCATTTGTAAAACAAGGGTCATAGTGGTCCTCTGCCTCACAGAGCTGCCAAGTCAAATGAGTCAATGGACAGAAAATGCTTTAAAAGCCTTTAAAAGCACTGTACATGTGTCAGCTCCTATTACCCCTAATTCCACTGTGATATTAATGGCTGTGTCTCAAGGTGAGGCACAGAAAATCATGCGTCTCAAAGGGAAAAGAAAGAAATCATCAGTCTTCTGCCACGTAATACAAAACCCAGACATCATAAATAAACATAAAGAGCAAATGTATACCAGCATAGAGGCTTCCATCCATTACCTAGGAAATAAGCCTCAAAGAGTGGCCAGAGGTGAAGGCTCCTTCTTATGGCTGCAAAGCTAATGAGTGTCTAAGGTGGGATTTGAACCCTAATCTCCTGAATCCGCATCCAAATCCAAATTCAGCACTCTATCTCTCAATTGCGTATTTATTTTTCTATTAAATTGCCAATCATGTGCTTAGAGGGAAGGATGAGAGCATCTCTTTTCTCCAATGGAACCCTGAAATATCACCAGATCTCCATTATGTTGGGAGATCTACTATAGAGAAACATGGGCAGGATGAGAAAGTGAGGAAGAGTCACGGTCTGCAGTGATAAAAGCGATGTTCGGGTGAATAAATCTATAAGACTGCACTGAAGCCAGATGACAATCTGCTGAAGCACTAGAAAGTATAAGACCAGCCCCCAAACTGCTGCTTCTCCCAAGTCCCCCTCCTGGGTTCATTGTTGGTGCTTTTTTCCTCATTGATATGGGGAATTCCCAGTGTGAAACCTTCTTCTCCCAATGCAGATCTCCACTTCTTCTACAACTCATTGTCTTAGAAAGCTGTCCAGACCTTTGTCTGGTGAAGGCCAGATTCCTACCCAGGCCTCTCTGAGCAAACCACACCATAAAGACTCTTCTATTTTTTGAATTTTTTGAAAAAATAATTTGCCATCTTGGGACTATAGAGCTGATGGAATCTTTATGCCGTATACCCAAAAGTAAGCTCAGTAGTCTAGCGGATAGAAGCACCCAAATTAGAGTCATATAAGACAAGAGTCTGGATCCTGATTCACACACTTAGTACCTGCCTGACTCTGGGCAAGGAAGTCACTGAAACATTCTGTGCCTCAGTTTCCTCATCTGTAAATGGAAATACCAGTAGCATCTACCTCACAGAGTTATTGTGAGGATCAAAGGAAATAACAGACATGGGATACTCTATAAAGCCTCCAGGTGCTACATTTAGTTATTTATGCTACATAAGTTATTGTTTCTCTTTACAAAGGGAATTAATGTTACTTATCAAAGCTTTGAACCTGGCCTAGAACCTCAGTCCTTCCAAAAAATTAGTGTGAAGAACCTAGAACATTTCAAAGTAGCTACAGCGGAAGCCCTCTGTGTGCTGCTGGTACCCACTAGAATCTGCCCTTGAGGCTCCAACTCAGACAGCCCGGATCATAGCCGGGAGGGGCAAGGCTCTCTGGGGACTGATGTTCAAATGAATATTTGCTGAGCTCTCCTCTGCCCGAGCAGCCTTAGCTGGGGGCCACAGCACTGTTCAGTCTTCTCCGGGAAGGGTTTACGCAGGACCTAAATACAACTGTGAACAGCTTCTTTTGCCTTAAGCGGAGTGTCCTGATTTGTACGTCAATCCCCAGAATCTCTTTTCTACCTCAGGGCTGTTTTTAAAAACACCCCAAGCCAGTTAGCCTAAGAAGCAGACCAAAGGATTCGAGTCACAAAGTTTGTTTCTGTACATTTTGCAAAATAGAAATATGAAAGACTCCCTCCTGCCAACCCCTGGGACCTTCCAAATGTTCTGCATGTTCCTTCAAAACATTTTCAAGTGGGCCTAAGACAAGAGAACAGAGAGCACAGCAGAGGCCAAGAACTACATCTCCACCCCCCCACTACTGCCACCCCTTTCTCCCCCCATCCTCCCCACTCCGTCCCCTTCCCAATCAATCAAGTGCTTTAACAAACAAGACACAACTGACAAGACCTAAGCTCTTTTAGCGGTGACTGTCTATATTGCCAGGTCTAGAAGGGATGATGCTCTTTTTGCAAAGCAGTATGATGCAGTGGTTAGAGAGCTGGTCTCACCACTCCACCATATGCCTTCTAGGTGACTCACACAAAGCACTTGATCTCTCAATGATCTGGGCAACTTGTGAAGATGCTAAAGATGCAGAGAAGGTGCCAACCTGCATGGGTAAGGGGAGCTTCCTCAGCTGGGAGCCATCCTTCCTCCCCAGTGAAATGATAGGACTAAGTTCTACCCTTCTCCCCTAGAGGCCCAGCCTTGTCACAGAGCCACTGGGAAGAGAGAGGAAAAAGAAGCACAACTAGCAGTGGTGGGAGAAGCAGATTCTAGCCAACACTCATGTCTTGTATAAATCCTTTCCTTAGCGCACCCTGCTTTCTGAGGAGCTGTCACAGAATGACCCCAAAAAACTCAGCTTGTGACCTTCAGAAATGAGAGAAAGTGGGTTTGGGGATTTGAAAGAGAAATCAATTTAAATTCTCTAAATTAGGGCAACTTGGTGACTTGGGGTAGAGAGACCCCCTGAACCTCAGGACATCATCATTCATTCCAGTCTCCCATCAGCATTCCCCCGTTTTGGTTTTCTGGGGGATGTTTCAGAGTTCTGGCTGCTGCGACTAACCTTCATTTATAGGGTTCCCTAAGCAAAAGGAACTCTTTAAGGTGGGGGTTGGGGGAAAATCCCAAAGATTTTTTCACCACTCTCCAATCATGTCTCCCAATAACAACACGCCAGCTCCTTTGGGAACTTTACTATGGGAGGATTTACTATGAAGTCTTCAGTGGAGGTGGAGAAAGACAAATACAGCCACAGATAAAGAGCTTAGCTGTTTCACATATTACAAAGGCTCTGTGTCTAGGGCTGCTCCTCAGTAGCCACTAGGATCTCTGGATCACTCTCCAAGGATCATGGATTTAGAGACTGTAAGATCTTAGAGGCCATCTAGTTCAACCCCCTTATTTTACAGATGAGTAAACTGAGGCCCAGATAGTGTTACAAAGAAAAGTATGGGATTTCTTTCTTTCTTTCATTCTTCCTTCCCTCTTTTCTTTTTGTTTTTTCTTTCTCCTTCCTTCCTTCCTCCCTCTCTCTTTCTTCTTCTTCTTCTTCTTCTTCTTCTTCTCTTCTTCTTCTTCTTCTTCTTCTTCTTCTTCTTCTTCTTCTTGTTCTTCTTGTTCTTCTTCTTCTTGTTGTTGTTCTTCTTCTTCTTCTTCTTCTTCTTCTTCTTCTTCTTCTTCTTGTTCTTCTTCTTCTTCTTCTTCTTCTTCTTGTTCTTCTTGTTGTTGTTGTTGTTCTTCTTGTTGTTGTTCTTCTTGTTGTTGTTCTTCTTCTTCTTCTTCTTCTTCCTCTCTCTCTCTCTCTCTTCCTTTCTTTCATCACATTGTTATTTCCATCTAACCCATGGCCTCTTCATAGTTTTATCTTTTGACTAATTTTACTAGGTTCAGTCCTACAGTTAGTCTTTGTACTGGCTTTCCTCTCTTGCTAGAATGCAATCCCTTTCCCTTTTGGAACATTGCTCTCTCTCTGTTTTGCTCCTACCTATGTGACAACACCTTCTCTGTATCCTCTGCTGGATCCTCCTTTCTGTCATGTATTCTATGCATGGGGATGTCTTACAACTTGACCTTTAGCCCTCTTCTCTTCTCATTCTTTAACAGCTCCCATGAGTTTTATTTCGAGAAGCAACATTATCTCTATACAAATGGTTCCAAGACCTATACATCCAGCCCTAAACCCACTTGAGTCTCCATCTTCATTATAATAGCTGTAATTGTGTGTGTGTGTGTATACATACATATACATATACATATACATATATATATGTATAGGTATAGGTATGTCTGTATTATCACTTTAAGGCTTGCAAAATGCTTTACAGAATGAATTCATTTGGCCTTCATAACAATCCTGGGATAGAAAGGAGGAGTAGATGGTATAATTAGTCCCGTATTCCCAGAAAACTGACCACCAAAGAGAACCAGAATCACAGTTAGAAATTTCAAAGTCCGGTCTTAACTGACTTACAAGTCTTGTGCTCTTGAGACAATGAGTTATCAAACTATAGCCAATTAACTGCTTCTTGGATAACTAAAATATAGGGTGCCTAATGCAGAACTCGTCATGTTTTCCCCCAAATACTGCTCTCTACCACACTTTTCTATTACGTCCTCCCAGTCACCACAATTTCCAATCTCAGTGTCATCCTTGATCCCTCACTTGCACTCACCCCAAGTATCCAATTCATTGCCAAAAGCTATCACTTCTACCATCTCAACATCTAGCATATGTCATTTCTCTACTGCCATCTTGTTTGCACTGGCTGCCTCCCTTGTTTTAAATGCCCTTGCTCCTCATCTCCACATTGAGGGTTCCCCAGTGTTCAGCTCAAGCCCAGCTTCTTTGGGAGGCCTTTTCCACAATTTTCAACAGAGCTTTTCCTTCTGAGCCTATCTTCCATCTGCCCCATATATATCTTATATGTATCTACTTAGTTCCACGTTGTCCCCTCCTTTTCTATGTTAATTCCTTGAAGACAAGTTCTATGTTTTTGACTATTCCTTGAATCTTCAGCACTCGGCACATGTCTGCCACATGTTAAACATGTGGCAGACATGTTGATTTACTACATATGATTCTACACTGGACACAGGTCTTCTTACCTAAAGTTCAGGGCTCTTCCAAGGTCTTTTCCATTTCTCAATTCTATACTTTAATGAACCTCCAGCCAAATTTCACTGAGAAGATCACAGGATCACAGGGCTGAGAGCTAGAAAGGACTTTAGAAGTTACCAGGGATCTCTGAAGGTTAATGTGTCCTAATAGTACAAATGGCGAAACTAATGATTTTGTATCTCAGGCCTTCCTCTGCTCCTCTGCGTGGGAACTGGTGTCTTGGAAGATTAACATAATTACTTTGTTTATTTCCTTTTAAAAGTTTCATGAAAGTCATACCGCTAAGAAAGGTTTACTTCACAAAATTGTGGAAAGAAGTCTTCCAATTTCTTAGGTTTGTGATTTAGGTTAAATGTCCCAGTGCACTCTGGGAGTTATTGCCTATGAGGGGAGAGATACCAATGTCTTCTCTTCTGATCGTTTTCATGAGAAATTACTATAGCCTATCCACCCTAAAAATGGGGTAAATAAGCAGCATGAGCTTCCTTTTACTGTACCAATTTCATCTCAAAACACTGAGGTTAAGTTCCAATTGTTCAGTAATGAAGAGAATCAGCTACACCCAGAGAGAGAATTATGGGAAATGAGTGTGGACCACAACATAGCATTTTCACTCTTTCTGTTATTATTTGCTTGCATTTTTATTTTCCTTCTCAGGTTTTTTATTTCTTTCTTTCTAGATCTGATTTTTCTTGTGTAGTAAGATAACTGTATAAATATGTATACATATATTGGATTTAACATATATTTTAATATATTTAACATCAATTGGATTACCTAGGGGATGGGGGGAAGGAGGGAAAAAGTTGGAACAGAAGGTTTTGCAAGGGTCAGGGTTGAAAAATTGCCCATGCGTGTGTTTTGTAAATAAAAAGTTATAACAAAAAAATTGAGGTTAAAGTGGGAAAACTGAAATATATTATAGCACATGTAGGTCCCCAGACAATTCTGCCTTAGGTTCAATGTACTTCATGGGTCAGCATTCAGTCAAAATCACAGCTCCAGAACCCCTGCTGATGTGTTTATTTTTCTCGGTCAGCCACAGAACATAATTAGTTCAGAGCAAAAGCATTTCATGAAAAGGCAAAATCAGAAAAGTAATGATAAAACATTTCCCCAAAACCGTAGGGCACACTTTCCCACAATTATATAGGGAGAGTGTGGAAAGAGGGAATTCACATAGGAAAGATGTAGCAAAACATAGGAAGCATCTGGTCAGGACTCACACACAGGGGACATATATAACCAAAACTGTAAGACACACTTCCCCACAAATATATGGAGAGAGATCCAGTGTAAATAGGGAGTTTACATAGGAAAGCATCTGATCAGGGTTCACACATAGAGAACATATATAACCAAAACTGTAGGGCACACTTCCCCACAAATATAGATAGATAAATATAGATCCAGTATAAATAGGGAGTTTACATAGGAAAGATGTGGAGAGAAACATAGGAAGCATCTCGTCAGAGCTCACACATAGGGAACATATATAACCAAAGCTCATATAGAAAAGCAATTTATCCCTCTGACAGAGAAGGTCCACTCTGGTTTTCTGATGATATAATCCCACTGAGGTTATTCTCCCTGTATTTACATCCCAGATAGCCTCTGGTGGGTATGTAGTGTCAGCTGGGCATCGTGTCTGGCTGATCTTATTGGCTACGACTAGATGGTACACCACTGGTCCTGTGGTTGCTGTTTACCAGAGTCAGAAGCAGCTCCACTGGACACAAGGTTTGGACCATTTCTCTTGTGCCGGGCTCCTGCTACAAATGTATTTCTGGCTGGGGTACCACCTTTTCTTTTTCAGAACACACAACAATCTCAACTAGCCAGCACCACAAGCTTAACTCAATTGTGTAACTGCTACTTCCTTTCCACTAGGGACAAGGTCTCTGTTAGAAACTACACTCTGATTTAGGATTAGAAATCCCCGCTCAGGTTCAATCGCTAAACTGTATCAACTCTATCAATAAACTGAATCAACTCTATCGATAAACTGTATCAACATTGTTTGAGAATCTGCCTTTCCAACAAATTATCTAGGGCTTTTCAGATTCATGGTCAAGGAGCTTTTCAACTTCTAAATTCTCACATGCATATCAGTGGTGGGAGTAAGGTACAAGAACAAATGTTAAGTCCAGTGGCAAGATATTTTCTTCCTAATTATCTTCAGAATATGTAGCCAAAAACAAGATGTCTCCAACATTTGCATATAGTTACAATGCTAGCAAGGTCTTAGATATCGTCTGGTCTGATTCTTCTCCTTCCATTTTAAAGATCAGCAAACTGAGGCCAAAGGAGGAAAGGCAACTTGCCCAAGAGGACAGTTAGAAGACCCAGATCTACAACCCAAGTCTAGAAGCGAGGTGGCACCATGAATAAGACACAGGCCTTGAAGTCAGAAAGACCGGAGTTCAAATCGTGATTCAGATACTTACTAGCTATGTAACTAGCTTGTGGAAAGCGCAACTTCTCTGTGCCTCATCTGTAAAATGGAGAGAAATATAGCACCCACTTCAAAAGGTGGGGATCAAATGAGTTAATATGTGAAAGTGTTTGTGACAGAAAGGATCATAAAAATGTTATTTATTCGTGCTATTGTTATACCTTCTGATTTCTAGAAAAGGGCTTGCTCCCTATGCCCGGCTTCTTTCCTATCAAGTATTAGGATTCCATCTGGGAAATCTTAACTGAAGCTGTTAGCATAATAACAACTCAATTAGGAATTCCTGGGCACTGAGGAAAGGATGGGGAGCATCTCTAGGTTTCAGAAGCCAGAGGATGCATACCAAGTCAACTTGGCTGGGTTGTACAAGTCATGTATTCAACGAAACTTACAAACTGCCACATTATGCTTAGGATTTTTTTCATAGTCAACAACAGGATTACAGGATATTTTCCCACATCAGTCACATGGCTCAGGAAACATGGCTGCCCCCTTCACCAAAATCCAAACTCATCCCTTCTGCCAGAGATGAGAACCTGATTTTCAGTAGAAAAGAGCTATGACCATGTCTATTTCCCTTCTTCAAGTCATTTACTAAAGATATAAAGAGCTCCTGCCATTAGTGAATTTATATTCAACATGATATTTGTACAAAGAAGTTGGGATGGGAGTGGGGGTCAGAATCCGTGATTTCAAAAATATGTGGAACTCTTAGAGAGCAAACACATTCATTTATTAAGCACCCACTGTGTGCTAAGCAAATACCATACAAACGCAATAGGCAGTCCTTGCCTTCGGGGAGCTTACCATCCAAACAGGGAGACAACAGGTAAATAACTAGTGACAAATGAGATGGAGAGAAGTAAAGGAAGATAGGGAGGCATTAATAGGAGTGAGGATCGGAGCTCGTTCTATAGTCACTCAGGACCCTAAGAAGCTGAGTGATCTACCTGGATTAACACAACCCATAAATGTCAGTTGTGGGGCTGACTCTGCATTCAGTTCATGATACACCTCCCTCCCTTTACAGATAAGTAAAGTACAAGGAAAAGGGAGAGATGAGTGATTGCTAACCACTCACCTGCCTCACCCCTCATTCAATTCATATCAGAAGAACAGCCTGCCAGGAGGGAAGCTGGGAGAAAGCTGCCAGCAGCCAACTGGCCAACACCCCCACCTCTCCTTTCCCTGTGACTTTCCACTCTCCAGTTTCTCCTTTTCCTTAGTTTTTTTTTTAATATAGTCAACAAGTCAATAAACACTTATTAAAAGTCTCCACAGGCTAAATACAGGATGTACAAGAAAACTTACCATGTGAAATTTTCCTTGAAAGATTGGATGGGATAAGCTGAGGCCTAATACTCTGTGTCCACTAGGAAAAGCTGGATTCTCATATGATGCATACAACTCATAGGTAATCTTCCCAAAGAACTTCTTAAGGTCATCTACTCTAGATATACTTCACCTTTTTTTAATGTCCCAGGACCTTTGAGCAGGCTTTCTGGTGACACCTGTGGATCCCTTCTCAGAAAAATCTTTAAACACAAAATAAGATGCATAATATAAGAAAGAAAACTATATTGAAACTTTTGTCATGTGTTTTATGGATCAGGAGAAGAAAGCCCAAAGAGATAGTTATCAGTCTAAGGTCACAGAAGTAGCAAATGGCAGAGCTGGGGATCTGAATTCAAGTTCTGTGACTTCAGATCTTATACTGAGTCCTCTGTGCCATGTTACCTAATTCATTCCTTCCTACAAAGAAGAAACATAACAAGAAGAATGAGAAGCAGAAAGAGAAGAACAAGAAGGAGAAGAACAAGAACAAGAGAAGGAGAAGAACAAGAACAAAAACAAGAAATGCGATTAGCATCAAACTTTTGTTTGCTGTGTAACTCTGCTGACTTCCCTACACTCTCTCCTGTTTTCTTACAAAAGTAAGAAAAGAAAACATAAGAATAATAAGCTTTCCCAAGACTAGTTCCCACCAGCTGTCAATACTCTTCAAATCTTTCAAAGTTCCCACTCTGCCTGTTCCCAGCAGGATGGGACACTTGCTCTTTGAGCTTGGCCACACTTCTGGAGAATAAGAGAAAAAAATTTGGTTTTTCCCCAAATATTAAGTTTAGCCCTCAAATCACCTCAAGGGGAAACTTCATTAGGTAGGAACAAAGATCCTAAAACTTTGTAACTTGAAGTAAGATAATCTGAAAGCCCTGCCAACTCTCTGCACCAATCAAGAACAGCTGGTTACATCAGATAACAGCTTTCACATCTCATACAATCTAAAGCACAGGGAGTGTGTGAACCAGTAAAACTGTCATAACTATCCAAGGCAGGAACCCCAATGGACTTTCTGGCCCTCAACTAAACAAAATTATAATCAAATCTGATAAAATGAATCAGCAGTATATTACTTTATACTGAAAAAAACAACAACACAGAACACCACAGATATATGATCCTTCCTGGTAGATTCCTTCCAAAATCTGCCTCCTAGATGTATTCAATCTTGATTTCATATTACTTCCCTTTCATGTACCCTCTGTTTTAAAGAACTTTTCCTACTGGTGCTCCTTGTATATTATTTTTTTATCTCCTACCTGTGCCTTTCCACAAGCAGTAACCTCTCTAACCCTGTCCTATCCTAGTTTAGAATATACTCTCTCCTCACTTCTGCCTCTTAGAATTCCTACCTTCCAAGAAAATACTGTTTTCATGAACACTTTTTTGATCTTAGAACTCTGAACACTTTCTAGTGTCAATTGGAATGACTTTACATAGACTGTGTATTCACTTCTATGGGTATATGCAGTTAATCTCCTTTCTCCCTATCTCCCCCCAAAGAATGGGCCTATTTTAATTTGTCCGTGTATCTCCAGCATTTATGCCACAAGGTCTGTTAAATTAAATCATGCTATACCACTTATTGGCCATAAAGCACACCTGTTAACCAATAATCAGAGTGACAGAAAATCAAATTGTTGGGTTGGGCAGGAAAGGGGAAAGCCATTTCCCACTCTTTTTTCCAAGGATTAAGAGCTCTAGCTGGATCCAAAGACAAACAAGAATTTTGGAAATGCACCAGCAAGCATAATAAGAGCTGGCATTTATGTATCACCTTAAGTTTTACAAATTACTTTAAAAACAATTATTTCATTGGAAAGAAGCCTGGAAGCCTGGATACTCTCATTATTCCCATTTTGCAGATGAAGAAACTGAAGCAGATAGGGAGGTTAAGGAAGCTAGCATCTGAATCTAGATTTGCACTCAGGTCTTCCTGATTCCAGTTCCAATGCCTTGTCCACTATATCCCCCAGCTAGTATATCTATAGCATATGTGTCATATGTCTATTGTTAGGCTTAATTGTGTAGAAAATGTGCATTGCCAACCTTAAAGTACACCATAAGTGATAATTCACATTTTTAAAATTGTATTTTAGGAATTTCATTGATTTAGAGAATTCCCAGTGTGGAAATTTCCTCCACAAGTTCAATCTGCAACTTCAAGCTTTAGAGAGTCTTTAGGAGTAAGAAGTTAACTAACTTGAGCAAGAACACATAGCCAAGAAGAGTAAGAGAATTGCCTGACTCCAAGGCCCATTTTATTTCTATTCTAGTTCTCTCATTCTCCATGATTTTCTCATGATTCTGATTAAAAATGAGTTGCAAAAAAATTTTTTTAATTAAAAACTGAGGTAGGAGAATATGTAAGGTTCAGAAGTTACTTTCCTGAACGTAAAAAATGGTAGAAGAAAATCAAAGGGTTAAAGAGAGGGAAAAAAAACAATTAAAACACCTAAGATTATTAAACCTGGACAAAAGAATGGTGAAGGCTGAATCTGTAACTTTCTTCAGATACCTGAAGCCTCTAAGCCTGAATGGTAACGACCAGTTATTATTCTTATCTGAGTATAGAAGAACTAGGGAAAAAACAACAAGTGGTATTGATAGTATTTTGAAGTTTACAAAGGGCTTCTCGTTAATGATCTCAGCTGAGCTTTAAGAGTGTCCTTCGAGGTGGGCACTTCAGATTTCAATATCCCCATTTAACAGATAAAGACACTGAGGCCAGAGGAGGTCATCTGTCTTGCCCATAGACACTCATCCTGTAAACATCAGGGGCAGGATTTGACCACAAAGAAGCACTACTCCAAGTCTAGACATCCTGCAATACTTTGCGACCTCCTTAAAGAAAAGGGGACTTAACTGGTGATGAGAGCAGGACAAGAAGGACATGGCGACAGTTAATGCTGAAGAAGGAATCTTGCCTCTTCTTCCAGGGAAGCCAAGCTAGTCTAACGCTAAGAGATCAACCAGCTGACCTGTCAAGGCTCCTTCCAATTCTTGATCCAATGAATCTACAAATTGTAGGTTTTTTGATAGTATATTTAACAGCCCTTTACTTACTTGGACACAGACACATGAGACCTTAGGAGGAAGCAAGTGAGAGGTTAGATTCAGTAGGTTATGTAAACTGGTCCCAACCCAGACCATTCCCAAACAGGACATTGCTTCAATTGTCCCATGTGACTATCGTCCTGGTAAGACACGGGCTGGTTTTGGAAAGTTTTGAAAATATTGCACTTCCTGCTATTTTTTTTTCTACTCCCCAACCCCCAACAACCCTGAAGCAGTGTAGGATAATAGAAAGAATGCTAGATTTGGAATCACCTGATGACTTCACACCTCTGGGCACCTGAAAAAATCACATAGCTTCTCAAAGATTCCATTTCTTCATGTCAGATGAGCAAGTTGAACTAGGCAACATCTGGGGTTCCTCCCAGCTCCAAATAAATGGTTCTATGAGGAACTACGAGGGATTCTAAAAGTTTGTAGGTCAGTCTACTCCTGTAGCCTGTAGATGAAGCTACTATGGTTACTAAAGACTTTCTGAGAACTTGAGACAAGGCCCTGGGTATTTTTTTTGTCAGGTGACAAACTTAGGACAAAGTCTACTATTCTCATTCCAACTGGGCAACTGAGAAAGAGCAATGGCCTCAAAATTCATTCTAAGAAAATATTATCACTGTCTTAATTGGTCCCTCCCCAAAACAAGTCATGTTAAAATTAAGAACAACTGTGATAAAGATGCTGTTTAAAGGGCTTGTGCTTTAGGAGTATCGATTCTCATATTTCCAGTCTGAATTTCTGTAACTATTGAGAAAACACAAAGATTCAACCAATAATATATTTCGTCATTTTCATATTTTTTAAAGAATCCTTCCCATTATATGTGTGTGTGTGTGTGTGTGTGTGTGTATGTTCGTATATTTCTTCATAGTATGGCCAAGACTTACAAATCTATTTCAGTTTGGATTTAGTTTTAATCACAGAAGAATAACCTGATTCAACTTTCTGAGATCTTGCTCACTGTTGAAACCAGAATTCACTAAAAAAAAAAAAAATCAAATGCATACTTTGTCTTGATAGTCTCTTAAGACAAACCCAGCTATAAATGTCCCATCCGCCCCGGCCCCATTTCTTCAACTCTTCTAAAAGACAGAACAGAAAATCTTATGAAGGACTGAAGAGGCCACTAAAGAGTTAACCCAACTGATTTCTGGGATGAGATGAGGATGGAGTCTGATTTTTTTTTTTTTTAAGGCAAACACCTGGAGGGAAAAAAAGTAGTATTTTGTTTCTACCTCAAGAAATTGCCGACAAACATAAAGCAAATCACATCAGTGGAATACTCAATTATCTGCACATGTTAATTAACTAAATGTAATCAGCCCCCTTTCAGGCCTCTTTTCACCTGCAGTAATATGGGGACTGGATTTGCTTCTCTGCTCCCCACCATGGGTAAAAAAAAAAAAAAAAATTTAGACAGACTGCATGGTGCATCCAAGAGTAACTAGTAAGCAGGGATTTCTGCTGATGGCAGGAATTTTCTCTGCTCAAGGCACCAAGAGAACCCACAATATGGAGATGGTAGGACCGGCTGTAGGCTGCAATTATTTCCCAAACATATTTTAAAGCATCGATTTAAAGTTCAGCTAGATAAAACTATGCTCTGAGAGGGCTGTTTCATAAAAGCGGGCCGGGAGAGTCATCTGAAGTCGTAAATATGCAGTCATGACAATTAAATATTCATGAAATCAAGAGTTACTGAAAAGCTGAGTATATTAGAATATTAAAATCCATTGCCTTTTTCCCTCTTCTTTGCTATCAGCTTCTCTCCCTCACCCCAGTAGCTGCAGAGCAACACAAACTGCCAGTCCCAGTGCTTTAGTGGGTTGCTTTTCACATGAAAACCATGTCACTGATTTTTTCCCCCGATTGACACACAGCTCTGATGCTCATCTTGCTTCCTGCATGCAGCACACATTCTGACCACTGGTGATTTCGGGAAAGACACTTTTTTTTTTTTCCCTTTCCCCTAAGACTTGTCAAGTGAACCCAACTCGAAATTCAATGTGGCTAGAGCATCCTCTGTGTAATCCAGCCATAGTTTAAGTATTTATTCAATCCACCTGTATAGCAGAAGCATTCACAGCAAGCAGACCACTCTCCAACTCCCAGCTTTCCTGAGTACTATTGTCTCTTAAGACAGTGGAACTCATCACACTACCCACATCTTTCCCATTCAGCTTACATTGATCAGACCAATCGTGATGTAGTAAAGGGCCTGAGCGCAGTTCTCCAGCTTCCAAACACAAATCATAACTTTTTGGGGGGATGGGAAGATATGGATTCCCAATCAAATTCCCCAAGTTTAATAGCATCAGTGCAGGTGCCCCCGTCTCTCCCCCCCACTCCCCTGTTCCATGGAGCACTTAATCTTCAGTTTCACCAAAAATACGTAAAGATGCAGAAAATGCTTAGAGAAAAAGTCATTTTCTGATGAGTATATTGGCCCGACATTATTAGAATAGCCTTTTTTTTTTTTTTAATGCATTTCTCCCTGTTTATTGAAGAGGAGTGGCAGGGACAGTGTCAAACTGGAACCATCTTCCCTTGAACTCCATTCCCTCCGAGGCTGTCTGTCCCTCCCTAAGTAAGGAGCTGTCCCTCCGTCTGCAATGACACAGCAGGGCTGAGCCAGACACGAGGGGCTGCCCTTCCGGGGGCAGGGGGTGACAGGTGAGGCCGGAGGGCTCGCGGGTGCCTTAGCGAGGCTCCATTCGGCAAATGAGGGAAAGTTTGCTCCCCACAGCCTGCCAGCTATCTGCATCGGGGCTGCTCTCCGGCTCCCCACCCCCGGCCCCCGGGGCTTCCCCGGAGCCACTTCAGAACTCGCGGCTCGGGAGCAGGGAGCCCGCAGAGCCTCCTCCCTTGGACCTGGGAGGGCGAGCAGAGGTCTGGCCGGCCGCCCCCTGCCGTCCCCGCCTCCCCCTCAGCCCTCAGCTCCGGGCACGGGAGAGCACACCCAGACAGCTCCATCCAGCCTGCCATCCAGGACAGGCTCCTCCATGCCGGCGCTGCCTCCACTTCGGAAAGTCACTCCCCATCCCCACCCCCGCCCCGCCACAGACCGACAGACACACGGAAAGACAAGACGGACCGCCGGGCGGTCAGACAGGCCGGCCGGCGGGCGGGCGGGCGGGCAGCCCAGGTCGCCCGGTCCCCGGCCCCCGCCCCTCCGCCCGCAGACCCCACCCTCAGGCTGGGGCTCTCCAGCCAGGGCAGGGGATGGAGGCGATCCGAGGACTCCCGGCTGAGCTCGGAGATGCTGGGCAGGGGGCGGCCGGCAGACCTACCTTTTTGTCTTCTTTCTCGCTGTTTGGTCTCTTCTCTGGGTGGCTGTCCCCGGCGGCCGCACTTTCCCCAGGCTGCTCATCCTGCGGCGGCGGCGGCGGTGGCGGCGGCGGCGGCGGCGGCGGTGGCTGCTGACAGCCTCCGCCAGCCCCCTGAGAGTGGGGGATGGGCTCCGGGCACTGAGAAACTCCCTTAACATCCATCTCCATCTTCCGATTCACTGTAGGGCGAGACAAAAGCGGGGCAAGGACTTGGCAGCCAGCGGCGCACGGCGGCTCCCTTCACGGGCCCGCGGCACGCATGGCTGGGGGAGCCGGCACGGGCGCAATCGCTCGGGCTCGGGCTCGGGCTCGGGCTCGGGCTCGGGCTCGGGCTCCGGCAAGGCTCGAGCTCCGGCTCTCCCCCGCCCCGGGCTCTCCGTCGCCCGCCCCCCTTCCTCCTTCCCTCTCTTCCTCCTTTCCTCCCTTCCTCCCTCCCTCCCTCCTCGCCACTAGAACGGCCAGACTTTTGTATCCATTGAGAGCGCGCCTGTGCCTGTGGGGCTGCCTCTGTGTGTGTGTGCGTGTGTGTGTGTGTTGTGTGTTGTGTGTCCTTGGTGCGGTGGCCTTCAAGCTCCCCGAAACAGCCGACGCGAACCGAGCAGCTGACGCCTGGCCGCCCAGACCCTGGGAGCTCGAGCCGGGCGCGGTGCTTATTTACTTTCTCTCCTTATCTAGGTCCCAAATCCAGACCTTTGTTTTTGCCCCTCTCCTCCTCTCTGGCTCCCTTCTGCTCTGCCAGTTCCCCCAAACCCCCTCCCCGGGAGCCTTTGGAACAAAGTTAACTGGAAGAACAAACCACAGATCGCCGGGATTAGCCCGGGGAAACTGCCAATATGCTGGTCACGCCAAGGAAAAGTTCAATGTCCACCCCACCCCCACGCCGACCCCACCCCCAGCCCCCAGCGCTCCCCCAGCTAGGCTTCCCTCCTCCCCTCCCTTTCCCCCCCGGCCAGAGCCTGTGCTACCCAAAAGCAAAGGAAAACAAGCGATTTCCCGACCTGTGCAAGGTGGTGGTGGCGAGGATGAGAGCCGAGCATGGACACGATTGTGGCTGGCGTAGCCCCCCCCCCCCCTTACCCACGCCCGACCCCCCCTACCTCTACCTCCCCCCCCTTTCCACTGGTGACTGCGATCTCCTGGATGGCAGTCGCCTGGCAGGCTGGGGTGAGTGTGTGCGCGCGCGTGTGTCTGAGTGTGAGTGTGTGTTTGGTGTGTGTGACTGGAGCTCCCTCTCTCTCCTTCTCCCTCTGTCTGCTCTGCCAGCGGCGTGGCACGCAGCATTGCACAAGGAGAACTGGAGTAAAGAGGAAAAACAAGAGACAATTTCGGGCAGGAAATCGACATCCCTTTCAGCTGCCTGCTCCCGGGTTTGAACCTGAGCAGAGGGGAGAAAATGTCTGGCTCTCAGTCTGGCTCCTTTTAGTTGGCGATAAATGTCGGGAGCCCAAGCTAGATGGGGGAGGAGAAGGAAGAGGAGAGAAGCTAGGGGCAGGCATTTACTGCAATATGCCTTGGATTTTTTTTTTTTCTTCCAAATGTTAGCTGCCTTTTTCAGATGGGAAGTTGTGCCTTTTACAAGAACATTCTCTCAGAAGGGCAAGGCTCGCCTTTGGTTCTGATCCTAGTGGTCAGACAGCAGTTATTCCCTTGATGTGTATATATTTTAAAAATGAATGGCAAGGTTAGACTTGGTAATTCTTAAATCAGGGCTCACCGTCAGGTGATCAGGTTACACTTCTAAATATAACATCACATTGTCCTGGGGAACTGCCTGGCAACTTCATGGAAACATCGAGGGGGAGGGACTTGCGATAGTGGCCCTGAGATTGGTCTCAGGAATAGCTCGCTTGATAATGAAATACCTGCTTATTAAGATGCAGGTCAATATTAAAGGATGCCCTTTGCTCCGGGTTCCATGATATCCCTCTCCTGATTAGATAAATGAACTATTAATTCCATTTCCCAGAAAATTTCACTGCTAAGGTGTGATGAATATATGAGGTTAACTTGAAGAAACTGAGAAATCTTATCCTTCCTTTCTGCATCACACTATCCTCAATATAACTTTTATATAGCAGTTACACATTTCCCCTAAAACAAGTAAACTAGTCCTGTGCCATGTCATTATCTCCTATGGATCAAAGAACTAGAGCTCCAAGGCTCCTCCACTCTCCTCACCTTACATAAAAGGAAACTGAGTTCCAAGAAAGTTAAATCATTTGCCCACAGTTACACAAGGAGTGTGTTATGAAGGTAAGAAACAACTCAGATCCTCTCATTTCAGAGCCAGACAGGAGTTCTTAACCCTTTTTGTGTCAAAGACTCCTTTGGCCAGCTGTGAAGAAAATTGTTTTTAAATGCATAAAATATATACAATTACATAAAAATGTAATGTAATGTCTGGTCAATTTCCAATTGATAAATACATTGCTTGAGTTTTGAAAAATAAATGCATAAATAAATGCATAGGAAAAGGAAACCAAAAACATTTAAACACAGTGATCTATTTTTTCAAAATGTTCACAGGCCAATGTGAAAAAGTTCACAGATCCAGCATGTTCTTTCCATTGAAATGCCCTATCTTTGAAGAGAATCTCTTCCTTGATACCCTGATGATAAGTTTGGGACCTTTGTGTATATTACATTTGTTTGGGACGTTGTGTATATCACATTTAATAATGATTAAAGCTTTACCATCATTTCACGTTTGATCTTAACAATACCATGAAGCTTGTGCTGTCCCATTTTTTATATGATGAAACTGGGCCCCAGATGCTTAAGTAATTTGCCCATGGTCAAGAAAGTTTATGAGACAAGATTTGAACTCATCATTCCATACTCCCTATTCAGCATCCTCTGGAAGACCATAACATAACCCTGTGGAGGTCAGTATTACACAAATTATCTCTTTACTAAAGATGACATAATGAATAGATGACCAAGCCAAGATTTGAATCTAGACTTCAAAGCTAGTGCTCTTTTGAGGATAATTCAACCAAAAACAACACTATGAAATAAATTTTTAGGGCCTGAATTAGTCAGCTTTTACCTTAACTCTTTTTTGTAAAATTAATAATAATAATAATTTTAAAAGCCAAACTGATTTTTTATGTTCAATTGTTTTTATTTTCAACTAGGAATCTAAGTGGGAAAATTATCTTCAAGTAAAAATATTGCTCTTATTTTGAGGAATCAGATTTGATTTTGACATATCCACGGGAGACACTATGTCACAGAAGATTCTTTAGGGTGGTGTTCTGCTCCACTGAATCAATTGTTTTTATAGTCAACAAACAATAAACCCAGTGGGATCCTGCATTTTCTGAACCTTTCAGTCAATTATGTGACTATAAAGATGTGAACCTCTATAGGATATAATTTGGAAAAGCTTGGCAATTCCCTTCAGCCTTTAGCCAGGATGTTCTCAATGTTCTCAATATCAATTTTTCTCATAAATGGGGAGCACATATGCCTATGGTAGGTGTGAGGAAGCTGAAAAAATATTATCAAAACTTGGTGCACAAACAGCAGAAAATATGTCATCAGAAGATATATGACTACAAAAGGAAGCAGGCCTTTTGTTTCCAGTGTCAAGTGATGGAGAGGGTCCCCAGGTTCTCACAGAGGATTTCCAGGAAGACTGAATAATAGATATACAAAATGAGGAAGTAGAGATCTGCATCTTGGCAGGAATGCTTATACCAATGATTCTGAAGGTCCATTTAAGGATCAATATATATGAAAGGAAGTTTGCTTCAGTATGAGATTCACTATGTCATATGAGAGTACTAGCTCTTATTGTTTTTTTAATTAATTTATTTTTAAAGCTTTTTATTTTTCAAAACATATGCTTGGATAATTCTTCAACATTATCCCTTGCAAAACTTTTGTGTTCCAATTTCTCCCCTCCCTCACACCCTTCCCTAGATGGCAAGTAGTTCAATATAGATTAAACATGGGTAGAAATATATGTTGAATCCAATATATACATACCTATTTGTATAATTATCATGAGCAGCTCTTATTGTTAAATCATATTAGAGTTAGAATCAGAAGAAAATGGAATTCCAATCCTACTCGTTATTTACTGGTATGGGATCATGGGAATGCCCTTATACCTCAATGTGTTTTAGTGTCCTTATTAATAAAATTGATATTATATTACCTGTAGGGCTGCCTCCCTGGGATCTAAGAAAATAATGTATGTAAAATGTTTGCAAATCATAATCCACCATTTAAATGTCAGTTATTGTGATGTCTATAAAATGGCATTGCAAAATATGCAAGTCAAAAAGCAAATACATTTGAATGAATGCACAAACCAAGAAATTCCAAGTTCCCTCATCATCTGAGAGGACTTACATTGAAAGAAATAAAAATGACACATCTTGGTCATTTGTTTTATTCAAATAGATTCTTTTTTTAAAGAGCTATTTTTTAAATATTCCTGCATCTGAGCCTTGATTGTAGGCAAACATGAAGACAAGTAATCTTTGGAGTGGTGAGGTGATGAACCTGACAGATTTTCACTCTTCAACATGGGGGAAAAAAAAAAGAATCACATGGTGGGACAGAAGTTAGAGCAGCTGAATAGTTTCAATCCTTCTTCCATGCTTGCTTCCTCCAAAATGTGTTTGTACATTTCTTTAAGACTTTGAATGAAGATTATATTAAAAATAAAGATACCAACATATCATGTTGACTGTTCTATATTTAGAAATCAACTAAAAAAATTTCCTATTGTTACATACAAATATTTCCTCCCATTCTTCTGCTCCTGTATTTTTGGAGCTCCCAATTCTTCTGTATACATCTGCCTTAAGTAAATATGGATTCACCAAAATATACTGCACATCAAAATTGTTGATTGCATACATTTGGGCACCTAATTATGCATGCAGATTGCTGTTTCAAGCATGCAAGCAGCTTGCAACATTCCCAAAATCCAGACCTCCAAGTCATCAGAAGTATTTGTTACTATTTTCCTATTACCTTAATGGGCTTCATTTCTGGATTACAAGCAAAATAAGTCACATGGATAATTCTGACCTTTACATGCCCTCCACCCAGCCATCTCCGATGAATCATAATAGCCCGGTCAGCTTTATCCAATGTTGTTTCTCTCTTCGGTATGTGGCTCAAACCATTTTGTTTCTCCAGTCTTTCCCGTGACAATTACCAGAAGACTTGAATCTTCAGAGTTCTCCATTTAAATGTTATCCTTGATATTCATCCATTTCTTGACCTTTCAATTTGACTAACTGAGATCATTATTCTGCCATATCCTCTCCCTCACTCCATCCCATCAGAAAATCTCCTGGAGATTCCTGAATGATGGAAAGGTTTAATAGGCTAAAGAACTTTTCCCTCAGTCTCTCATAATTGTGGATTTGGGCTGGCCAGTAGTCTACAGTTGTCCATTCTTCAAGACAACAACATCACACATTCAATGATTTCTCCATTGAAGTCTGATTCCCTCTAATACCTTGTGTTAGGTACACACAGAGGTGATCCAAGCTTTGCAAAAGCCCTTTCATATGAGTCCAAGATCTAGAAAGTTAGATCAAGCTACCAAGGTTATGATGGGCCCCCATTTGAAGGGGCTCACCATCACCTTAGCTCTCAATTTTTAATATATTTTGGCTACAATGGATTATGAAGACCTGCTAAGTCATGAGAAGTTGTAATCTCAGATGGTGAAAGAATTTACTTGAGCCAATGAAATGATAGATTGGGGACATATTTTATAAGCTCAGAAAAATCTAAGGAACTTAACGATGTTCAGAAGGGCAATTATTTTCTTCCATGATGCTAAAAATTCAGTTGTATTAGTCTGTTTTCTTTATGGAAGTCCTATAGATTCACATATTTTAATGTATTTTTCAACATTATTTTTGAGTTCCATTTTTTTCTCTCTCTCTACTCAGTTAGAAGGTGAATGTATGATACCCATTATATATGTGACAGCATGCAAAATACCTTTGCATATCAGCCATATTCACCATCTCCCCAAAAAGCAAGAAAAATAAAATGGAGAAAAATGTTTCAATGCACACTCAGTTCATCAGTTTTCTCTCTAGAGCACTTTTCATCATGAACCTTTTGGAACTGTCACAGATCACTGCACTGACCATAGATAAGTTTTTTCACAATTGATTATTGTCACAATATTATTGTTTACTGTGAAAAATGTTCCAGTTCTGTTCATTTGCATCTGTTCATATAATTTTAGGTTTTTCCTTAAGTCTTCTCTTTTGTCATTTCCTATAGCAAAACAGAATTCCATCACAATCATTTCCACAACTTGTTTGGCCATCCCCCAGTTGATGGCATCCTCTCAATTTCTAATTCTTTGCCACCACGAAAACAATTGCTACAGATATGTATTTTAAAAATATATAAAGTCTTTTTTCTTTTTTCTTTGATCTCTTTAAGACACATACCCAGTGGTGGTATTGCTGGACCAAAGGGTATACAAAGTTTTATATTAGAGATATAAATAGGGATAGTTTCAAATTGTTCTCCAGAATAGTTGGACTAGTTCACAACTCCACCAAAAACATATTACTGTATCTTTTTCATATGCCTTTCAATATTTGTCATATTCCTTTTCTATCATGTTACTCAATCTCACCCCTACACCACATATATAAAAAGTTTCAAGATTTTTTTTCAAAGAGCCAAAAGATTTTGAACAGGAAGGTATTTTAGAGATCATCTATCCCACTCACCACAAAGGTGCTTCCAAATCTTTTCATCTCTCTTCAACCCACCCATGGCTCCTCTTCTCTCTCCTCAACTGAGAACCTTGCCCCATAGATTACTGAAAAAAAATTAAGTTGTTTGCCAAGAATTCCCTCTTCTTTCTTCCCCCTCATTTTATATTAACCAGAAGCCTTCTGAGGCTGTCAACTCCTTTGTCTCACACAGAAAGTTGGCTATTCTCCTTGACAAGGCAAACACCTCTACATGCACAGTTGATCCCGTTCTAGTCCAAATTCTCCAGTAGATTGCCTCCTCAATCATCCTTACTTTCATTCATCTTCAGTCTCTCCCTGTCCACTGAATTCTTTTCTCTTGCCTACAAACATGTCCATGTCTCTTTCATCTTCACAAAAATCCCCATCTGATCCATCCATTCTCATTAGCCATTATCCCCATATCTGTCCTCCCTTTTATGGCTGAACTCCAAGACCATCTACAATAAATGCCTCCCTTTTTATTACCCTCAATCTTCTTAATTCTTTACAATCTGCATTCTGATTTTATCATTCAACAAAAATTACTCTCTCCAACATTACTAACAACTTCTTAATTATCAAATTTATTAGTTTTGCCACAATCCCTATTCTTCTTGACTTCTCTAGAGCCTTTGACACTATCAATCGACCTTATTTCCTTGATACTGTCTTCTTTCTATGTTTTCAGAAAATCACTCTCACATATTCTACTTTTTCTTCTTATAACCTTTGCTGAATTTTCTTCATCCAGGTTACATTCACTAATTGTCAGCGTCCCAAGAGATTCTGTCCTGGGCCTTTTTTCTTTTTCTTCTATTCTATTTTACTTGATCTCATGGATTCATGATCATCTTTATGTTAATGATTCACAAAACTACCTTTCCAGCTCTAAATCTCTCTGTTAATCTCTAGTCTCACATTGTGTGTGTATTACTTGCCTCCTCAATCATATCAAGATATCAGGATCAAATATGAAATCCTCTTTTTGGCATTCAAAGCCCTTTACAACTCTCTCTTCAGAATAAAATATAGATATAGACAGATAGAATGTAATCATTTTTAAATTAATTTTTATTCTGAATTCCAAATTCTCTCCCTTGATAAATTCTTTATAGAGGTGAGATCATATTTTAATTTATTTATTTTGCTTGTTTTTTGGTAACATGAGTAACATAAATTTTTTGTGTGACTTTAGAAGTATAATGGGTATAATATTGTATGCCTTCTTGATAAATAGGGGATTTCAGAATAAAAATTAATTTTAAAATGATTACATTCTATCTGTCTATATCTATATTCTATCTAAAGGTGGATATCATTTTTCATCATGAATCATTTGAAATTGTCATGGATCATTGTATTGATCAGTGTAGCTAATTTTTTTACACTTGACCACTGTTATAATATTGCTGTTGCTGTGTACAGTATTCTAATTTTGTTCATTCCATTTTGAATCAATTCATTTCCATGTCCCTCCAAAATTTTATGAAACCATCCTTTTGTCACTTGATATAGCACAATAATATTCCATCACAATTGTTCAAATATCCCCCAATTGTTAGGCATTTTTTCAATTTCCAATTCTTTGCCAGAACAAAAAAATAGCTGCTATAAATATTTTTGTGCATATAGATACTTTTCCTTTTTCTTTGATCTCTTTGGGACATTTATCTAGTAGTGGCATTTCTGGGCCAAGAGGTATATACGGTTTTTATCCCTTTGGAGATAGTTACAAACTATGTCCACAATGGTTGGGCCAAGTTGACAATTTCATCAACAATGCATTAAATAAATTTATTTTTCCATGTCTCCTCCAGCATTTATTATTTTCTTTTTCTGTCATATGAACCAATCTGATAGGTGTGCGGTGATATCTAAGAGTTGTATTAATTTGCATTTCTCTAATTATTAGTGATTTAGAACATTTTTCCATATGACGATTGATAGTTTTGATTTCTTCTAAAAATGTCTGGTTACCTTTTAACCAGTAATCAATTGGGGAATGCTTCTTATTTTTATGAATTTACTCAGTTCCATATTTATATTTGAGAAATGACATTTTTATCAGAGAAACCTGAAGCAATTTTTTCCCAGTTTCCTGCTTTCCTTCTAATTTTGGCTGCATTGTTTTTCTCCTTTCTTCTTTATCTCATATCATTCAGGAGTCTTTTGTTATTATCAAAAGTAAGTATCACTTCTTCTGTAAGATAGAGATGAACTCCTTCAGCCCTATCTTACAGAAAAAGTGATCTTACTCCTTACCACTCCTTTCCTCTGTCTACATAAGTGATTTTATTCTATGCATTTTCTACTGCCTCCTTTCTCTTCCCTACATTATCACTTATTATCAATTTCTCCTTTTTTTCTGGTTCCTTTGCTACTGCCTACAAACATGCCCAAAAATTTTTCATGTGATCTTTCCATTTCTGCTATCATCCTATATTTCTTCTGCCTTTTACAGATAAAACTACTCAAGAAGACCATTTACAATAAGTGCTTCTCTTAAACTTTCTTCTTAATTTCTCATTATGTGGCTGCTATTCTCTCCAAGGTTACTAAGAATCTTAGTTGCCAAATACAAAGGCCTTTTCTCAATTGACTTCTTTGCTTCCTTTGACATTGTTGATTACTTTCTCCTCCTTGACATTCACCCTGGTTCTCCTCCTACATATCAGCCACTCCTCTATCTCCTTTTCTTGATCTTCATCCAGGTCACACCCTCTAACCACAGGTGCTCCACAAAATTCTGACCTAGGCTTTCTTCTGTTCTCCCTCTATATACTTTACTTGGTGATCTCATCAGTTCAATAGTAATTATCATCTCCAGGCTTATGATTCTCAAATCTACTTATCTATTCTTAACCTAGTATTGCATCTACTGCTGCCTTTCAGTTATCTCAAACTGGATATGAAGTAGATATCTTAAACTCAACATGTCCAAAACTTAATTCACTGTCTCTTCCCCTAAATTATTCCCTTTCAAACTTTCCTATAACTGCAGAGGACATCATCTTCCAATTCCCCAAGCTCACAATTTAAATGTCATCTTTGATCTTCACTATCCTTCTTCCACCATATCCAATCTGCTGCAAAGGCCTGTCCTTTTCACCTAACAATATTTTTCAAATTTCCCACCCCCCATCACTGTCTAATGCTACTAACATTCTGATATGAGGCCTTATCATTGCACACCTGAATTATTGTAATAGTCTGCTGCTGTGTCTTCCCACTCCAATCTATTTTCTATTCAACCACCAAATTAATGTTCCAAAAATGTAAGTCTGTCCATGTCAAACTGGTACTCAATAAATTCTAGAACCTCCCAATATCAGCAGGATCAAAGATAAAATCTTCTATTTGGGTATTTAAACCTAATTATAATTTAACCTAACCCTCATCTTTCTAGTTTTTTTAATCCCTGATTCTATATCATATATTCTTTAAAGCTGGTAATACAGCCCTCCTTAGTATACCATGAACAACACAATTCACCTTTTGGCTCCAGGCATTTTTGGCTACTCCTCATGCCTACAACACTCTTCCTTTTTTGTTTTGACTAACAATTTCTGGAGTTTTTTCCTTCAAATCTCATCTAAAACTCTTATCTTTTACAGGAAGTCTTTCTAAATGTTTCTTAATTCTAGTGCCTTCCCTCTTTTAATCATTCCATATTTAGCCTACATATACTTTTATGTACATATTTATTTGTTTGTTGTCTCCCTCTGTTAGACTATAAAGTCCCTGAGTGCAGGAACTGTTTTTGCTTCATTTTGTATCCCTGGGATTTAGCACTACGTGCCTAGTATGGAGTAAGTGCTTAAGAAATGTTTGTTGAACAATGAGCATTTGTATCTCCAACTCTTAGCACATAAGTGCTTAATGAATGTGTATTGACTGACTGGACTGGACAGGTTGGATAGGACTGCTATACTTGCCCTGTTGAGACATATACCGGGAATACTGTGTTCACTCCTAGCCTTCAAAGCATTTCCTAAAGATTTCTAGATCATAGTACTTCTGCTCCAGTCATCCTAAACTCCTACCTATCAGAACCACTTTGACCGGCCCTGGATGAATTTTCATCTTATCTTTCCAGAACCAAGCCTTCACATCACTTTCCAGTCATTTCCAAATCATTCCCCAGGTTTCTGTTTTCTAACTCCTTTCATGGGCTGTCTTCTCCTCCCCCCAGGACTAAATTAAGAAAAAGTCTCCAAGAGAATGTGATAGGTGTTTTCAAGTATTTGAGAGGTTATCAAATGGAAGAGGAATTAAATTTAATCTGTTTGGACCCAGAGTACAGAATCAGGAGCAATAAATCTAAGTTGAAAAAAGGTCAACTTGCAAGCTTAATGGCAGCAAAAATGCTATGGAAATTAGAGCCCATATGAAAGCAGAAAGGGCTCCCTCCAGAGGTAATGACTCTTTTCCTTGAAAGACCAAACAGAAGCTGAATGATCATTTGTTTTTGGTGTCTAAGAAAAAAAATATTATTACTGTTTTCTGAATTTTAGGCAAAGATCTCCTGGGAAAATTTTTATTTAATTTACCATTATCCTTATATCCAATTATTTCTAGTTGTGAAAAATATCCTAACTGGCAAAACCTCTCCCCACTCCACTCTTCCATATCCTTAAATATGTCTCTATCCTAAGATGGCTTGAAAATATTTATAGAAATCTTGATATGTTCAGATGTACTTTGGGTTTAACATTTTAGAATAAAAGTAATGTAATCCACTGAAAATTACTCAAATACTAAATTCTTTCTTCATTTCTTCCTCTCATGGATTAAAAAGTGTTCCTTTCTATGAAAGAAGTTGTTGGATGAAAATAAGTTACTTTTTTTAAGCAGGTCATGGCATCTGTCACTTCACAGGGGAGGAGAGACAATGATCTTAACTATACAAGAATTAAATTTGGTTTCTACCCTTGATCCATTTCCTAGGATTTGGGCTTTGTTCTTTGTCTCTTATACATTTCCAAATAGGGAAAAGTTGGCAAATGGGTTTTAGACCAGATAAATATTATTTCTTAATGTTTTCGATTGAACTACAAAGTTTTCACATTGGGGATGGAATGGTGGATAATTCCTTTGATTCAAAGGTTGTATGGGCTGCTGAGGAAACTTCCAATCCTGAAATTTCATGATTCTTTATTTTGGAATACATGGAGATTTTCCCAATCCAATTACTGAAATGATGACTGAATTATGTCCTGAATTTTTAGTGTAAAAATGACTGAATTATGTACTGAATTTTTAAAGAAAAATCAATTTCTTATGTTGAGAGAGAGAGCTTTTATTTATTTTTCTCCCAACAGGAGAAGTTTTCCACACACTCCTGCCTACTAGTAACATTGTACTTACTGCATCAAGCACAAAAATATTATGAGGTCTTCTCATTGAGATTCATGGTTACTCAGAGAAGATCAACTTCACAATCCATACAGGAGAAAATGAAAAGATTAATAGTTGCATATTGTCCAGTCTACAAGAAATAGTGGAATGAAAAATCCCAACGAGCACAGCAAATGGACAATTCATCAAGCCCAAAACTGATAGAAAGAAGAAAGAAAACTGCCTCACATTTGAGAATTTGAACAATACTTTCAATGATACGAGGCTACTCCATACATACACATACATATACACATGAACATGCACACATGCACATAGACACATCCAAAAACAATTTCATTACATCTTTGAAAAATATTTTAGTGGTTTCTCAGTAATGTCATATGTTTATATTTCATTCATTTATTCAATAAGAATTTACTAAATAACAACTATGTGCTTGCCACTGAGTGTTAAAAGACAAAAAAAAAAAAAGACTCTCCCAGGGGACTTGTAATCTATTGAGAGATAGGAGAACAATATGCAGATATATTGAAAATTGTACATAAAAGTACATAAGTGCATAAAAAGTATGTATATAGGAAATACAGAGTCATTTCCTAGGCAACAGCGCTAATTGCTATGGAAGTCAAAAAAGGCTTCACATAGAAAGTGACCCCTGAGCTGAACTTTAAGTTGGATACTCCCTCAGGTGGAGGTAAAGTTGGAATGCTTTCTAAGTGTGGGGGACACAACGCACACGAAGGCAAAGAGAAGGGGAAGATGAGATGTTGGGTATGGGAAGCATAAAATGAGACAGTTTGCATGGAATAAATTAAGCCTGAGGCTGGGGTAAGATTGTGAAGGACTCTAGATGTCAAACAGAGAAGTTTGTGTTTTATTCTAGAAGACAGAAGAAGTTACTGAAGGTTTGTGAGTGAGGGAGGGATGTGGTCACACCTGTGTTTAACAATATCAGTTTGGCTTTGTGGGAGTGAAGCTAAGATGGCAGAATAAAGATAAGAAGCTGCTCAAGCTCTCCTAGTTTCACTGGAAAACTACATGAAATCAAGCCTCTGAACAGAGTCTGATGGAACAAAACTACTCTCCAGCCAAAACATATTAGAAGGACTTTGAAAAAGGTCAGTCTCGTTGGGGTGAAAGGGATGTTCAGCCCAGCTCAGATGTTGTCCAGGAAAGTCAGTGTAAGGTCTTAATCATAGCAGATCAGCAAGTAAGACCCTAGGTCCTGGTTCAGGAGGAGAATAGAACAAGAGGGCTCCATTCCCAGTTCAGAAGGCAAATTCTGGGAAATCAGGCTGTTTCCTGCAAAGAGCCAGTAGGATATTCCCTGCTGTGAGCAAGACACCAAACACAAGGGTCCCCTATGCTCAAAGCCAAGACTCAGAGCTGCCTGGGAAGCTTAGGAGAGGGCTCCCTTTACCTCAGGAATAGGTCTCTACCACAAAAGACACAAAAGAAGAAATACAAAAAGAGAAGGAGAGAAAATTAGCAAGAAAAAGAAAAGAACCTTAACCATAGAAAGCTACTATGGAAGGCCAAAACACCAACTCATATGAGGAAAAAATGTCCACAGAAGAAATCTCAAAGAATGATATGAATTGGTCTCAAGCCTAAAGAGGTTTTTTGGAAGTGCTCATAAAGGATTTTAAAAGGCAAATAAGAGAGGTAGAAGAAAAAATAGAAATGAAATGAGAGGTGTGCAAGAAAGAGTCAATAATTTGGAAAAGAAAAGACAAAAATTAACTGAAGAAAATAATTCCTTAAAATATACAAATGGACAAATTAAAAAACAAATGTCCACTAAACAAAACATCTTGAAAAGCAGAATTAATCAAATAGAAAAAGAGATACAAAAACTAACTGAAGAAAATCACAAATTAAAAACTAGAATGGGGCAAATGGAAACTAAGGACTCTATGAGACATCAAGTATCAGTCAAACAAACTAACAAGAATGAAAAATGGAAGAAGATGTAAAATACCTCATTGGAAAAACAGACAACCTAGGAAATAGATCTAGGAGAGACAAATTAAAATTCATTTGTTTACCTAAAAGCATGACCAAAAAAAAAAAAGAGCCTGGATAGCATTCTTCAAGATATCTTCATGGAAAATTGCCCAGATATATTAGAACCAGAGGGAGAAAGAGTCATTAAATAGTCAAATCTGAAAAGAAATCCCACAAGGAACACCCCAAGGAATATTGTTGCAAAACTTCAGAATTATAATGTCAAGAAAAAATATTGCAAGCTGCCAGACAAAAACAATTCAATTATTAAGGAGCAATAGTCAGGATTATCCAGGATCTGGCAGCTTCTACAATAGAGGATCAGAGCGTCTGGAATATCATATTCTAGAAGGCAAAGAACCTGAGGTTACATCCAAGAATTAACTACCCAGTTAGACTGAGCATCATCTTGGAGGGGGTGGAGATGGATCTTGAGTGAAGTAAGAGACTATCAATCATTTCTATTGAAAAATACAGACCTAAACAGAACATTAGATCTTCAAACATAGGACTTAAGAGACACAAAGAAAGGTAAACAGAGGGAATGTGTAAGTGTGTGTGTGTGTGTGTGTGTGTGTGTGTGTGTGTGTGTGTATTATTTAAAGGTTAAATTGTTTATATCCCTAGATGGAAAAATGATATCTATAACTCTTCAGAACTATATCTGTATCAGTAACTGTAACTGTTATTGGGACAATTAGAGGGGGCATACATGCATAAAGAGTGTGGTTGTGAATGGATTCTGATACGATAATATCAAAGAAAAAGACATAAGGGGGGAGAAAGGATTGTACTGAGAGAGGAAAAGGAAGGTATAATGGGACAAATTTGATAACAGGAGGCACAAAAGCTCTACTACAACAGAGAAAAAAAAAGGGATGGGGATGAGCACTGTCTAAAGCTTGATCTCATCAGTTTGGGCTCAAAAAGGGAATAACTTAAATCACTCAGTTGTGAATAGAAATTTATCTTACCCTATAAAATGTTGGAGGAGAAAGGGGAAAGAAATGAGAGGAGCTGGACAGAAGGAAAGACAGAAACATAGAAGAAAGAGGTAAGAGAAGAGAGAAGGGGTGATAGAAGGTAGGACAGGTAGAGAACAAGGTGGGTTAAAAAACACTACTAAGGAGGGACAGGGTGGAAAGAGAGAACAAAAATATATATAGGGGAGAAAATAGGATGGAGAGAAATACAGAGATAGTAATCATAACTGTGAATGTGAATAGGTTATGAATAGAAGTAAACAGCAGAATGGATTAAAAAACAGAATTTTGTTTACAAAAAAACACATTTGAAACAGAGAGATACATACAAAGTAAAGGTAAAAGGCTAGAGCCGGATTTATTATGCTTCAGCTGAAGCAAAAAAAAAGGGGGGGGATAGCAATTTTGATTTCAGATAAAGCAAAAGTAAAAATAGATTAATTAAAAGAAGTAACAAAGGAAACTACGTCTTCTTAAAGGGTACCACAGACAATGAAGTACTATCAATACTAAATGTATATATACCAAGTGGTAAAATATGCAAATTCTTAGAGAGGAAATTAAATAGGTTACAGGAAAAAATAGACAGAAAAACTAAGTTAGTGGAGCACCTCAACTTTCCCATCGCAGAATTAGACAAATCTAATCTCAAAATAAACTAGAAAGAAACTGTGGAGGTTAATACAATCCTAGAAAACAGATATGCTAGATCTCTGGAGGAAATTAAATAGGAACAAAAAAAATGTATCTTTTTCTCAGCAGTACCTGGCATCTACACAAAAAATGACAATATATCAGTGCATAAATACCTAATAATCAAATACAGAAAGACAGAAATAATAAATGCTTCCTTTTCAGACCACAATGCAATAAAAATTATATTCAATAAAGGGTTAGGAAAGACAATAGACTAAAAACCAATTGAAAATCCAATAATCTAATTCTAAAGAATGAGTGGGTCAAACAACAAATCACAGAAACAATCAAAAATTTTATCCAGGAGAATGACAATAGTGAGACAACATACTAAAACCTATGGGATACAACCAAAGCAGTTCTTAGGGGAAATTTTGTATCTCTAAATAGTTAAATGAATAAGATTGATAAAGAAGAGATGAAAGAATTAGACATGCAACTAAAAAAAGCTAGGGAAAAAAATAAGTTAAAAGCTTCCATTTAAATACCAGATTAGAAATTCTGAAACTCAAAGGAGAAATTAATAAAATTGAAACTAAGAAAACTATTGAACTAATTAATAAAAACTAAAAAATGGTTTTATGAAAAAAAACTAACAAAATAGATAAACCTTTCATTAATTTGATTAGGAAAAAAAAACAAATTACCAGCATCAAAAATGAAAAGGATGAATTTACAACTATTGAAAAAGAAATTAAAGCAGTAATTGTGTATAAAGGGCTGAAACTCTTGAGTTGATGCACTGAGGTCAGTTTGAACACTTAAGGCTAATTACCAATTGGACTATACTCTATAAGCATATACTTGGAAAATGGCCCTTCCCACTATCTTGTGCTGGCTCGATAATTGGGGTATATAGAGAATGGTAGGAGGGATTAGGGGGTGGAGTAAGACTAGCCAGGGTCACTTCTGGAGGACAGACAAAGAAGGAAGGTCAGAGATTCTGCTTCCATCCAATTCAATCCTACCTCTAAAGACCAAGAATAAAGATCAAGGACTTTTGCTTATCCTGACTCCAGCTGATTCTAAGGTATCCAGGGTGCTAATGCAGTCATCACATTTAGGAACTATTTTTTTCTAATTGTATTCCAGCAAGTCTGACAATCAAATATGGAAGAATATTTACAAAAATATAAATTGCCCAGATTAAAAGAAGAAGAAATAAATTACTTAAATAGTCCCATTAAAAAAAGAAGAAATTGAATGAGCCATCAATGACTTCCCTCAGGAAAAATCCAGGGCCAGATGGATTTACAAGTGAATTCTCCCAAACATTTAAAGAACAATTAATTCCAACACTATGTAAATTATTTGAAAAAAATAGGTAAAAGAATCTTGCCAAATTCCTTCTATGATAAAAATATGGTACTGATATTTAAGCTAGGAAGAGCTAAAACAGACAAAGAAAATAACAGACATAAGAATGCAAGGCTGGTTCAACATCAGGAAACTATTACCATAATTGACCACATCAATAACAAAACCAACAAAAATCATATGATAATCTCAATAGAAGCAGAAAAAGCTTTTCACAAAATACAGCATTCATTCCTATTAAAAACACTAGAGAGTATAGGGATAAAGGGAATTTTCCTTAAAATAATAAGCAGCATCTATCTAAAACCATCAGCAAGGTTTTTTATTATTATAACTTTTTTATTGACAGAACATATGCATGGCTAACTTTTTACAACATTATCCCTTGCACTCACTTCTGTTCTGACTTTTCCCTTTCCTCCCTCCACCCCCTCCCCTAGATGGCAAGCAGTCTCATACATGTTAAATATGTTATAGTATATCCTAGATACAATATATGTGTGCAGAACCGTACAGTTCTCTTGAGCAAGCATTATTTGTTAATGGAGAGAAGCTAGACGTATTCCCAATAAGATCAGAAATGAAAAATGGATGCCTATTATCACCACAATTATTCAATATTGTACTAGAAATGTTGACTTTAGCAATAAGAAAAGAAAAATTTAAAGGAATTAGTATAAGCAATGAGGATATAAAACTATTACTCTTTGCAGATGATATGATGATATATTTAGAGAATCCTAGAAATCATCCAAAAACCTACTTGAAACAATTAACAGCTTTAGCAAATTTACAGGATATAAAATAAACCCACACAAATCATCAACATTTCTGTATATTACCAACAAACGTCCAGCAGCAAGAGATAGAAAGAGAAATTACACTTGAAATAACTGTAGACAAAATAAAACATTTGGCTGGCTACCTGCCAAGACAAACCCAGGAAGTATATGAACATAATTATAAAACACTTTGCACACAAAGTCAGATCTAAACAACTGGAAAAATATCCATTGTTCATGGGTAGACTGAGTTAACATAATAAAAATGACAATTCTACCTAAATTGTTCAGTGCCATACCAATTAAATTGCTAAAAATTATTTTCTAGAGGAATATCGATTTGGCAGCTATGTGGAAAATGGAGAGACAGTATGTAGGGAATACAACTGAAAATTTAAGTAGTTCAAGAAAAAGCTACTGAAGACCTGAATTTGAGTATGAATTTGGCTATATGAGAGGAAAGGAGACCTGAGGGATATAATGTTATGAAAGCAGATTCAAAATTTAGCAATGGATTGAGTACAATTTAGGTATGGCAACTGAAGAGCTGAAGATTACTTTGTGGTTGTGAAGGTGAGTTACTGGAAGCATGATAGGATCCTCCCTAGCAAGAATGGAATTCTTCCTTAGGACCTCTTATATACATCTCCTTCTTTCAATTCACAAAGCCACACAGGCCTCCATTGCTTGTCCTCTGGACTATTTCAATGGCCTTTTGATTGATCTCCTTCCCTTATCTCTTCCCACTCTGATCTACCCTCTTCTCAGCTGGCAAAGTATTTTTTTGTAAAGCATTTGGCTCATTTCCCTCAATAAAATTCAATGGTTCCCTATCATCTCCAGGATCAAACACACAATGCTCTGCTTGGCATTTAAAGCCCTTCACATTCTGGGCCCCTTCCTACCTTTCCATTTTGTTATATTCAGCTCTCCTCTCCACATCCCACATTCGGCTACATTAACCCCCAGCACTTTCACGGGTAAGACAGTCCACCTCTGTCTGCCTTTTCAGAGCTGTCCCTATGCTTGGAAGGCTCTGCTTCCCTCCTCACTGTCTCTTGTCTTTTTTTAGCTTCCTTTACCATTCAACTTAAATCCCCCTTTTGCACCGTTTGGGCCTATTCTCCATGATTAACTTCCATTTACTCTATACATATCCTATATTTGCATAGGGATTTGAAAATTGTGTCCCCATTTAACTCAGTGAGGTCATGAACGAAGGTTTTGCCTGTTTTTATATATGAAGCTCTTAACACAATGCCTGGCACAAACTTGGTATACTGTCATTCCAGTAATGTACACCCCCTTGTGATCCCCTGTGGGATTTTCTTGGTAAAGATATTAGAGTGGTTTGCCATTTCCTTCTCCAGGGGATCCCGTAGGTCCATTTTGTCAGGCAATTAGAGGTGAAGGGACTTGCCCAAAATTACAGAACTAAGAAGTGCCTGAGGCTGGATTTGAGCTCAGGTCTTCCTTACTTCGGGCCCAATGCCCAATGCCACCAGATGCCTCCCCTGACACACAATAAGCACTTAATAAATGCTTATTGGCTTACTGAGAAGAGAAAAGGATCTGGAAGATAACAAAGTCATGATTGACCCAAAAAGCAACAGAAATACACAGTAGGGAAATACAGATTGTATTTTTTCATTGATGATATGTGTGATTTAAAGTGATGTCATTTAGAAAATGTATGATTGAAAAAGGATGGGGGTTGGTCATGGGGTGAGAATAAAAGAGACAAGCAGGTAGCGCGAATGCTGCAATGAAACCCTTTTGGGAACAGTTATGGGAAATCCTAGGCAAGAGTTACACAAGTGGATAAGGCGTGAATGGGTTATGATCTATACCGATGAGAGGATATCCACCTGGATAAGATCACAGATTCATTGAAATATTAAAGATGCATATATTCAGGGACACATGCTTACAAAGAGCTGTTTTATAGATATCCTTAGGGAACCTGTTTTAATAAATGGAAATGAATGATCTGTGTTCAGAATATCAAATGTTCATACATAAATGTTTTCAAAAATACATGTCCCAAACGATTTATTGTTTTAATAATTTAAATATTTCCCTGCATCTTATACTATCATTTTGTTAGGAAAATCTTTTTATTGATAATGTACAGACTTCATACTTGTCCCCAACTACCACACAAATAAATAAGTAAAATCCAAATTAATAAGGTTTTAGTATCTAGCTATTTTTTCTCCCTAGTTATCATGCATGTCTATTAGATCAAGCATCCTGCCCAAGGGAGAAGAGACAGGAGCAATCTCAGCTGGAATAATTCAGATAAGCAGGAATAGACTGGACCTGACTAAATCTCTTTTATCATCTCTCCAGGTATTATAAACCTGGAGGATTTGCCACTGGAAGGGACTATTAAGATCAGTGATGTTCATGAATCCTCCAGCATATTAAGCAATAAATGATAAATGAATTATATAAACACACATGATGGTGACACAAAATGAGATTTGAAAAAGCATGAGGAAGGAGGTTTGGACTGAGGGTAGTCCAAGGATCTGAGTTCAAATCCTGATTCTTTCACTTATTATCTGCATAATTTGAGCATGTTACTTTATCCCTTTCTTTAGGCCTCAGTTTTCTCAACTGTACAATAAAGGAGTTGGACTAAATAGCTTCTACCAACTCATTTTAGGTGACACTAGTGATACATGGATGATGCTGTTTCTTGGATTGGGATCCAGAAGACCTATGTTTGAATCCTTCTCCAGAAACTTACTAGCTGTGTGACTCTAGACAAGTCACTTAACCTATGTCTGGCTCAGTTTCCTCAATTGTAAAATGGGAATAATAATAATAATAGCACTTATCTCCCCAGATGTAAGAATCAAATAAGATAATATAGGTAAAGCACTTGCAAACCTTGAAGCACTGTATGAACACTGGTTGTTATTATATGTCTGCCAGCTGGGCAGCTAGGCGGCACCACAATGCACTGAGCCTGGAGTCAAGAAGATTCACCTTCCTGAGTTCAAATCCAGCCTCAGACCCTTTTGAGTTACGTGACCCTGAGTCACTTAACCCTGTTTTACCTCAGTTTCCTCATCTATAAAACGAGCTAGAGAAGAGATTGGCAAACCACTCCAGTATCTCAGCCAAGAAAACCCCAAATGGGGTCATGAAGAGTCAGTCACAAGTGAATAACAAATGTGTTAGCTATATGACAGCTGGACCATGTCACAGTGGCCATCCTTCCTTAGTATTTATCTCTCAATAGTATGTTTTCTACTGCTGCTATATTGCTAAATAACCTCTAATCTCTGCAGCCAATGATTTATTTGTAGGTCTCCCCTCTTTATATTACCTCAGCCTTCCAAATACTCTAATGGAAATGCCAGCTCAATCAGTCCCTTTCTTCATCAGTTATTTTCACAGTATATGGGAATTCTCCTTCCATGCTGCAAATAGTGAGAGTCACTCTCCATAGCCACCTCTCAACCTTCTTATGTTCCAATCTTCTGAAGGGAAAATGACTATTATTTTCTTTATCAAAGACCAGGTAGGACCTGGCTTTGAAATAAGTAAGATAGGTGGCTTTGAATTCCACCCATCCATCATACGGTCTAGAGACTGTTTTTCAAGTGAGTTGACTACTTCTGTCTCTGGTATAAATCCGGGGATTGATAAGAAAGGTGGCTGCTATGTTCGCAGCTTCCGGCTCCCAAGTTTTATGTACTTCTGCTTTGCCATTGCTTGGTGGAAATTTCAAGTGAAGGAGACTTATAGAAGAGAAAAGTCCAGGGTAAAAAGGGTTATGAAACTCAATGAGCTCTTGAATTCAACAATCAAGTCCTTAGATCTTTATCATAAGGGAAAACTTCTCAATAATTAGAACTATCCCAAAATAGGAGATGTCTTAGAAGGTGATGGGCTATTGGAGAATCTTTGAGCAAAAATCAAATGACTACTGTAGGTGGGAATATTTTGGGCATATGGTTTGACTTAATGGCCACTGAAATCCCTGAAAGCCTTGAAGTTCTGTGATTCTGAAGCTTTCTCCCTTTGGATTCACCTATAATCAGTAAAGCTTTAGAGAGCTGACCGATACCCTTCTGGAGAAAGGTCCTTTTTACCTGGAGAGATCTTGAGAAGATTCCTTATTTCATTCTGAGTTTTCATGGAATCTGAAGAGTCATGATCCTGCACCATTGCCAACCCACATCCAAGTTCATGGGTTGCTTGCCCGGCTTCTCCGGCTCAGCATATGTACGTATTAATCCCCCGTGAATGCACCAGTATGAAAACATCTGCCTCACCACCTTATTTGCATAATAAGTAACATTATGCTTATTATTCTGAATGAACAGAGTGTAACTAGAATTAAATGCAACAAAAAGTTGTCAAAACCTTTTTTCATCGTATTCGTAATTACGTATTTCTAATTTTACCGCCTTTACAAACTTCACACACACCAGGCACACGTTTAGAAAAGTGCCTTAAGAAGGAGACAAAGGGCTGCAAATGGATTCAGGGTAGACGACACATCCAGACTCTTCCCCCCCACCCCAAGATTTAAGTGGAGCATAACAGCAACCTGTGTGCTTTGAGAGTTTACATATTGAAAATGAATCTCCAAATTTGCAGATTGCCCTCCAAGCAAAAGCCAATTACAAGGCACAATACCCCCAAGACAAAGAAAGAAGGGATCATAACAGCAAAGGAGTCAGAAGACATAAAATGCAATTCAAAATAGAAATGTAGCCAATAATTAAGCCTGAGTGTAAATATCTAATCTATGGAACGAACAGAATGGAATGGAATGGAACAGTTACCAGAGGAAAAGAACCTTGCTGTGCACTGATCAGAAAAGGCTTAAGGGATTATAGGAGAGACATCATTGTAACCAGCACTCTAGTGTGTAACCTGCAAAGAAAAGCAAGCAAATGACTCAGAAATGACATAAGCAAATCCAAACCTGAGAAACAAAGCATTTTTGTTATGAGGAATGTCTTTGGATAAAAATGATTTGTATGTATAAGAATTCAAAGTCATAGGGGCCGTTGAGGTTTACACGATGCTTTCTTCATGACAACCCATGGGGCAAGTGTTCTAAGTAGTCTTGTCTCCTACTTACAGATAAGGAAACTGAGGCTTAGGGAGTTGTGTTGTGTGACTTGCACAATTAGTCAGCAGCAAAAGTGGGATCTGAATCCAGATTTACTGATCTCAAATCCATGACTCTTTCAACTACAACTAGTCAAACCACCAGATTTTATCAAGCACCTTTTAAATCCCATTGTATTCAGGGCCCAGCTGGGTACAAAGAAGGTTAAATAGCATGTAAACATAAAGGAGGAAATGTCTCACTTTTGAATTTTTATCTGCAGAACTTAGTTTCATACAGTAGGCACACTGTAAAGGCTCTAAAGAAATACTCAAATAACTGTACATACACACACACACACACACACACATACACACACACACACACATACACAACTCACTTGAAAAGCAAATGATGGAGATTCAAAAGAGATTCAATGTGAGATCTGTACCGGGAGGCAAAAATTCTTTTCTACCACTGGAATTGAGGTTTTCCAGAGGAAATGATATCTGAATTAAGTTTTAAATATTGATAATTCAATGGACAGGGTTTGAGTATTCCAGGCAAGGGCAGTATCCTGAACAAAGAAATGGTGGATGGGCAAATGCAAGAGCTATGAGGATGGCACATAGTCTAGTCTGACTGAACCACATAATAGGTGAAGGTGAACAGTCTGACAATCTTAGGAAAATTTGGGAAAGTTGTGAGTTTCAAGATAAATCTTTCATACTTTACTTGATTGTCAACAAAGAATCACTGAAAGATTCTGAACAGATGTGGGACCTGTCTTGACTCATGCATGAAAATTAGTCTAACATCCATTAAAAGGGATTGGAAGGTGCAGAATATATTGAGAAAAACCTGCTGGGAAGCTATGGCCATAGGCTAAAAGGTAGAAATGCAAGCTATTGGGGACCAGAGGAAATAATATATGTTAAAATGCCAAACTAACCTCAAAGCACTATGTTAACCTGAGTTGTTGGTATTATTTATTTTTCTGATGGACTTGTGATTTCACTGGGCTAGGGAGCTCCCCTTGAGGAACTTCATCTACTGATGGCGATCAGCACCTGCTCTGCAATTAATATCCTTAGAAACTTTGCAAGAAATGGTGAGAGATTCAGATGCTTACCCAAGGTCATACAGTATGTCAGAAGAGGGATATTTTGACTCATGTCATCTGGATGCCAATGTCAGCTTCAAGCCCCTTACTGCTTCTCATTATTATATGGACAGCATAGTAATTTTATCTTTTTATTCTCACAGCTTAGCACAGTACCATTTTATACAGTAGGTACTTAATAAGTGACCAACTGAATTAAACTATTAAATTGGAATGGGGGTAGAGTGAGTTAAAGTGTGGGGGAATTAAAGGGAGTTATACTGTGAATGGAGAAGTGAGGTTCCTTGTTAATCAATTAAATATCAAATGTAAAAGAAAGAAAAAGGTCAAAATAACATGAGTATGATCTGAGTATGAGGGGGCCGGTGAAAGCTGATACCATTGATAGATATTACTCATAAAAAGGAGAACAAGGTTAGAGCCAAAGCCCATAAGCTTGAATTGAGATACACAGTGAGTAAATGTGTTAGGAGATACATGTAGTAATGTCCTGGAGACAGCTACAAGTGCATGTAGGGAGTTGAAGAGAGAGGCCACGTCCTATGGCTGCTGCTGAAAATGGGCGGGCATCATTTTTTTTTTAAATTGAATGCACAGATTTAATTTCTCAACTTATTTAGCTATAGCAGAATCTGGTACAGCCTGAGTCATGCCCTAATTTATAGGCAAGGGAGAAGACTAAAGAAATATGCCAGCTACAGAACCAGGCCTTGCTTGGCTGTTGATTTTGTAGAGAGATGAACGCCAGATTTTGTTCACTAAGAAAACTGTAACTAAGAGTGAGATGTTCTTAGTTTTAGTATGATGGTGAGTAAAACCCACCCGGAGCTGACAGGCCTCCAAGGGAAGAGGAAGAAAGCCCAGAGAAAAGACAATGTGGATACAGCTGACTAAAAAGAGAGGCAAGTGAGACAGTGGAAAAGATACTAATTCTGGAGTTGGACTCTGGATTTCGATTCTGCCTCTAACATAGATTACACATGTGACATTGGACTAGTTTTCCAGTTTCCTTATTTGTAAAATGAGAGCATGAGACTCAATTATCTCTGTGGTTTCTTCTAGCTCTAGAGCTGTGATCTCATAAACCACAAGCTGAAGGACAATCAGATGCAGTTCCATTCAACTTAAAAGATATTTTCTAAACCCTGTGTGAAGAACCAGGGACATGAAGGGAAACATTAAACTGCCCTGGCCTCTAAAGAGCTATCTGGAAGGAAAAGAAAGAGACATCTTGCTTCAGCCTTGGTCTGAGCCTTCCATTTAGGCCAGAGAGGATCTTGAAAGCTTTGTAGGCCCTGGAGAATCCTGGACTTCCTGATTTTTCTTCCGTATCCTAATGAAATTTACAGATCAGATGTTGTCTGTGTTAGGAACCAAGCATAAACTCAACATAGATGTCTGGTGCCATATGGAGCCAATCAGTACACTACACTATGCTTAAAGGAAACTTCTTGGGTGCCTTGCAAGTGGGAGGAAAGAGCTTCTATCATCCAGGAAGTGTGAGTCACCCCGTACCACAGGGACTCGCTAAACTTGAGCCCACTTTCCCTTGGACTTTGTATGTCCTTGGGGGCAAGTGTACCAAAAATTTGTTGGGGATGGAGGATCCAGAGGTTCTTATACTACCTTTTCTTAATATACAATCTTAGTAAGTATCCTTTTCTAATAATTAATTAAAATTTTCTGACTAAATTGATACCTAACTAATAATCTTAAAGGGAAGCACTCTTAAAGGGAATCTGCTGCTAACAGAGAATAACCTCCAACTCCTCACCTGAGTGGGAGATGCAGCCATGGCCCAAGGCCTGAGACTCTTCAGAAGAAGGCACATTTGAGGCAAGGATTCTCAGAACTTATATTGGTTCTGATTTTCACTGATCTTCAGGGTTCAGCCAGATGATCTGAATTCCTCTTACAGATTTCAGTCTACAAATACTTATCGTAACCCCACCACGCCTTATCTTACTTAGATGAAGAATCCTGAACACCTTCAAATGTTATCCTGCCTTCCCTTCATTTAGCATAATCTCATGGCCCTTCATCATTGTGGTTCCCTTCCTCAGGATTCCCTCTGGTCTTGGGTCATTGGATCCTGGATCTAGAATGGAAAGAGACCTGGAAGTATAACTTCATTTTGCAGAACAGTAGATAGAAGGTCAGAGAAAGTAAGTGGCTTGTGTGAGTCCATGAAGTTATTAAGTTCAGGAAGCAGAATTTGAACCTAGGTCCTATGCCTGAGGAACTAGAGCTCCCTCCACTTACACCACAATGCTTATCCATTATGAGACAGAGACAGAGAGACAGAAACAGAAAGAGAGAAAGAGAAAGAGAGAGACAGAAACAGAGAAAAGAGACAGAGAGAGAAAGAAAGACACACACACACACCACAGAGAGAGAGAAAGATAGAGAGAAATGGAGGGAGGGAGGGAGAGAGGGAAAGAAGGGAGATTGAGAGGAAGAGAGAAACAGTGAATCTTCTAGAGACAAGCTATATTCCTATTGGAAACTATGCTTTGCTTAATGCAGGCTCAGATCTCATTAGCTTTTTTGGTAGTCTTAAATGAGCTTGCAGTGCATGAGCCATGAGGCATTATCTCAAGTTCTTTCTGGCCACCAGAGGACACCCCTTATTTACTAGTAGAAGGACTTGCTCTCTGTCTCCGCCCAACTCCGCTGAAGAATACAAGCCCCTATGAATAGACTGCTTCATTCCTTGTATTTGTATCCTCAGCACCTAGGACAGTGCCTAGCAAACAGTAGATGATAAATGCCAGAGCAGCTAGGGGGCGCCATAGTACACAGAGCACTGGGTCTGGAGTTAGGAGCTCAACTTTCTGTGTAACATACTCTCATAGCAGTTACTATTGCCAGTCTCTACTGATTCCTAGGCCCTCAGAGGACTCCTGGCCACTGACCTTTGCAGTGTCAACTAATTCTACCAACTCACCTCCTCTGACGCCTTCAGAGGCCTCGATTTCTTGAATCGTAGTTAATAACCGATAGTGTGCTCAACAGCCATGTGCAAACTTAAAGCCTTTATTATACCTGCTCACTTGTTAACTCCCTAGTGAACACCTGGTCCAAAGACCCACGTGTTCACCATCAACCTCCTTACCTCTCTTGGCTATCCATCCACTTGGCTCGGCTACTCCAGGATAAAGACTTGCTGCCCGAAGTGGGGTTATAGGGAGTCTGTGAGGTCACACACAGAGCCAATCAGAGAGAGAGCTTTCTCCCAATAAGAAGCTATCTCGATATGGACAGGATCCCAGCCAAGGGGCAGTCCCATACCCACAGAGATTACTTCCAGGCCACTCAAATCTCCTGTTGCACTGTGGTTGCCCATTTAAAGGATCTTTACATTTCTGAATTCAAATCTGACCTCAAGTATTTACTAGTTATGTGACTTTGGAAAAGTCCCTTAACTTTGTTTGCCTCAATTCCTTATCTGTAAAATAAGCTGGAGAAGAAAATGGCAAACCACTCCAATATTTTTGGCCAGGAAAATCCCCCAAATGGGGAGTTGGACATGGCTGACAGAATTATACAATAACAAGAAGTACCAATTAATTAATTTCTAAGATAATCTGAAAGTTTGGAACCAGGAAATTAGCTAATTGATAAGGAATTAGGAGACACAGCCTCAAAATGACTTCTTCACCAACTCTGGACTGATTTTTGTTTCTAATCTTCTTTCTAAAAAGTAGCACATGGACTGAACTTTCTCCTGACTCCCTCTCCACATCATCCAAGAGTCCAAAGAGCCACCAGAAGACACATCTACCCACGGTGCAATGAAAGAAGAGTGAGATTATGCATTATTAGAGTGATCCCTTAAGCAAAGATGAAGAGTGAGTCAAATTATGTCCTCGTAAACATCTAATCACATAAGATTTGAGCATGAGAGAACATGGTGAGCAGTTGAAATTTTAGTTCTGCTTTCTAATAGCTCCATTATAAAAGGATTTTAAGTCATATAGTTCAAATTTCTATGATCAGGTTTTCTTCACTCTGGGTTCAGCAATCTATCCATTGTCCTTCCTAGCTAGGGTACAACCTCCACTCTCATGGAATGTATATATGGAAGAGAGATTTGATATAGACACAAGCAAAATATAATATGATACATAAGGCAAAGTATGACCAAACTGTTCTGTGAGGTCCAAGGGAAGAGACGAACAGTAGGAAACAAGGGAAAGCTTCATGAAGGAGATATTCTTTGAGTTGAAATTTATGGATAATTACAAATTCAACAAAAACAGGAATATGTCTTTAAAGTCTTTAATAAGGTATTAGGAAAAGGAAACAGTAAGAGTATGAGTAAAGGCATGGACCCCAGGGGAGAAAGCTTAGTGCATATATTTAAGACCAGAAATAACCTAGTTTGTTAATAGCATGAAGATCATGGAAGACAATAATATATGTGTTTGTGTGTATATATGTATGTGTGTATACATAGAGAAACATATGTATGTGTGTGTGTAATAAACATAGAAAGGTAAGTGGTGCCAGATTGTGAGGATCTTGATAGCAAGTCCTTGCATATTTTGAACCTCATACAGTAAGCAACTGGAAAGGATGAAAAAACTTTGGAACAGATGAGCAATACAACCAGAGAGAAGAAGGAATTCCGGTATCTTATATATATATGTAATGGATAAGCTATCCTTTGATAGGAATTTTGTGAGTATTTAATAAATCTAAAACATATCCCCAAAATGAAGCTTCAGAAATGTGTCATTATTGATTCATTCTTCACATTTATATTTCCAGGCAAATCAGTCATGCATTTGTAACATCACGGTTTTGTTCCTCACTCTTTTCCTCAGCCTACCTTCACATCCTGAGTTTTATGTCATCTTTCTTTAATTCTGGTATTTATTATTGTTCCTTTCCCCCATAAAAGGAAGAGGAGGACATAATTAAATCAATATATATATATATATATATATATATATATATTATATATATATATATATATATATATATATCTTATATGACCAAAACAATCCATGACTTCATTTGCTACAACTACTCCCTCCATCCAGGATTATTGCAATCCTTTTACAATTTGAGAGAAAGTCTTTGAGAAGACCCTAAATATGATTAAGAAAAAATCCATCCCACTGTGGTCAACCAGGTGACAAACCTATTTGATCAGCAGGGCTGATCCTCTGATAACAGGTAACAATATGACAAAAATGACTAGAAATCATTTTTAGCATTTCTCCCCAAGAATCACATAGTGCTTTTTTTTAAGTTCGTACTTAATCAAATTAATTCTTATACTCACTTTGATGAGATGAAAGATAAGTGCTCTTATAGCTCTGAGACGAGATGTCAAGAAACTCAACAATTTTCACTCTCTAAATCAGGGTTAACCCTGAAATCTCAAACATCCCCATTGAGTCCCTGGCAAAACCTGAGTCAACAGCCTCTAGTTTGGGGCCACCTAAAGTAGATGGTGACCATACTTTGACATGCTAGTCATGATTTTAACCCATTTTAACTTTCTTTTTGGAAGGAAATCAGAAACATCTTTTAAAACTAATAAAATCCAAACAAAACTTTAAAAGTATCGTTAATGACACATTTCTGAAGCTTCATTTTGAGGATATGCTTTAGATTTATTAAATCTAAAGACTTAATAAATCTCTGTCATAGAAACTCTTTACATAAGTCATTCTTAAATTTGAAGATTTTGCTCACAATACTACTCTGAGATAGGAGTGTGATGTGTTTGAGAATCTGAGAAGAGCTTGTTCTCCTTTCTTTTATAGGTTGCTCCAGGATTCGTACCTGGTCCACAACAGCCCAGAGATCCGGTCCCTTGTAAGAAGAGTGACTCTTGCTCCTTCTTCAACTACATTGATATAATTGAAAACATTAATGGTTAACCAAAGATGTCTTGGTATTGGAAAACTGATGATGAGTATTACCTCTACCCCCATCCCCTTAGGAAAGAGGTAGAAGACAAGGTAAATAGGATATGGTAGATGCTCTCTACAATGGAATTTGGTCTTTGAGTTTTGACTAAGAAGTTTTCTTTGTTATAATGTAGATTCACAATGTAGTTGGTTTTATTTCTTGGGAAGGATTGTTAAGAGGAAATGTTTGGGGTATTTAGAAAAACCACATCAATTAAGCAAACAAAAAAGATACCCTTTTATAACTGAATAAAGGATCTTTGAGAGTTGGCCATAATCCCAATTTATCATGGCATCTTGTGATGATTCTTTATGAACCAAACTAGTCTGATCCTTAGTCAAGAAATGACCCATAATTGAAGCCATTCTAGCTGAGAAAAATCTTACAGGATTATGAGACTGAGGGTCTCCTCCACCCCTGAGACATCAGAGGATTTTAGTTTCAGATTCTCATCAATAATATCACTAATAGGTAGCATGTTGTAAGTTTCTTGATTATCAGGTATTGTTTGAATATTATCTTTATATCCCTAGCACCTAGTAGTGTCTGGCTCATAGCAGGGGTTTAATAAGCACTTGTTAATTAATTGTTTAGTTCCAAATAAAATATATCCAATATTTTGGGGTCTTCTCTGAAGAATGTAGGAGAAACAGCAGAAAAGCTAAATTCCAATATTTCTATACAAGTAACTAAGAGAAAATATGTTCAAATTCTCATTGTATTCCATCAAGTAACAAATCTTTCTTATATTTGCTAATAAAGAAAGCTTCCCTAAATAATTCAGACAAAAGCAGATGACAGATTCATTTATATGAATAGATTCACTTTTAAAATAGTTCATAGAAATAATAATTGAGGTTTGCAAAATGTCTTTGGAAATGTTATTTTCACTTGAGCCTCCTCACAACTATCCTGGGATGCAAGTCTTCAGTTACCATTATTATCTGAGGCTCAGAAAATGAATTGCCCATAGTCACACAAAAACTAAGCATCAGAGGCAGGATAAAAAAACAGAGGTGTCTCTTGATTCAAAATCTAAAGTGTTCTCTTTCTCCAAAGTACCAAGGAGAAATAGAATACCTGACCATTATAGTGATTCACTTTCTGTGGCATATTGATTTCTAACTAGGGATTCCTGGGGAATTTGTACTATAAATAGTCTCTCTGTGTGTATGTATATATGTATGTATGTATATTTTTTCAAGATCCTCCCACAATTTCATCTCCTGGGGAAAAAGCAAACATATCCTGACATTAAAAAGTGTACACTGTGTAAATGACAGCCTATGGAATGGAAGACATGGAAACATTGAAATGAAAATTAAATTAAATATTAAGTGGCTCCCAGTAAAATATGAGTTTATGTTTGGCTCACAAGTCTTAAAGGCCACAGTATATTTCATGAAAAGCACATGGTCATGGCTGGGATGATCAACGCAATAATCTTTACCAGCTGAAGTTCACATTAAGGAACATAGAAAGCTGAGAAGAATGATGACTATCTGGAATGGAAGATAAATGTATACCTAAGGACCCAAAAAGCCATTTTGGTCAAGTGGACTCTCAGGTCTCTAATCATTCAATCTCACGTGGTTTTGACCAGCCATGTAGGAAAAGCAAAATATTTCAAAAACACTTATTGCCCAGACTATGATCCGCAACGGAGCACTCCATCAAATTAATAACAACAACAATATCCTTTCTTTTGGTCCAAACTTCTGATTTAATTGATGCAGGAGACTTCCAAAATAGAAACTTCTCTATTCTTACAGATAAGCTGTAATTTATTATTTCACAGACCAGCTAAGGGAATTTTGAGAGTAAGTGATTTGCCCAAGATCGAAAGTCATTTATTCATCAAAAGCAGAACTTGAATCCAGGCCGAATCTAAGGTCAATTCTTTATCAAGAGACTTCTCTGCCTCTAAAATAAGGACAGCAACAGACAATTATATAACTTTTAGATTTGCAGAATGCTTACAGTTACCATTACACCTTAGGCACTAGAGCTAGACAAGGGCTCAAAACTTAAGAGAAGGAACATGAACTATACTGAATTTTGGGGATTCCTTCAATGATTCCATACTGCTCAATTAAAAAACTTTATCTTTTCAATAACAATTTTTGTTGTTTGGTCATTTCAGCCATGTTCAACACTTTGTGACACTATTTGGGGTTCTCTTGCCAAGGTATTGATGTGGTTTGTGTTTTTCCTTTTCCGGTTCATTTTACAGATAAGGATACTGAGGCAAACATGATCAAGTGACTTGACCAAGATCATTCAGCTAGTAAGTATCTAAGGGCAATTTGATTTCAGGAAGATGAGTCCAGGCTCAGCACTTTATCTACTGTGCCACCTAATAACAATAAGTGAATCGCAGAATATCAGAGGCCATCTGACCATAATAAGAACCAAAACAAGCCAGTGGAAGAGAAGTAGGGCTGATGACTTTGTGCAGCTCTGACTCAATTAAATCCAATTCACACGCAAGACAAAAACATCATCCTGTGATTTAAATGGTCCTCTTCAAAAATGAAGGACAAGCAACTAGCAACTATGTATCTTAAAATTCAAAATTTTGTCATTTCCATAGCAATATTACTATCTCTTCTATACCATGAAGAAGTTCTCTTTTTTAGTGAAACTCAGAATCACAAAAGAAACTTCCCTCATTGGATCTTCTACCTTTCAAAAGGAAAAAAAAAAAAGCTATCATTAAGGAAAACAGATTCTTCTGACAGAGAGCTCTAAGATGTCTGAAAAACATCCCCCAATTATTACCATCCTATATCTTTTTTTGTCTTTTTAAAAATCTATTTCTCAAACTCTTTGTCTATTTTCCCTTTGTCTTGGTGGTCTGCAGTATATTCTGCTTTTGTTTCTCCTTCCATTATTCTTCACAAAAATGTTTTCTACCATGCAACTCTCTCTTCTGGACTTACATTGTCATGTTCTTTTAATTTAGACCACTAGTCTTGTTTTCCCTCTTCCAACATTATCCAGAGGAAGATATGATCCACTATCCTCACTAACGCCAATATTTACTACTGACAAAACTATCAAACTGTCAGGTCAGTAGCTCTGGGAATTCTGTCCTCCTCGTACCTGCTGCCTGCTTCCAACTAAGACCCCCACCACCATTCAAGGTAACAACACTTGTGGAGATGCAACATAGCAACTGTATTTACAGGCAGGTCCTGTAATCCTCAGTTGTCACACCTTCAGGAAACTCTAGAAAAGAAAGTTCTTGCCAATAAAATTCTTGGCACTGTCAAAAGACTTCACATCAGAAATGGATTTAGTTTTATCAATGACAATGGCACTAAAGAATATAGATTATCACCTGCCTTTCTGAAACCCTCTTACGCAACCCAGTCTTGTCATGTGCATTGAGATTGATCTCCCTATTGTATGTTTTCTTCCCATTAGAATGTGAGCTCCTTCACTAATGCATTGTTGGTAGAGATATGAAATGATCCAAGCATTCTGGAGGGCATTTTGGAACTATGCCCAAAGGACTATCAAACTGTGCATGCCCTTTGACCCAAAAGTGTCATTACCTACATCTGTATCCCAAAGAGATCATAAAAGAGGGGAAAGGACCCACATATGCAAAAAATGTAGCAGCTCTTTTTGCAGTGGCATGGAACTGGAAATTGAGTGGATGCCCATCAATTGGGGAGTGACTGAATAAATTATGGTATATGAATATAATGGAATATTATTGTTCTATAAAAAATGATAAGCAGGTTGATTTCAGAAAAGCCTGGGAAGACTTATATGATCTGATGCCAAGTGAAGCAAGCAGAACCAAGAGAACATTGCATACAGTAATAGCAAGATTAGGTGATGATCAACTGTGATGGATATGGCTTTTTTTCAACAATGAGGTGATTCAAGACCATTCCAATAGATTTGGGCCAAAAAATGCCATCTGCATCCAGAGAGAGAAAACTAAAGATCTATAAAGACTGAATATGGATCAAAGCATAGTATTTCACTTTTTTGTTTGTCAGTTTATTTTTTCTTTCTCATGTTTATTTCCCTTTTGGTCTCATTTTTCTTGAACAATATGGCAAATAAAAGAATTGTGCATATTTAACCTTTATCATATTGTCTTCGGGAGAAGGTAAGGCAGTGAGATAAAAATAATTGAAACACAAAGTTTTACAAGAATTAATGTTTAAAACTATTTTTACATTTAATTGAAAATATAAAATATTATTGAAAATTTAAAATATGAGCTCCTTGGAGGTGGACACTGTCTTACTTTTTTTCTTTGTGTTCCTGATACTTGGATGATTGCATCATGTAAAGACTGAGTTAGCACCCTAGATACCTTAGAATCAGCCGGAGTCAGGATAAGCAAAAGTCTTTGGTCTTTATTCTTGATCTTTAGGGGTAGAAGGGAAGGGAATCTCTGCGCACTTCCTTTTCTTCCTCTAGTGCCAAAGTGAGTCTGGCTTGTCTTACTCCACCCCCTAATCCTTCCCACAATTCTCTGTATACACCAAAAGATTGAACCAGCACAGAATAGTGGGAAGGGACATTTTCCAAGCATATGCTAATAGAATATTGTCCAATCGGTAATTAGCCTTAAGTGCTCAGTCGCCCGACCTCAGTGCTTCAACTCAGAGTGTCAGCCCTTTACAGTATTGCATATAGTAAGTACTTATAAATAAATTTGTTTTTTATTCATTTATTCCTACAATGCTTTACCTGACCCATTGTATACCATCTGATTTTCTTTTTAAGTATTTACTAATTTGTACAAATTTTCTTTTACAAGTTTAGTTTCTTAAATCTCATGGGTCCTTGGAGTCCTATAAAATGAATCATATCCCTATAGGAAACATATTTCCTATAATACGATTTTATAGAAAATCCTTAAGTATTTTATAAGTTTTTATAAAGTAGACAGAAATACTAACCTTGGTTCATTTATTTTATAAGTTTTGAAAAAAAACAAAAAATGAAAAAACATTTAATACTGACATAGTATACAAACTCGAATTTTATCAAATTTTATCAAATTTTTATTTATTGTTTGTGTAGCTTAACCCAAAGCAAAGCACTGAAAATGCTTAGATGGGCTTTAATCAGTCCCACAAGCACAAAGGTTTGGTCCTGGTCTTATTGTTAATTTTTATTAGATTTACACATGCAAGTTTTCGCAACCCAGTGAGTATACCCTTTTAGCTTCTACCAAGTTTAAAGGAATGGGTATCAGGCACACTTCCCAAAGTGTGTGACACCTAGTTTAACCACATCCCCATGGGTGACAGCAGTGACTAACATTGAGCTAGAAACGAAGGTTTGACTAAATCATAATAAAAAGGGTTGGTAAATGTTGTGCCAGTCACCGCGGTCATACAATTAACCCAAATTAACAGAAGAACGGTGTGTTTAAGCATTCAACCCACCAAATAAAGTTAAAGCTCAATTGTGCTGTAATACACCCTAGTTGACATTAAAATACGCAACTTATATGACTTTATTCCCTGCTGAAGACACTAAAGCTAAGGTACAAACTGGGATTAGAGACCCTACTATGCTTAGCCATAAACTGAGGTAGTTAAATAACAAAACTACTCGCCAGAGAACTACAAGCCACTGTTTAAAACTCAAAGGACTTGGTGGTGCCCTAGACCCTCTTAGAGAAGCCTGTTCTTTAATCAATAAACCCTGATACACCTCACCTCTCCTCGCTTATCAGTCTATATACCGCCATCATCAGCTCACCCCAATAGGGAACCAAAGTGAGCAAAATCATGAAACCATAAAAATGTTAGGGCAAGGTATAGTATATGGAGAGGGAAGCAATGGGCTACATTTTCTATATTAGAACACAACGAATTGTCTATTGAAACAAAGACATGAAGGAGGATTTAGTAGTAAATTAAGAATAGAGAGCTTAATTAAAATAGACTATAGAGTGTGTACACACCGCCCATCACCCTCCTCGATAAAGTAACTACCTATACCTAATAAGAATACGCAAAAAAGAGGAGAAAAGTCATAACATGGTAAATGTACTGGAAAGTGCACTTGGATAATCAAAATGTAGCTTAAATAAAGCATTTAGCTTACACCTAAAAGATTTCAGCTAACCCTGACCATTTTGAGCTAGATATAATCCTACATATAACTAATTTAACACACCCTTCAAAACATTTATTTGTCCTAGTATAGGCAATAGAACAGATTAATCTATAGGCACAATAGAGAGAGTACCATGAGGGAATGCTGAAAGATTCTATCCTGTAAGTGACAAAAAGCAAAGATTAGACTTTCTACCTTTTGCATAATGATTTAGCTAGTCAACTCGGACAAAAAGAATTAAAGCCCGTCTTCCCGAAATTAAGTGAGATATTGTAGAACAGTTATTAGAACGAACTCGTCTATGTAGCAAAATAGTGAGATGATTTTACAATAGGGGTGAAAAGCCTATCAAACTTAATGATAGCTGGTTGTCCAAAAAATGAATTTTAATTCAACTTTAAATTTAACTCAAGTACTAACAAACAAAACTTAAATTTGAATGCTACTCAAAAGAGGGACAACTCTTTTGACACATAAACAAACTTACTTAGAGGAAAATGATTCATATACAAAACATTGTAGGCCTAAAAGTAGCCACCAATTAAGAAAGCGTTAAAGCTCAAACCAATTTGCTATTTAATACCAACAATCCATCAAAATCCTTAATCCCAACATTGGACAATTCTATTAATATTTAGAAGATATAATGCTAATATAAGTAACATGATTCATTTTCCATAAAATTTATTCATAGAAAGATAGCCCTGAAAGAGTCCTTGAGAAGTCAAATGTTCTATTCTCCTGACTTCAGGAAAAATCTTTCTAGAATCATGGCAAGCTGATAAGAAATTAATCAATTTAGAATTATACACAAGAAGTTACAAAAAAAAAGTATGCTCTTTGACCAAATTATACCACTTACCAAGCCTATGGTCTCTCCAAAATAAAAGAAATAGGGGGAAAGGAGTGAATAAAAAATTTGAAACTAATTGGATACCTATTATTTGACAAATAATTCAACAAGTTTTAGAATATGAATGTGATAAAATACTATTGCACTGTAATAAATGAAAAAATTACAAAAAGACATAGAAAGATTTATATGAACTGATATAAAGTGAAGTGAGCAGAACCAGGAATATAAATTATATTATAACATCAATATTATAAAAATGAACAATTCTGAAGATTTTTATAAGCTAATGAAACCAGAACCAGGAGAATGATTTATACAGTAACAACAACCCTGTTGAAATTTAAAAAAAAAAAAAAAAAAAAAAACTTTGAAGACGCTAAGAACTAGAATCAACATGTAAATATTTATGATATAATAGTAAAATGTGACTACTTCTTGACAGAGAGGTGACAGATTTAGGATACAGAATCTATGTACATATAGTATGTATATGTATATGTGTGTACACATATGAATTTATTTTGCTAAATTTTTCATATTTATTACCAAAAAATTTTATTTACCTTTTTTTTCTAATAAGGAGAAAGAGAAGAGAGAGAAAATATATCTCTGTTAATTCATGTTTTTGTAAAAGAGAAGTATTGAGGAATACTACAGCTATGGCATAGTGCATGCCACATGATATGGTCACTATATTGCTTAAATTTAGTTGTTTTTCTTTGTTACAAGAGATTTCTTGGGGAGTGTGTGGGAACTATCTGTAAATATTTATACTATAAAAAGAAAAAAATTATAAAACTTTTATCTTAAAGGATCTTTTGAGAAATTGATTTTTCAGAGTCTCAACAATTCCATTTTTGAATTCAAAATTTAATTTTCTCATCATAAAATCCTCAACTTGTGTTTCATATAAATCTCTTCCATTATATTGTATACTCAGCTGTGAGTACAATAAAGAGCTATTCATTATTTTCTATTCCAATATTAAAGATATTACTTATACTTATCAAATAAGCAAATAGCCCATGTGATATATGAATATCAAAAAATATAATTAATAGCTTGATTAAAAGAGGCATTAAAACATATTAACAAAAATAGCACCCCAAAGAGCAGAATTGGTCAAATGATAAAAGAAGTACAGAAGCTCACTGAAAAAAAAATTAGAACTGGTCAAGTGAAGCTGATGACTTCAAAAGACATCAAAAAACAAATAAGCAAAATCAAAAGTATGTACAAATAGGGGAAAATCACTGAAAAACAACTGAAAAAAATAACAAAAAAGAGATTGAGGAAAGATAATTTTAAAATTATTGGATTACAGGAAAGGCATGATTTAAAAAAGAGAGAGGGAAAGGAAAACTGTCAAGATACTTTAGAACAAGAGGATAAAGTGAAAATTGAAAGAATCCACTGATCTCTTCCTGAGATACCAAAATGAAAACTCCCAGAAACAATATAGTCAAATTACAGAGCTATGAGATTAGAAAGAAAATAATTCAAGCAATCAGAAAAAAAATTAGTGCAGATACTATGAAGTCACAGTCAGGATCACACAAAACTTAGCAGCTACCATGTCAAAGGAGAAGTTAGATCTTGCAAGAGGTAAAGGAACTAGAATTACAATCAACAATAACCAAACCAACAAAACTAAGTAAAATCCTTCAGGATAAAAATTACATTTAATGAAATAGAGGACTTTCATGCATCTCAGATGAAAAGATTACAGCTGAACCGAAAACCTGACTTTCAAATAGAAGATTTAAGAAGAGCATGAAAAAGTAAATATAAAGAGAAATTATAAGGGAATCAAGTTTAAACTATTTACATTCCCATATGGGAAGATAGTACATCTAACTCCTAAACACTTTATCATTATTAAGACAGTTAGAAGGAATCTACATAGATAGAGGGCATGGATATATGTTGATTATGTTGGGATAATCTCAAAAAAATGGAGGTGTTAGAAAGAGGAATACACAGGGAGAAGGAAAAGAATAGGGTAAATTATTTCACATAAAACAAAGAAGACTTTTATAGTGTTGTGGGAAATGTGGGGGACTAGCAACATGTGAACTTTATTCTCAACTGCATTCAATTGGGTAGAGAAATCTATTTTATCCAACTGTGAAATAGAAGACAAAAGGGATAAAAGGAAAATGTGATAATATGGAGAGTAGATTAAGAAAGACACAAGCAAAACAGACTTTTAAGGAAGGATAAGATAAGAAAAAGAGAAAGAGAGGGGGACAGAGAGGGACAGAGAGACAGGAAAAGAGAATGATAAATAGAAGAAAATGAGATGCAGGGAAAAACAGTAAGCAATCTTACTCATGAACTTATTCATAAAATGAAAAAGGAAAACAGAATGGACTAGAAAAAAGAATGCAATAATATGTTGTTTACAGTAAACTCATTTAAAACAGAAAGGCAAAAACAGAGTTAAAATAAGAGAGTAGATCAAAAGATATTCTACTTCAGCTAAAGTAAAAAAGGCAGAGGTAGCAATCATGATCTCAAACAAAGCAAAAATATATTTAATTAAAAGAGAAAATCAAGGAAACTACATTTTGCTAAAAAGTAACTAACAATGAAATAATATCAATACTTAACATACAGTCACCAAATTATATAGCAAACAAATGATTTTCTTTTATTTAATAGTATTTTATTAAAAAATAGTATTTTCCCAAATATATGCAGTAGTTTTCAATATTAATCTTTGCAAAACCTTGTGTTCCAATTTTTTTCTTTCTCTCCCCTCTCCTCACTCCTCTAAACAGCATATATATATGTGTGTGTATGTGTGTGTGTGTGTGTGTGTGTGTGTGTATGCATATATATGTATATATATATATATGTATATATATTAAAGATGTTCAATTCTTCTAAATATACTTGTTAAAAGTTAAATGAGTAACAGGAGACAATAGACAGTAAAGTTACACTGTTGGGGGAACCTCTATTTTCTTATCTCAGAGATAGATAAATCTCATCATGAAATAAATTAGGAAGAATTTAAGCATGTAAACAGAATTTTAGAAAAGTTTCTGATAGACTTCTGGAGAAATGAATGACATAGAAAGAAAGAATATGCTATATATGGCACATTCACAAAAATAATCTTAGAGGCATAAAAACTTCACAAACAAATGCAGACAGCCTGAAATATCATATGTGTCCCTTTTGGACCACAATGCAATAAAAAATACATTCAATAAAAACCTATGGAAAAAAATTAAAATTAATGGAAACTAAATAATCTAATCCTTAAGAATGAGTGAGTCAAAGAACAGATCACAGAAACAATCAATAACTTCATCAAAGATAACAGCTACGAGACAACTTGGCAAAATTTATGATCTGTAGCAAAAGCAAAACTTAGGGGAAATTTTATATCTCTAAAGGCTTACAAAAAGAAAAAAGAAAAAGAGCAGATCAATGAATTAGGTTTACAAATGAAAAAAAAAAAAAACAGAAAAAGGACAAATTTAAAATCCCCAATTAAGCAACAAAACAGAAATTCTAAAAATCAGAGGTGAGATTAATACAATAAGAAAACCATTAAATTAATATATAAAATTAGGAGCTGGTTTTATAGAGAAGAATTGATAAAATAAATAAATCATTGACTGATTTGATTAAAAGAAGAAAATCAAATTACCAAGACCAAGAATGAAAAGTGTTAATGTACCACTCATGAAAATAAAATTAAAGCAATTATTAGGAGTTATTTTGACCAATTATATGCCAGGAAAACCGACAATGTAAGTGAAATAGATGAAAATTTACAAAAATTATAAATTGCTCAGATTAACAAAAGAAGAAAGACAATATTTATATAACCTTAACTTGGAAAAAATGAACAAGCCATAAATGAGCTAAGAAAAAAAAATTCCCCAAATCAGCTGGATTTACGGATGATTTCCACAAACATTTATGTAACAATTAATCCTAATGCTATATAAACTATGTGAAAAAATAAAGACATAACCCTACTAAATTCCTTTTATGATACAAATAGGATTTTGATACCTAAACGAGGAAGAACAAAAAAAGAGAAAGACAACTAGACACGAATTTTCCAAATGAATATATATGTAAAAAACACTAAATAAAACACTTGCAAAGAGATAACAATAGAACTTACACTACGACCAAGTGGGATTTATGCTAGGAATTCAGGGCTGTCTCAATATTAGGAAAACTATAAGCATGACTGACATTATCAATAACAAAAATCATATGATTATTTCACAGGAAATGCAACAGTCATTTTTATTAAAAATAGAAAGCATAGAAATAAGTGGAGTCTTTCTCAAAATGATTAAGTAGGATCTATCTAAAATCAAGAGTAAACATTTTCTGTAATAAGGATAAACTTGAAACCTTTCTAGTATAATCAGAGATGAATCAGGGATGCCCATTATTAACTCTATTATTCAATATTATATTAAAAATGCTAGCTATAGCAGTAATACAAGAAAAGGAAATTCAAGAAAAAATAGGCAATAAAGAAACAAAACTGTACTTTTTGTAGTTGGTATAATGGTATACCTTAAAAAATCTAGAGAATAAATGGAAAAACAATTAACTTTAGCAAAGTTGTAGGATATAAAATAAGTCCATAAATTATCAGAATTTCTAGATACTACCAAAAAAATTCACCAAGAAAACTTGGAAAGAAAAAGCGAACTTAATTGTAGACAATACAAAATATTTGGGAGTCTGCTTGCCAAAACACACAGAAACTATATGAACACAATTATACAATATTTTTCACACAAAGATCTAAACAGAGAAATATTAATTGTTCATGGGTAGGCCAAAGCAATATTATAAGAATTATAATTCTACCTAAGTTAATTTATTTAGTGCAATATCAATCCAACTGCCAAGGACCTGTTTTCTGGATCTAGGAAAAAATATTAACAAAATTTATCTGGAAGAACAAAATATCAGGAATATCATGGCAATTCATGAAAAAAAAAAATATGTGAAGAGAGGTAGCCTACCAGTACCAAATTTCAAACTATATTACAAGGCAGTAATTATAAAAACAATCTGGTACTGGCTAAGAAACAGAATGATGGTTCTATGGAATATATCAGGTAGATAATACACAATAATAAATGATCATAGTAATCTAGTGTTTAATAAACTCAAGGAACTAAGCTTTTGAGAAAAGAACTCATCACTTAACAAAAATTGCTAGGAAAAGTAGAAAGCAGTTTCATAGACATTAGACACAAACCAACATCTCACACCAATAAACAATATATGATAGGACAAAATAGATACATGATTTAGATGTGGGGATGACATCATGAGTAATTTAAGAGATGAGGGGAAAATATGTTATATGTGAATAAGACTAAAATTTATGACCAGATTAGAGGTAGAGAAGATCAAGGCAAGTAAAATAAGTAATTTTAATTATATTAAATTAGTTTTTACACAAACAATACTAAAGCCACCAAAAATAAGAAGAAAAAGAGTAAATTGGAAAAAAAAAAAACTACAGCACATTTCTTTGACAAGGATCTCATTTTTCAAATATATAGGGAACTGTCCAAATTTATAAAGAATCATTCTTCGGTAATAAATAGTCAAAGAAAACTAATGGGCAAAAAGCAAAGCTGTCAATTGTTACTTGGAAAAAATGTTCTATACCACAATTGACTAAAGAAATGCAAATTAAAACAATTCTTAGGTTGGCTAACATGATGGAGAAAATGATAAATGCTGGGGAAGCAGGATGGAAGATGTGAAAAAATGGGTACACTAATGCACTGTCAGTGGAGTTGTGAACTCATCTAACCATTCTGGAGAACATTTTATAACTCTGTCCAAAGGAATATAAAACAGTGCATATCCTTCAATCCAGCCATAGCATTTCTAGATCTATATGTTAAAGATATTTGGTACAAAAATATTTATGGAGGCTCTTTGGAAGAAGTGCTAAAGTATTGGAAATTGAGAGGATGCTCATCAATTGAGGTAAGATTGAACAAATTGTGACATATAATTGTGATGGAATATTATTATGTTATAAGAAATGATGAGGGGAATGGTTTCAGAAAATGTGGGAAGACATATAGACTGATAAAAAGTAAAGAAGCATAAGCTGTTATACAGCAACAGCAACATTGCAATGATAATTAAATGTACAATTATCCATGACAATTCCATAGGACTCACAATGAAAAATGTTATGTATCTTAACAGAAAGAACTGATGAACTCTGAGTATAGACAAAAGGATATTTTCTTTCACTTTATTTTTTTATCTTTTTTTTTTTTACCAAAATGGCTAGTATGGAAATATGTTTTATAAGACTGCACATGTATAAGTGATATTGTATTACTTTACTTCCCAATGGTTTGGGGGAGAGGCTAGAAAGAGAATTGAAAACTCAAAATAAAACAAAATTCATGTTAAAAATTAATTATTCAAAATAAAACTGTACATACCTTTTGACTCACTGATATTACTACTTGATCTATTCCCTATGCAAATCAAAGAAAGAAGGTAAAAAGTACATAAAAACAAAGATATTCACAGCACCACTTTTTTTCTTAGTATAGAAATGAAAATAAAAGGCATGCCAATCAATTGGGAAATCTATGAAAAAATTTTGCTGTGGAATGTGTAATGAAATATTATAGCACTATAAAAAATCACTAATGGGACAAATTCAGAGAAATTACGGAATATTTGTGTAAACTAATGCAGAATGAAGTAAGCAGAACCAGAACAGCAATTTATACAAAGGCTCAAGCATTGTTTTAAAAAAAAAAAAAACAGTCTTGAAAGACTAAAGAATCTAATCAATGCAATAACCCAACACATTACTAGAAAACCAATGATGAAAACTGCTTCTCATCCCTAGAGAGGTGATAGATTAGATATGTAGAAGAGGAAATACATTTTCATACATACCAATGCATAGATTTGTTTTACTTGACGATGTATGTTTGTTATAGAAGAAGGCTTGGGAGGATGGAGGAGAAAGGGGAGAAAGGAATAAATAACAATGAGACAAAAAAATCAGAAAAAAAGATCATCAGCAAAACTTTTTTCATGTGCAGCAGTGAACAGAAGAAAGTTCATAGACAAAGATAATCAGCACAACTTTCTAACTAAAGAGTTAAATTTGTTTTGCTTAAAAAAGAAAATAATGAGCAACAGGGCAGGGACTTTTTCACTGTTGTTTATGCCTCCTGCATAATGCTAGAAGGTAATGAGTATTTAATTAAAATTAGACTTCAAGGGCCAACCAAGCCTGCAATAGAGTAATCTGCTATACCTCTCAGATTCTAAGTCACCTTCCTTTATTTAAAGAAAACATCACTACACAGTTTTGCATCCATTTCTCCTCTTGTTTTCCCTATGTCAGTTTCATTTCTCCAATGGCAAGTGAAACGTCAAACTCCTTATGGAAAATCACATGCATCATGAACTATACCATAATATGTCCCTGTGCAACCCCTGGAGGAGGTACTCAATAGGTGCTTCAGCAAAATCTATTAATTTGCATCTTCTTTGAAGGGGCAGAAAAAAGGGGAGCCCTAAGCTCTGATTTCAGATACTTGCTATTTTTGTGACCCCAACAAGTAACTGAAACTCCCTGGGTTTCTGTTTCCTCGTCTCTGAAATGAGGATTGTAATAGCATCTCTCTAACATGGTTGTTTGGAGATCAAATCAGAAAATATATACAAAGAATTTGGCAAACCTTAAGTAGAGCTTTAAAAAAAAGCCTACATTACCACAGACAAGTGTCTTTTCCTCTTTGGGCCAAAGTTTTCTCATCTATGAAATAAGATCAAGATGATCTCTGAAACCCCTTTCAGTTCTAAGTCTATGGCTGGATAGTGATATGACAGCTATTATTATCATAAGTATTTTTATTTATTATCCAAGATCAAAAGATAACATGTGTAACAGTCCAAATGCTAAGACTCTAATCTTGGACTGATTTATTTCCATCTAAAATAAGATGCAGATAACAAAGTTCTTTCAGAAGCAAATGCTACAAATTCAAACTCAACAAACCCCTAGCTGATGCATAATTAATATTCAGGAAAGTAGTCATGGTCTCTCTAGGAAACTGAGATTTAAAGGAGTTCAGAGTCTGGGGAGAATGAGATATGCAAGCAAATAATCATAAAATAAAATGTCTCTTAAGTGAACAAGAGCTACAAAGAGCCTGCTGTGAAATCCCAGAGGGAAAAGGATTCACTTCTAGATGGGAAATCAAGGAAGCCTTAGAAAAAACAGCATTTGAAGTGAGTGGTGAAGGATGAGTAAGGTTGAAACTCATGGAAATAGATGGGAGGATCCTCAAAATGTATAAGGAGTGACATGAAGAAAGAAAGAGTGGTGGGAAAAAGTCAAGTAATTTCTAGTTTTTGAGAAGTAAAGGTCTATGCCTTTGGGAGGAAAAGATGAATTAGACCAGAAGCCAGAAGACATATTAGGAGAAAAGTATAACAGGCTACCAAAAAGTACCAAGTATCGAAGACAATTCTGAAGGGCTTGTGATGAAAAATGCTCTCCATCTTCAGAGAAAGAACTGATGGAATCTGAATGCAAATCAAAGCATACTTTTTCTTTACTTTCTTTTTTTTTTGCTTTTTTGTCTACTTTTTTCACAACATGATTAATATTAAAATATGTTTTGCATGACTGTAGTCTACCACCTATATTAGATTACTTGCCTTCTCAATGAGGGAAGTGGGAAGGAATGGAAAGAAGGAGGAAAAGAACTTGATTCTGAGTTTTTTAAATGTTAATTTTTTACATGTAATTGGGAGAAAATGTTATTAAATTAAAAAGTTGTCATGATATCATGAATTTGGTGACACTGAAATGAAAGCACAGTGCTAAAAGTATCATAAAGGAAGAATCGATGGAATTTGACAATGAATTGGAAGAGAGAAAGGGAGGATATTTTTGTTAGGATCTCTCTTTTGGTTGAAGCCAGTAATTTTATCTTAAATGTTCCTTTAGGTAAAGCTAACAGCCAGAACAATGTACAATGCCAAAGGCATTAGCTTGGCTGACACCCTCAGTAAAGATGAGGTTTGAATGTCATCAAGTGCCACACAAGAGAGTGAGAGTAACGCTTGAATAAAGGATGAAGAAGAGGCTGCTATGGTGGATATGGAAGTCAATAGTATTGAACTCTGTGGGAGAAGCTTCCTGTCACTGCTTAGCCTTTGTGACACCACTAATTAATCAACTGTTTCTTAGCAAAAACCCTCTGGAGAAGAATTTTTGGGGGCAAATTAGGAAATTAAGGTAGAGGTCAAGGCGGGGATGGACTGCTTTTCTTGTTGAATTAAAAATTCTGCAATAGAAGCAATTTCAAATGGGTCATTGTATATTTTTACTGGGAAGGATGAAATAACGATATCATTCCAGGCACATAAAACTGAGTGTCAGCCAACAGGCAGCACTGGAGAACCCTATACAAGCAAATGTGGGACCGGCAAGCACAAGGACAGCACTGAATATCTGTGTTGTTGCTTTCCTTTTGCAAAACACAAGACTCTCCTAAAGGATACCAATATATGACTTCTGGATAATTCTCTCTAATAGATTTTTTTTTGACTATGTTGCTATGTTGGTCCACAATAACAATTTGTGGACCAAATTGGATAAGATTGTGAAGGATAAACTATTTGGCCTGAACAGTCAAAATAGGAATAGGGATATGGAAGTCAGATAGAGTGGGAAGACCGCCAGACTGAAGAGGTAGGAAATTTGGATGCTAGCTCCTAATTCTGCTATTAACTTTCTATAAAATCTTAGCTTCTCTGGTCTTCAGTTACTGCATCTAGAATTCTAAATCAGACATAAAGATGATTTATCAAATACGTTTTTGTATTTGGTCCAAGCCTGTGCTTTATAGTTGGCATTAGAAATTATTGGTAAGGAAACCCCTTCTACCAATGCTGATCAGCAAACATTCTGGGACTTGTGGTCTTAAAGAGCTGCATGGGAGCAGTGAGTAAAGTGATCTGCCCAGAATCGTACAGTCAGTCTGTGTCAGAAGTGGGGATTTTAAACTCAAATTTTTATGACTCCAAAGCAATTCTCTATTCTAGACCATACTGACTTGCCTTAATTAATTTCACCCGTACTGATTACTAACATTAATTGGCTGACTCAGAGATGGGATTTTCTAGCACACTGATTCATTTGACAGCATAGTGAATGCACCTTTGTTAGCCACAGGTCAGTCCAATATTTGGTCAAGACCATGGGTTAGAAATTTCTCCATTGTCCTTCTAGTCCTCACTTCCTCTATCCCAAGCTTAGAATCAAAATGGGTAAAGCAGCTAATTATAAAGACTAAATTTTCAGAGCTGGAAAGGCCAGGCAAAAGTACTCGTGCAGGAAATAGAGCAGAATTTTGTCATCTGGACAGATGTTGAGGCTGAATAATGACAATGGAGGACTGGCCTAAGGCTATGATCATAGGCAATAATTCTTTCCTAAAGCAGCTAGGTCAGAGAACAGGTGGTACATGGGAAATGGGTTCTACAAGAATCAAGAGATGGGCAGATTCCTTAGGTGGCAGGCTGTGATCAGGATAAACAAGCCTAAAGAGGTATGTGAAGGGGGAGCAGCTGAGCCAAGATTAGAGATGATTTCAGAGGTACACTGTTTCTGTAGCAATGGGTATGGACATCTGAGCAAAGACGATGTTTGTGAACTTCTCATTATGTTGCTGGAGGCTTGTGACCAACATCACTCTTGGAATGGAATAGTGCAAGTTGTAGAGAGACAGTCTTTCTCTCTACTGCATGGTCGGGGAAATATTAGGATGGTAAGGAGTAAGTGGGGTTCCTCTAGATCAGTGATTTTGTCTCTTTTAGTCTGAGTCTTTTATTAGAAAGTGGTATTTTGTTATTGAAGAAGATCATGGTTTTTCCTGAACCTAGAGGTATAATTCATTAATTTAGTCAGTCAGTCATTTAACAAACCTTTATTAAGTTCCCATTACTAGGCAGAATCTTAAGGAAGTTAGGTGGCTCAGTGAATAAGAGTTGTGGAAGTGGAGTCAGGACAATCAAACCTAGCCTTAGATCCTTGGATCCTAGTTGAGTGACTGTAAACATGTCACTTAACCTCTCTTTGCTTTAATCCATTGGAAAAGGAAATGGAAAACTACCCCAGTATCTTTGCCAGGAAAATCCCATAAAATATATCAGCATGCTATGATCCATAAAGTTACAAAGAGTCAGACACAATAAAAAGACTCAACAACAACAAGGCAGAACTCCAAGATCATTTCTGTCCAATCCATCCTCATGAGATAGAATCCTCCAATTGGTACACTTGTTCAGGGTCCTAATAGGAAAGAAGATTATGCCATAGCCTATTCTACACCTTTTCTTTTTATTATATGAATGCTTCAATTTATTTGGCTGATTACCTTTCCTTTATCATCTTTTCATTAACCTGTAGTATTTCTCTGACCCTTGCTATGGACGTCTTAGTGACAGCTCATATGCCTATGTACTGACTTAAATGTGTTGGTTAATGTGTAAGTTAAACATCTGGAAGTGACAATGGAAGCAATTCTGTTGTAGAGTTATTTGAATGTGGAAAATCAATGATTTTAATGAAGAGATAGGCTCAAGACTTTAAAAAAGGCCTGCTTAGGCAAAAAATGAAGCTGTTGCAAATCAGACTTTGAATATTTCTAGAAAATATTACTTAAAGGATAAAGACCACAAAAACCATCTTGGATATCACCAACTTTTATACTACTTCTCAGAAAGTACCCCAAAAGTTTCTATTACAATCCAAACCTTAATGATAAATGTCCTTATAAACAATGTTCTGATCAGATCCATCTCACCTTCATCTGAAGAATTACAATACCTCTCAAGGTAGCTTTATTTATTTATCTAGAAGTACATAAAACGCACCTGTCTGAAACTTTCATCCTCTGCTCATATCTCTGTTCTCTAGGACCAGGCAAATAACACTAATACCTCTTTCAGAAACAAATATTTAAGAAATAGTTAATAGGGAAAATCTTTATATAGAAAGTTTCTCTGATACATGTCTCATTTCCAGGATATATAAATATTGATTCAAATTTATAAGAACAAGAGCTCTAATTCGAAACTATGCTCAAAAAGTTATCAAACTGTGCATACCCTTTGATCCAGCAGTGTTACTACTGGGCTTATATCCTAAAGAGATCATAAAGAAGGGGAAGGGATCTGTATGTGCACAAATGTTTGTGGCAGCCCTGTTTGCAGTGGCTAGAAACTGGAAACTGAGTAGATGTCCATCAATTGGAGAATGGCTGAATAAATTGTGGTATATTAATATTATGGAATATTATTGTTCAGTAAGAAATGATGAGCAGGATGATTTCAGAAAGGCCTGGAGAGACTTACACGAACTGATGCTGAGTGAAACGAACAGGGCCAGTAGATCATTATATACTTCAACAACAATAGCATATGATGATCAATTCTGATGGACCTGGCCATCTTCTGCAATGAGATGAACCAAATCGGTTCCAATGGAGCAGTAATGAACTGAACCAGCTATGCCCAACGAAAGAACTCTGGGAGATGACTAAGATCCATTATATTGAATTTCCAATCTCTATATTTTTGCCTGCCTGCATTTTGGATTTCCTTCACAGGCTAATTGTACAATATTTCAGAGTCTGATTCTTTTTGTACAGCAAAATAACGGTTTGGTCATGTATACTTATTGTGTATCTAATTTATAATTTAATATATTTAACATCTACTGGTCATCTGCCATCTAGGGGAGAGGGTGGAGGGAAGGAGGGGAAAAAATGGAACAAAAGGTTCGGCAATTGTCAATGCTGTAAAATTACTCATACATATAACTTGTAAATAAAAGGCTATTAAAAATTAAAAAAAAAAAGAACAAGAGCTCTTCATTGGTTCACAAATATTCAAAAGATATTAACAGGAAGTTTTAAAAGAAAGAAACACAAACTATAAATAGTAACATTAAAATGCTTCAAATAATTAGAAAAATAAAAATTTTAAGAGGTTCTTAAAAACAAAGTGAAGTTCTGCCTCATGCTCATTGGATTGGTAAGAATGATCAAAAAAATGACAAATGTTAGGAGATGTTGGAAAAGAGGCACATTTGCATTGTTGGTGGACTTATGAACTGATCTAATCATTTTGGAAAGCAATTTGGAATTATGCCACATACATCACTAAAGTGTATATACCCTTTGACTCAGAGATCCACTATCACTAGGCTTATCTTTAAAAGAGAGCAAAGAAATTGAACAAAATGTACAAAATATGTACAAAAATATTTATAGCAGCTCTTATAAAGCCAAGAATTGGAGATTAAAGTAAAATTTATCATATGGGAAATGGCTGAACATAGTATGGCATATGAGTATAATAGAATATTATTGTGCGAAAAGAAATAATTTAAGGGATGGTTATTAAGAAATCTGAGGAGATTTTATGAATTGATGCAGAATGAAGTGAGAAAAACAGGCAGGACAATTTACACCATAAGAAGATTATTACAAAAAGTTTTTTTTTTTAAGAATTCTGGTCATTGCAATGGCTAAAGATGATTCCTGGAAACTTAAGATAAAGTATGCTACTCATGTCTTGACAGAGACATGATGGAGTTGAGTGCAAGATGAGAAATATATTTTTTGGTTTTCTCTCAGTTTCTTGACATTCTCTGAGAGTCAAGATAGTAACCAGATTGTTCATTTCTTTCTTTCTATGTGACTAGCCTAAATCTAATGATGTCTTTCTTTGACACTGAATTAGAAATATATAAAACCTATGTAAAGCCATAATATTGTCTCCATTAGTCTTTGACTGACCAATAATTTTAATTTCTTGTTGATTATCATATTCTATGATATATTACATAACTACATAGCATTAGCATGTGAGAATTGATATTAAAGAGTATTTTTATATTTCAGAGAGAAGTTTAGGGTCCTCAAAGGAGCTATGTAATTTTCCAAATCTGTCCACAGAATCTATCAGAGATATATATGCACTGATGGATCAATTATTTTGTCTGATTGATAGCCTGAAAAGACACCAGATGTCCCAAAACTCATAATGCAGTTCTAAGCATAAAACTCGTTTTTTTTTTTTAATTTTAATAGCCTTTTATTTACAGGTTATATGTATGGGTCACTTTACAGCATTGACAATTGCCAAACCTCTTGTTCCAATTTTTCCTCTCCTTCCCCCGACTCCCCTCCCTCAGATGGCAGGATGACCAGTAGATAATAAATATATTAAAGTATAAATTAGATACACAGTAAGTATACATGACCAAACGGTTATTTTGCTGTACAAAAAGAATCGGACTCTGAAATATTATACAATTAGCCTGTGAAGGAAATCAAAAATGCAGGTGGGCAAAAATATAGAGATTGGGAATTCAATGTAATGGTTCTTAGTTATCTCTCAGATGAACTGATTTGGTTCATCTCATTGCTGAGGATGGCTAGGTCCATCAGAATTTGTCATTATATAGTATTGTTGTTGAAGTATATAATGATCTCCTGATCCTACTCATTTCATTCAGCATCAGTTCGTGTAAGTCTCTCCAGGCCTTTCTGAAATTGTCCTGTTGGTCATTTCTTACCAAACAATAATATTCCATAATATTCATATACCACAATTTATTCAGCCATTCCCCACTGATGGGCATCCACTCAGTTTCCAGTTTCTGGTCACTACAAAGAGGGCTGCCACAAACATTTGTGCACATATAGGTCCCTTTCCCTTTTTTAAGATCTCTTTGGGATATAAGCCCAGTAGTAACACTGCTGGATCAAAGGGTAGGCACAAAAACTCAAGTTTTAAACTTGGACAATATTCATCCACATTTTTTCTTTCTATTTGGTTGGTATATTTAACTCTTTTGAGTAATTATGGAACTGACTTCAGAGGTTATGTAATACTCTGGGTTCAATACACTGAGCATATTTGCAACTGAAAATAGGAGTATCTGGAAAGTCTTCTCATCTAGAACAAGGATTCTTAACTTTTTTCTTATGTCATAGACTTTGTCAGGAGTCTAATAGAGCTTATGGATCCCTTTTCAAAATGAAATTTTGAAATAATTGAAGAAAATGTTAAATTTCAATTTGAGTTTAATGAAAATTAAAATATAGTTATATTTCCCAACTAGGTTCACAGACTCCTGAAGTCTATCCAATGGACCCCTCAGGGACCTATGAACCTAAGTTAAGAATATTTGATCTAGAAGAAATTCCTCTTCCCTTTTGGACTATGAGTTGGATATACTTCATTTCAAGAGTAAATACTTTTTGCTAAGTGCTTATCTCCTTGGTTTATACCCTGCTTACTATTAATAAGCAGAGGCTTGTGGAATAATGATATCTTTATTCTTATAACTATTATATGATTTTTATGATTTTAATACATACATAGAAGATGCTTTGTTGAAGGATGGCTTTTAATGAGAAATTCTTTTCTTTTGAAACAAATGCTTTTTTATAGGAAAAAAAACAATAAGCAAGGGAGGAAGGTTATATTCTTTGCACTTTATTGTGCAACTCTAAAAATGTGGTCTATTGTGGAAAATCACAAAGGATATTGGCAAAGTGGGAAAGACTAGAGAAAATGGTATGAGCTATGATGTGATAGGATTTTTTGTATTCAAATATCATTGCAAAGTGTCGCTAAATAATGCCAACTCCACAGCAGTATCACTTGTCAGTCCAAAGAATTGGACTGCATCAAAATAGCTACAGTCAGTTTCATCATCTGCCCAAAAGAGTGATGTAGCAGAAGACACATGGATTGGGAGTCTGAGAATCTGGGTGTGAATCCTGACTCTGCTACTTATGGTTGTGGGAATTTAGGCAAATTCCTTAATGATTCTGTGCTTTAGTTTCCTCATCTGTAAAATGAGAGGTTGGACTAGATCCCATGATTACCTCTTAATATGATTCCTATCATAGCCACTTCATCCATTTCATAGCAACAATGCTGCTTATCATTTAATTTGTAGGGTCCTAGCATTTGGTCTTTGAGGTCATCTAACAGTCATCTTATTTTATAGCAGAGAAATCCGTGGCAAGATGGCTTACCCAAGTTCACACAGATTAAAGAGCCATGATTTGAACTCAGGTCCTGACTCTATTTCCAGCACTCTTTCCCATAAGACTCGTTGTGTTATTGTCCATTCCCATTAATAGGGATAGATATGATTTATAAAAGAACATCTGGCAAAACAATTCCTCTGGGAAATTAGCTAGGGAGTGCTATGGTTTGGGTTGGGTTCTACTCTTAACCTGCTTGGATAATGCAAAAGTTGGGGCAAACCAAAAAACCAAACCAGTCAATTTCTCATTGACCTTTTTACCAGGCAAATTAATTTCAAAATGTACCAGAACTTAGTCATTCAGACCTTGCAGAACCTGGTTTACGTTCTCTGTTAACACACTGATAATCATGATATTCATAATGCAAATGAAACTATATGGGGGCCATAACCTTGGCTGTTCATTGCAGCAGATTTTGTAATTGCCTGCTGTTGATGATCTAGCTGGGAATACGTTTGGGTTTTGTTCCAGCTCTTACCAATAGAGAGTCCTGTCATATTGATAGAGTAATCCTCCTATCTCTTTTTCAAGCGATTTTCTCTGTTGAAGAAAATAGAAGTACTTCTCCTCCAACACAAATCTTGCACTTATGAAAATCTTATACTTGTTCAGTTCTAAAACTAATGTCATCATCCTAGGAGAAGTGATCATAAGAACAGATAACCCAGTCTCTCACTTGGCTTTGCACTCTTGGAGTTTCTCCTGGCTGTGATTTTCTCAAGATAGGGGCTGAGAGTTTTCCATATAGGAAGGAGATCACCGTTCCTGGCTTCTCATGTCCCATAGGATATAAGATCATAAGGACAGAATGCTCTCTAGAAAACCTCCTGACTAATTCTTTTTTTATTTTGAAAAGCAGCTACTTTATTACTGTTGAGAACAGTTGCTTTCTCATCTGCAAGGACTTGGGCCCCTTCCCCCACATCAATTTATGCTCCTTTGAACAGCCTCTCTGCTGAAGAGCCTTATCTCAACCCTTGGAAAATCCAACTCAATTACTTTCACCAAGTCCTGTTTATCCTCTATTTTGTTGACTTTTTTCTAAAAGACCTAAACAGTTCAATTTACCTTCCGAGAATGGGTTCTACTTTGAGCTTATCTTTTATACCTTCCCCTTCGTTTTGTTAAAGTGTTTTGAATGATACCATAAAAACAGCTTTCCTGGAACCTACATGAGCTTCTCTAGTCTGCTATTCTGATATCAGTCTTCCTTTCTTTTTAGGAAATATGTACTTTAAAATCTCTGTCATCAGGAGTCAATCTAATCCTCCAGTATTCTAGTAGCTCTGTGATCAATCTCATCAATAATGGCATTTCCAAATGACCCATCCCAGTCCATCCATTGAATTCCTGTCTGTGACCTCTCATAAAATTTATAAAAGAATTCATTCAATCTAGGAGTCTTCCTCAGGTTTTTTTTTAGCATTGTGTATATAACTAAACAATATCCTTTATGAATATGAAGTGGGAGTGATAAATAGATTTAAGAGATTAGATCTAGTAGATAGATTACTTGGACAACTATGGAAGGAGGTTCATAATATCGTACAGGAGGCAGAAGCAAAAAAGTCCCCCCAAAAAAGAAAAGCAAGAAGGCAAAATGGCTGCCCAATGACGCTCTGCAAATAACTGAAGGAAAAAAGCAAAAGAGAAAAAAGAAAGGGAAATATAAACTTAACTGAGAATAACAAAGAGAGATGAAGTTTTCTTAAATGAACAATAAAAAGAAATAAAAGAAAATAATAGAATTGAAAAGACAAGAGATCACTTCAAGAAAATTAGAGCTATTAAGGGAATATTTCATGCCAAAAGGGATGTAATAAAGAACAAAAATTATAGGGATTTTACAGAAGCAGAAGAGAGTAAGAAGCAGTGACAAGAATATACAGAATAACTATACAAAAAAAGATCTTAATATCAATATTGTGTGGTTACTGCTCTAGAGCCAGACACCCTCAAAAATAAAGTCATGTGGGACTTAGGAAGCATTGCTAACAATAAGGTTACCAGAGATAATGAAATTCCAGTTGCGATATTTAAAATCCTAAAAGATGATCCTGTTAAAGTGCTGCACTCAATATACCAACAAATTTTGGAAATTCAATAACTGTCCCTGGATTGATGGAAAAAAATCAGTTTATATTCTAATCTTAAAGAAAAGTAATGCCAACAAATGTTCAAACTACTGATCAACTGTGCTCATTTCACACTCCAGCAAGATCATACTTAAAATCATGCAAGCTAAGCTTTAGCAATATGTGAATTAATAAATACCAGAGAAACAGGCTGGTTTTTAAAGAGGCAGAAGAACTAGAGACCAAATTGCCATCATTTACTGGATTATGGAGAAAGCAAGAGAGTTCTATTTAAAAAAATCTACTTCTGCTTCATTGACTACACTAAAATTTTTGACTGTGTGGCTCACAACAAATGAGCCGAGTCCTCAAAGAGATAGGAGCAGCAAACCATCTTACTTATCTCCTGAGAAACCTGTATGTGCGTCAATGAACAATAATTAAATAAAAAATGAAACTGATTGGTTTAAGACTGGGAAACAAGTATAAGAAGACTGTATGTTGTCACCTCATTTATTTAACTGATATGCAGAGTACATCATGTGAAATACCTGACAGAATGAATCAAAATACAGAATTAAGGTTGCTGGGAGAAACTCTAACAAACTCAAAATGCAAGTGATATAATTTTGATGGCAGAAAGTGAAGAAGAATCAATTTCTTGATGAAAAGGGCTAAAGTCAATAAAAAGTCAAGAAAAGGATTGAGAAAATAAACAAGCAAGGGAAAAATTCTGATCATAAAAAATTACTACAGTAACAAGAAAAAGCAAAACACACACTAAAAAGGTATTTTGCAAATCAAGTGAGAGGTAAAGGAAAAAATTGAGAAGAGAAATGAGAATGATGCAAAAGGAAGTATAAAAAGTCAATGAGGAGAATAGATTAAGGAGCAAAAGTGTCTGAATGGAAAAGTAAGTCCAGAAATTCACTGAAGATATTTTTAAAAAGAAATTAAAAATTAGAAAAAATTAGAAGTGAGCAAATAGAAACCAATGCCTTTATGAGAAGAAGAGAAATCGGGAAGAAAAATGATGGTGATACAAGAAAATCATGAAAATCATGAAAATCAAGTCAATAGCTTTGTAAAAGAAATACACAAAAAATACTGAAAAAAAATAACACCTTAAAAAACAGACTAGACCAAATGATAAAGGAAATACCAAAAGTCAATAAGGAGAACAATATCTTAAAAAGCAGAATTAAATGTATAGAAAATTTGACTTTCAAAGACAAGGCCCTAGGGAAGCATAAAAAAGTAAACAGGAAAAAGAAAATCATAAGGAACTTAATAAGAGTAAACTATTTACATTCCTACATGGGAAGATGATATTTGTAACTCATACAAACTTTCTCATTATTAGGACAGTTAGGAGTATATATAGACAGAGAACACAGATGATAGTTGAATGAATGGGAAGGAATGGCAACTAAAAATATAAAATTAAGGGGCAGGAGAGGAATGTACTAGAAGAAAGAGACAGGGAGAAGTAGAATGGGGCAAATTATTACATGAACAAAAGGCAAGAAAGAGGGAAAGGAGAATGAATGAACCTTACCCTTATTGGAATTGATTCACTTGGATATAGAAATATATCTTATCCTACAGGATAGTAGGGAATAAGGGGATGGGGGAGAGTGATAGAAGGGAGGGCGGATTGGAGAAGGAAGTAATCAAAAACAAAACATTTTTTGAGGAGGGACAGGATGAAAGAAGAGAGAATAGAATAAACAGAAGTGAAGAATAGGATGGAAGGAAATACATTTAACAATCATAACTGTAAAAACAATTTTAAAGCAAATTTCTCCAATAAAGGCCTTATTTCTCAAACATATAGAAAACTGAATCAAATTTGTAAAAGTAACCTATTATCCAAATCATGTTATCAAAAGATATAAAAAGTTTTCAGATTAAGTAATCAAAGCTATCTATAGTGATGTGAAAAAATGCTCTCACTATTGATTGGAGAAAAGAAAATTCAAACAATTCTGAGGTCCACTTCATATCTATTAGATTGTTTAATAGGACAGGAAATAAAAGTGACAAATATCAGAGAGGATGTGTGTGTGAGGTGGGATTTGAGACATTAATGGACTGTTAAGGAATTGTGAACTGATTTAACTGTTCTGCGGAACAATTTGTATATATATATAAAAAATATTTATAGCAGTTCTTTTCTGGTGGCAAAGATATGGAAATTGAGAAGATGCTCATCAGTTGGGGAATGGTGAAACAAATTGTAATATGTAATTATGATAAAATACCACAATATTGTACTATAAGAAATGATGAGTAGGAGGCTCTCAAAAAAACTGGGAAGACTTACATGAGGTGACACAAAGTAAAATGTCCTGTGCATGAAGCAACAGTAATATTGTAGGATGATCAACTGTGAATTATTTAATTATTCTCAGCAATGAAATGATCCAAGACAACTCTGAAGGACTTAAGTTGAAAAATGCTCTTCATCCCTAGTGAATAATGGTATCTGAATACAAGTTGAAACATACTTCCATAGGTGATAGACATGTATATCAAATTCCTTCCCTTATCGGTGAGCATGGGGTGGGAAAGGAGAAAGAGAATTCAGAATCCAATTCTTTAACTGAATAATTTTCCCCACTTAATAGCATTTTCCCAATTACATATAACAATAATTTTTCAATATTTATTTTTGTAAAAGTTTGAATTCTAAATTTTTCTCCTTCCTTTTCTTCCCCCACCCAAAACAGCAAGCAATCTGATATAGATTATGCGTGTACAATCATGTTAAACATATTTCCATATAAGTTATGTTGTAAAAGAAAAAGGAGGATAAAAGGAAAAAAACATAAGGAAGAAAAAATGAAAATGTCATGCTTTGATCTTCATTCAATCTCTATAATTTGTTCTCTGGATGTGGATGATATTTTCTTCACAATCTACTGGAATTTTCTTGGATCACACTGTTGCTAAGAAGAGCCAAGTCTATCACAGTTGATCATCACACCATGTTGCTATTAGTGTCTACAATGTTCTTCTTGTTCTGCTTTATTCAATATCAGTTCATATAAGTCTTTCAAATTCTCAAACCCGCCTACACATCATTTTTTATATTGTATATATGTGGTATACATTCATATAACACAATTTGTTCAGCCATTTCCCAATTGATGGGCAAACCCTTAATTTCCAATTCTTTGCCACCACAAAAAGAGCTGCTACAAATATTTTTGTATATATGGGTCCTTTTCCCTATTTAATGATTTCTTTGGTATTCAGACCAGTAATTGTATTGTTGCTTATCAAGAAAATTCTATATGTTTCTATGTTCCCTAGTATTTGTTTTTTGCTGAGGCAATTGGGGTTAAGTGACTTGCCGAGGGTCACACACCTAGGAAGTATTAAATGTCTGATGTCAGATTTGAATTCAGGTCCTCCTGACCTCAGGGCTGGTGCTCTATTCACTGCACCACCCAGCTGTCCCCCTCCCTAGTGGTTTTTTAATAGGAATGAGTACTGTATTTTGACAAACAACAAATCATAAAAACAAAAAAAAATTCAGCCAAGACAATTACAATATTGTGACAACATTCCAAACCTTATGATGCAGACAAAGTAGTCCGTAGGGAAAATTTTATATCTCTAAATACTTACATGAACAAAATAGAGAGAAAGGAGATCAATGAATTGGGCATGCAACTAAAAAAGCTAGAAAAATCACAAATTAAAAACCTCCAATTACATATCAAATTAGACATTCTGAAAACCAAAGGAGAGATGAATAAAACTCATTTTAAAACTGAAAAAGTAAGAAAACTGTTAGACTAATAAATAAAATTAAGAATTGGTTTTTATTATAACCCTCAATAAAATAGATAAACCAACCTTTGGTTAATTTGATCAGAAAAAAAAAGAGAAAAATCAAATTGCCAGCATTAAAAATGAAAAGGACAAATTCATCATCAATAAAGTAGAAATTTTAAAACTATTTAGGAGGTATTTTGCCCAACTGTATGCCAATAAATCTGATGATCTAATTGAAATGGATGAATATGTATGAGAATATAAATCACTCAGATTAACCGAAGATGAAATAAAATACTTAAATGGACCCATTTTAGAAGAAGAAATTGAAGAAACCACCAATGAACTCCCTAAGAAAAAAATCTACAGGGCCAGATGGATTTACAAGTGAATTCTACCAAAAATTAAAGAAATATTAATTCCAATACTCTGTAACTATTCCAAAAAATAGGTGAAAAAGGAGTCTGCCAAATACTTTTTATGATCCAAATATGATGCTGATATCAAGCCAAGAAGGGCCAAAACAGAAAAAGAAAATTACAGACTGATTTCCCTAAGAAATATTGATGTATTTTTTAAAAATTAACAAAGAGATTATAGAACTTTATCACCAGGATAATACACTATGATCAAGTGGACTTAATACCAGCAATGCAGAGTTGGTTCAATATTGGGAAGATTATCAGCATAACTGACCATTTCAATAACAAAACTAACAGAAACTATGCAATTGTCTCAATAGATTAAAAAAAAAACTTTTGACAAAATACAGCACTCATTCCTATTAAAAACAATAGGAAATTGTTTTCTTTCAAATGATAAGCAACAGCACAATTACTGGATCTGAATACCAAAGAAATCATTAAAAAGGGAAAAGTACGCACATGTACAAAAATATTTGTAGCAGCTCTTTTTTTGGTGGCAAAGAATTGGAAATTGAGGATTTACCTGTTGATTGGGAAATGGCTAAACAAGTTGTGTTATATGAATGTATACCACATATACAATATAGAAATGATAAGTAGTCAGATTTCAGAACAACCTTGAAAGACTTATATGAACTAATATTGAGTATAGCAAAATAAGAAGAACATTGTAGGCACTAATAGCAACATTGTGTGATGTTGCTGGGATAGACTTGGCTCTTCTTAGCAACAGAGTAATCCAATAGACTGTGAAGAAAATACCATCCACATCCAGAGAACAAACTATAGAGATTGAATGAAGATCAAAGGATGACATTTTCATTTTTTTCTTTCTTATGTTTTTTTCCCTTTGTCCTGCTTTTTCTTTTATAACATAACTAATATGGAAATCAAGTTTAACAACATGATTGTACATATATAACCTATATCAAATTGCTTGCTATCTTGGAGAGGGGAGAGAAAGGAGAGGGAGAAAAACTTAGAACTCAAAATTTTACAAAAATGAATATTGAAAAATTATTGTTACATGTAATTGGAAAAATACTATTAAGTGAGAAAAATTATTCATTTTAAACATTGGGTTTTGAATTCTCTTTCTCCCTTCCCATCCCGTGCTCACTGAAAAGGGAAGGAATTTGATATACATGTGTATCACCTATTAAAGTATGCTTCAATTTGTTTTCAGACACCATTATTCTCTAGGGATAGAGAGTATTTTCCAACTTAAGTCCTTCAGAGTTATCTTGGATTATTTTATTGCTTAGAATAATTAAGTAATTCACAGCTGGTCATCCTACAATATTATTGTTGTTTCATGTTCAGGACGCCTACTATTCATCATTTCTTATAGCACAATATTGTGATATTTCATCACAATTACATACCGCAATTTGTTTAACCATTTCCCAACTGATGAGCATCTTCTCAATTTCCATATCTTTACCACCAGAAAAGAACTGCTATAAATATTTTTGTATATATAGATTCTTTTCCTTTTTAAAAATCTCTTTTAGTATACAATCTTAGTGTATATTAGTAATATTGCTAGATCAATGGCATAGTAGAAAATACACTCTGCCATCTAATTCATGGAAGAGTTTACAGCAAGTCACTTAACATCAATGAGATTCAGGAAACAGAGGCCCAGGGAAAATGTAATTACAATATCACTCACTGAGCAGCAGAGCCAGAATCTGAACCCAGATCCCTGTGCTGCCTTGAAAGTCACTATCTAGAGGAGCCTTCCTAAGAGGGAACCACCAAGTACAAGGGAACAAGAATATATGAGTATAAGACTACTAAAATATAGTTTATTACTGTTGCCCTCCAATCATCCTTTAAGAAAGCGCTTTGGCACTAAAACATGTCATCTCACTAATTTTTAAACAGTTTTTCAATCTTGGGCATTTGAGAATTTCAATAGAAAATATTATCTAGATTGGAGGGAAACAGAGGTTATTTGGTTCAAAAATATTGCACATAATGAACGTTTCTATTTATCTTCTTATTTCTGGACTGAAGAATGGGTTTGACCTCCTTTTGATTCCCTTGAACTCTGTGGACTTCAAATTGCCTCTTTGTTCCTGTACTCCAGCTTCATTTAGTGCCAACAAAATGCAACTTCCAAGTTCAAAGAAAAATCTCTTAAAACCTTTATGAAAAGGTCCCTAAGACTTGTCACTCTTGAAATAGTTCTTACAAAACAACATTCTGAGATATATAAATAAATCAGAAACAGATTAAATTTCCCTTGAAATACATGCCATTTTTTAAACTGAAGGGAGTCCTTAGAAAGAAAAATACCTTTAGTTTCTGTTTTTTTATTCACAATGTTGGAACAATAGTAAGAAAGTTTCCTCTCAAACTAAAGCATCCCTAAATTTGGTCTCCTCCTACATAAGGCCTTTCTTGATCTTTGCAGATGTTCATGCTCTCTTTTTCTTTTTTTTTCTCTTTAAATTATTTTGCATTACGTTTTGTGTGTGTGTGTGTGTGTGTGTGTGTGTGTGTGTGTGTGTGTGTGTGTGCTAGAAAGTAAGTTCCTTAAGGGCCAGATCTTCCATATTTATATCTGCATTCCCAGAAAAAAAAAGCAGAGAATATGGCAAATAACAAGCACTTAATAAATATTTGTTGAATTGAATTTAAAACTTAAAATACTGCTCATGAATTTAAACAACAAATTGAGGATTATAAATCCCTACTGCTTAAAGTACTCAATAGCGTAGATATCATCCTAATAATCAGAAAAAAATTCTTTTCTTTCTCTTTATGTCCTCCTTTTTTTCTCTTCCTTCCTACCTGCCTTCCTTCCTTTCTTTTCTCTCTTTCTTCCTTTTTCCTTTTCTTACTCCTTTCTCCCTTCCTCCCCTTTTGCCTTCCTTCTTTCCTTTCTTCCAAAACAATCCTTTGCCTGTTTAATCAATCCCTATCCAAGACTCAGAAAGGGAGACCTATCTTTTCATCTACTTAGTGCTTGCAAGGTTGTCTTTGGGATTCTGCCAATTCAGCTAAAAGAACTGGTAGTAGAGCTGGAAATCAATAGCACTCCCTAATTCAATTACAGGATCCATGTCAAAACAAAATCCTTTGGGTAGATATTTATCACATTCAAGTTTTTCTATATTTGAAAAGATAATTTAGAGCAATGTTTTGTCTGCAACATAATTTTTAAGTAAAATTTTCACACCTCTAACAGAGTATAATCATGTTAGCATAAACATTTCTTTGGAGGTGTGAGACCTATAACCTATACCCTACAGTAAAAAAAAATCATCAGTGCAAGTACAAATGATATTCTGATTCATACACATGCATAATATCCATAAATTTCAAATTAATTTCCCTCAATAACAGTGTGGTTCTAGTAGATTTCACAGATAAACTATTCATTAAATGCATTTTCTTTTAGCTAGTTTAAAAATATTTGTCTTTCATTCTTTTTTAAAGGAAAGAACTAGATAAGCTCATTGCCTTTCTTTCTGCCATTCATCACTTTATAGAGTTGGTCCACATCTTACTCTTCCTCCTAATAAATCCTGGTTTTTTATTTATTTGTTTGTTTCCTTTCTTACATATGTGATTTCTGCTCTCCCATATATAAATGTCTTCAATATTTCTGTCTCTTTCTCTCAGTACACATGGAGAAACCAGGTCTTATCTGGCCCTTCTCAGCAATATTACCAGGGTGAGATGATGACTGCTTTATATGAAAGGATTGGAATATGGGTATGTTTGGGGAGGGTTAGTCAAGAATTGTTAATAAAAGGTCTCTGAATTTTCACTCTCTTCTTCTAATTTCCTGCCTCTCTGACCATTCCTTCTCAGTTTCCTTTACTGTATTATCTATATTGTGCCCTCTTAACTAGGGGCATTTCCCAAAGCTCTAGTAAGAATCTCATCATTGACTATCTCAACAGGCTCAGTTCCCTGGGTTTAATTATCATGTCTATGTAGATGATTCTGGAATCTAAATATTCAGCTTCCATCTCTCTCTTGAGTTCTAATAGCATATCCCCAACTGCCTATTGGAAATCTTCACTTTGATGCCCTCTCAGTAATTCAAAATCACCATGTCCTAAGAAGAACATGTCTTATCGAGGAGGAGACCAAATTTAGGGAAGCTTTAGTTTGAGAGGAAAGTTTTCTTCACTATTGTTCCAACATTGTAAGTAAAAAAAACAGCAACTAAAGGTATTTTCTCTCCAACGACTCCCTTCAGTTGTGTGTATTTCTTCTCCAAAAACACTATTCACCAAACTTTACTTTTTCTGATGAGGATACCACATCCTTCCTGGGATCTAATCTCAGAACTGTCCTGAACTTTTTTCTTCCTTCTCCGTCACCTTCTCCTTGGCATCCAAATAGCATGTCCTATTAATTTCATCACCACATCTTTAAAATGGATCTCACTTGCTTTACATTTATAGTTAATACTCTAGTTTAGGCCATCATCACCATTTTCCCAACCCTAAAACTGTTGCAAAATCACCCTGATTGGAGTTCCAGTTTCTAGTCTCTCCCCTCTCCAATTAAGCCACTTGCCAACATAATTTTAAAGTGTAAATTGGGTCACTCCCACTTAAGAACTGGAGGAGGAAGCCTTCTTTTTGTCTCCAGGATAAAGTACAAATTCCTCAGATTGGCATTTAAAAGCCTTGCAATCTGGCCACTATCTACCTTTCCAAAATGATTTCATATGAACCTGCTTCACAATCCTGTTCTTTAGTCATACTGGCTTTCTTGATATTCTCTGAATTTGACATTTCATCTACTTATCCCTTTGTGAAGGCTGTCCTTAGGCTTAGAACACGGTTCTTTCTTACCTCTATCCCTTAAAATCAGCAGCTTCCTTTTAGATTCCACTCTGTTTTCAGCTCCTTTGGGCAGTCTACCCTGATCTCTCTTGTTCAGTGCTTTCCCGTGCACTGAATTATCACGTCACCTATTCATTTACATGTTATGCCCTCCCAGTGGAATGGGCATCTCTTTATCCCCAGTGCTTCCCATAATACCTTGTAATGTGCAGTTCTGAGAAAAATGTTTGCTGAATTGGATTGGTGAACTGCCAGAAATCAGTAAATAGCAACAATAACAATGAAAATGCTCCCAAGTATAAGCTGCATAGTTACATTTTACAGATTAGGAAGCAGAATCTCAGAGAAATGAATTTGCTTGTCCTTGGGTGGACAGTATGTATTAAAGCCCTAAGTTTTTTTTTTACTCTAGCCTCCATTTAAAAAAAATCACACTACTTGTCCAATGGGGCCAGCATCTTAGCTATCAATCTCTGCCTCCAGTTAACTTTCTCCAGAGAGAGGAAATCTGGATGAACTTCAGCTCACAGTGTCAGATGATCATCTCTACATTGAGTCTAACCATAGTAGTCCTCATTTCTTACTCCTTCAATTCTGATGCATATTGTGCAGAGGCTCTGAAGCAGGAGACCCTGTTGGGATGGGCCCAGACAATCATGAACAAAACTCATATGCCACAGGAACGACACAAAAGAAGACAGAGACCGAATCAAGCACTGGCAGGTGCTTAATAAGTAAATTTCCCAAATGTTCATTTTTTACTGTGAGCTTTAATCCATTTTTGCTTATTAGTCACAAAACAGATTTTATATATATACATATATATGTGTATACATATACATGTGTGTGTATATATATATATATAGTCATTCTCATTTGAAATTCAAATGTCTACAGATAGACAAATAGTAAAAGTCACAAGAATTGTTGAAGACAAGTAGAAACATAATCTAATGGAAATAGAAAGAGAAAAGGATAGAAGGAAATGTCTGTAATTTAAAACAAAAATTTTAAAAATTATTTTTGAAAAATAGTCAATCCAAGTTATCAGAGAAGTAAATCTCCAATTATTTGTACTTGGCACAAGAACAATGTATAAAACAACAAATCTATTATAATAATAGAGACCATTTATAGTATATATTTAAGGTTTGAAAAGTGCTTTAGAGATATTATCTCATTTGAGCTTCACAATAACCTTGGGGAGAAGATGCTATGGTTAATCCCATTTTACAAACTGAGGCAAAGTGAACTTAAGTGATTTGCTAAGGGTACAGCTAGTTAAGTGTCTGATATGGAATTTGAATGCAGGTGTTCTTGATTCCAGCATTTTATCCACTGTACCACTTAGCACAGTAAGGCATTTAAAGTAATACCTAATTATAAGGCATTTAATCAGTTAGCTTCTATTTATTGCTCCGTGTTAGGGCCAGCAATAAATAGGTGCTAAGCAGTGTAATGGATATGAGAATTATAAGAAATGTTTATCAGAGAATTAATAATTAAGATGTTAAGTTCCCTCTCCTCTGTAAGTCTGGTTTTTTTCCTAACAAATCAAATGTTTTTCCTTAATCAGCAATAAGCCTAAGGGACCTTATATTTACTACATCTTAAAGTGAGTTGTAAAAGATAACCATGTTGTCCATTTTTGAACACAAGCCTTCTTATTTCCTACTAATACTCTCAGCAAGAATACCCTCAATTATTGTAAAGATGATTCTCAATAATCTTTCAATGATGAAAAAGTAGACATCTAGGTCAGTAGTTATTGAGGTTATTATGTTAGTTATTAATTTTCTAATTAATTTTCTAAATTAATAAAGTCTAAACATGGTAGTTCCACTGTCCTTGATACAGAAAAGTTTATTAAGGTTTTTACAAATCTTTAGACATACATGATTGGAAAAGATACCTACTGCTTATTATTAGGCCTCCTCAGTATAACGAGTATAATAATACTATCCAAATTAATGTGAAGACAGTGTTAAACCAATCACATTACTGAGGGAATACTTTATAAAACTATAATTTTAAATAGAATGTTATAAAATATAAATGAAATATAAACTCTACAGCTATAAGTTTATAAAATAATAAAATTCATTTGTAGGAATAAATTTCACCCAGATTATGCCTACTAACCATGGTTATCTCCTAAGACTTTTTTGCTCTCAAATATTTCAAGCCTTACTGATAAAACAACCAGAGCTGGGTAGACTCTGAAACACAAATACAACACATAAGAGAAACCAAGAAACCAAGAAATTTGGACAATTAGAAGAGGTTAAATCACGAGGAAATGTTCATATCTTAATAAGGAAAAAAGATAAATGTACTTTCATAACATCATTATGACTTTAAGAATTATAAGTAAGAAAGGATAAAAAAGTAAGGACTTAATAAATCTTGTTGACTTGTTCATTCAACAGTCAAGTAAAGAAAGCCAATGGAAGATTTACAAGATTTGGGCTCAAAAATGAAAACTGTATAAATCAAGTATCAAATGGGGTCAAGGTAAGGTGATAGACTAGAGGAAGCTCAACATCCCCCTCCAAACAACTTTAAATTACTTCCTCAAATCAAATTCTGAAGCAACACAGCCAAGAAAAGTCAGGTGAGACATTTTTTCAATCCAAGACAAATTGGGAGGTCAGAAGAGGTCTGTGACACTGGGGTGGGAATAGGCCAAGAGCACATGGACAAAGTCACCAGCTTTCAAAGACCTTCATACAGCTCTTTCACTTATGCCTTACTTGTTCCCGCATACTTTGTGATTCAGTAGCATGGACTCCTAGCTTTTGCTTGCACCAAACATTATCTCCAAACTCCCAGTTCATTTTGTTCATTTGTCTCCCATGCTTTACTTTACTCCTTTTTAAATTATTTCCCATACTTTACTTTATTCCTTCTTTTATCTCTGCCTCCTGGTTTGCCTGGGTTCCTTCAAGTGTCAGCTAAACTCCCCCTTTCTAAAAGAAGCCTTTCCCAGTCTTCCTTAATCTTAAATACTCTGAGACTATTACCAATTCACCTTGTATACACCATGTTTGTAGATAATTGTTTACCTGTTGTCTCACCAGATTGGAAGCAACTTGAGAGTAGGGATTGTTGGTTCATTGTTTATTTTTACTTTCTTAGTATCCTTAGGGCGTAGCAAAGATCCTAGGACATAGTGGATCCTTTATATTACTAGTTACTTGAATAATAGTTTTAATAGTTGGAAGCCCAATAAATATTGATTAATAAAACTGGAGGGGGGGAGAAAGTGAATAAATAAAACTAAGAATCCATTCTTTTGGGAGAAAAATAATTAGACAAACTGTTGCCAAATTTGATTTTTAAAAAGAGGAGAAAATCAGAGTCAAAATCCAAAAGGAAAAAGAATTCACAATGGATGAAGCATAAATAATGGAAATTATTAGAAACTATTTTGCCCATTATATGCCGACAAAACTGATAACTTTAATGAATCGGATTAATTCAAAAATATATAATGTCCTGATTAGCAGAATAGGACATAGGGAATTTAAATTATCCAATCTCTGTAGAGTAAATTTAGTCATAAATTTGCCAGAAATGAGTTCCCAAAGCGGGTAAAAACCTACAGGACCAGAGAGATTTATAAGTTAATTCTATCAAGCTTTCAAAAGAACACCTAATTCTAACATTATAAAACAGTTTGTAAAAATGGAAAGGTGTCCTACTAAACTCCAGTGAGATGAATGCCTTATTTTTAAGTTTTATAATTAAACAGATAAAGCAGATAAAACAATAAACTAATATCTGAAAAAAAAATTAATATAAAAATATAAAATAAAATATTACCAAAGATTCTGTAACATGTCAAAAATATTATTTATGACCAGACTGAATTCATACCAAAAAAGCAGGATGTCTTTAATATTAAGAAAGTTATATACACAGCTTATGTTAATAAGCAAAACATTAAAATTACTTGACTATCTAAAGAAGCAGAAAGTTTCTGATAAAAAATATAATAGTTATGATAAAACAATTTGAAGAGATGAATAAATGGACCTTTCTTTAATATAATATAATTAGTATAATCCATAAGGAAGAAATGCCAGAAGTCTTTCCAGTAATATGACAAAGAAAGGTACACTCAGCCCACTGTTGTTTGAAATGGCCCTAAAAACATGCTAGCATACAACAAGAAAGTAAAAAAATAATAAAAAGGGAGTAAGTACAGGCAAATAAAATAACAAAATTACAGATTTTTATAGAGTATGTGATAGTTTCATTAGTGAAACTTAAAAATTCAACTAAAATTAATTGAAAAAATAACTACAGTAAAGTGCAGGATATAAAACAAACTCATGGAACTAGTATCCTCCTACTTCAGTAAAATAAAAGGATATAAAATAAATCCATGTCCTCCAAAAATCATAAGCCTTTAAAAATCCAAGAGAAGCATATTGAAAACGAAACTGCATCCCAAATAATTAGACAGTCAGTAAATAGTCTGAGTAACCCTTTATCAAGACATGTAGGAATTCTATGAATATGACTACAAGCTATTCTTTATAGAAATGGAGGGATACTTTCATTGGAAGGATGTTAATTGTTCATGGCTGGACCTTCCTAATATAGTAAGTAATATAATATGGCAAAAATGAAAATACTATCTAAATTAATTTATGGGCTCAGTGTCAGATCAATCTAACTACCAAAACATCCTAGATAAAATAATAAGAATAGTGATTTAAGGAGACAAAAAGTTAAGGAGCTCAAGTGAAATAATGGGAGGGGGAGCAGAAAGCAAAGGAACCAAGTAGTATCACATCTCAGACTAGACTACAAAGCAGTAATTAATAAAGTAATTTAATATTGTTTTAAGGAAAAATGAAAATAAACAAAAAAGAAAAAAACTTAATATAGCAACATAGGTACAAAAAATCCCGCAGCAATCAAATACATAGCATAGGTTTGATGAATCCAAGATGCCAATTATTGAGGTTAAGGATTCAATTCAACAAAACAGTAGAAAAACTGGATAACAGTGTGTAAGAAATTAGGTATAGATCAACATATCATATCATATACTATAATCCTCTCCAAATGGAAAAATTACCTAACTATAAACGATCCTATCAAAAACAAATTAGAAAGGGAGAACTGTTATTATTATATAGGATATTTATTTTAAAACACACAAACAAGAATCATTCTCTAATGGAATGGTCAAAGGTTAGAAACAGGGACTTATCAAAAGAAGAAATGCAAGCTATCAAGCAACAATATCAAAAAAAATGCAGTAAATGAATAGAGTGATTTTTGTCTCAAAGAGTCAAAGAGCTATAGGACTCTTTCCACAATGGTGGAGACTTCATTAGGTACCCTGTGCCTATGTGAGGGACAGGAAAAGTTGTAAAAGTGGGAGAAAAGCAACATCCTGGTTTTCTGCCAAGAGATAACCAGTCTCTCCAAGCCTCTAAAGGAGGAAAGCTTCTGGAAAGGAGTTAACATATAGTTCTTTGATCATGTCCCTATTCCCAGCTTGCTACACTAGAGACTTTAGAGAATTTCCCCTTGGGTAAGATCTGGGATTCTTTTTTTTTTTTCGGTTGAGCTGAGTTATATTGTTCCCAGGAGAGAACCCATTCACTCTATATTATCTGCTATATATTCTCATATGTATACTTTTTCTGACTTGTTTTGCTATTGACTTTGATAAATGGACTTATTTGCTATTCTTGATCATTGTGGAACAGGCATCTGGTGGGAAATAGGTGGGGGTAATAAGTAAGCCTTGGATATAAAGCTTGTGGCCTTTTTTCCCCTTTAGAAAATAGTGATCTGGAGCTATATCTTAAGCCTGAAAAGTATTTTCCCTTTTCTAACATATTTAAGAAAAATATAATTCTGTTCAGTTCTTCTCTCTGAGTATAAGTCCCAGCTGCACATACAGTCTTCACACTAGTAATACAGAGAGGTGAAATAAAATAGTTCTGAAATTCTACTTTTTAAGTAGCTCCCCTACCACTAAACAAAAGAATCCAAGAAGTGTGGAAAGCATCTGAGCCACCCTATCAGAATAAAAGCAGCAGTAAAGTCTCAGTGGGACTTTTCTCTCCAGTGGGAAAATTGGATATCAATTTCTCCTTGTGTCCTCTCTTCCCATGTGTCCAAAACAGTCTTAAATCTGGATTCACACCCTAGATCTAAGTTCTCATCCCTCCTAATGCCTAGTCCTGTCTGGCCCAATAAGAGCTTTGTAGCTGCCTTGCCCACATCCGGCACCTAACTCCAAGATCTAGCAGCCTGCCCTGTGTGTGTTTGTCCACCCTAACTGCCCTTCACTGTGTGAATATCCCCCTTCAGTAAAGCTTTCTATATTCTCCCAAAGGATAGAACCAACCAAAGGATAGTTACTTTGATTTTGCCCAGGATGCTGTTTCTTAGGCCAGCTAGTTTCTCTTTTTAGAGGTCTGAACTGTACCCCAAGGCTGTGAGGAAGTCCACTTATCAGGCCTAGGTACCCAGTTTTTGTTGTTGCTGTTGTTTGTTTTTTACTTAGGGAACAAAGCGAGGAAGGGTTAATTTGAGAATTGCTTTTCTCTAGCCCTTCTTCTACCAGGCACCAGGCTAGGGGCTGGGGCAAAGTCTCAAATCATATTCTCCTCATCCTTTTCCCCTCAGCAGCATAAGTGTAAGAGATTACTGCTTTCTTCAGTAATATTTTTGTATTTCAAATCTGAGTATTAAGATAACTTCATGCTCAGCACACTTGAAAAGTTACAAAAAGGACAAAATTCTGTAGAAGGCTAGGGACATTAATGCACTGTTGCTAGACCTAAGAATTAATCTCACTCTTCTGGGAAAACATTTGGTACTGTACCCAAAAGGCAGTCCGTGTCTCTAGGCCAGAACTAGGAGATCCCATACGAGGGGAGGCATGGCCTAGATAGATTGCCAAAATTTGAAGTTTTTTCTCGTCTTTCAAGGCAAAGAAATATCACGTGCTTGGAGACAACTTGAAGGAAAAACATCAAGAGGAGAGGGAACCAGGAGTGTGGGAGCGACAAGAACAGAAACCTTTTGTAAAGATAGCTCATCAAGCTCCCTTCCACAGACTCTGAGGGAGGAGCAAGAGCAACAAGGGATAAGACTTTCTGATTGGGGCTTTTTCTATGACTATCTGGGATGCCAGTACTTTGTAGGCAATATGGAGGAACTGATGGTCCTCTCCCCTTCTCCCTGCTTCAGCTGGAACCAGTTCTAAACACATTCCTTTATTCTGCTATAAAGTGCCAATGACTGACATAATCTTACTTCCCATAAACACCTGTGGTCAACCAGGCATATATATCCCTTGGTTCCAGCTCTCAGCGTGTGTGGTAGGTCCCAGAAAGCTCTGTAGTTTATGCAAGGCACAAGAGTACTCTGACAGAGGAGCTGATTTCTTTCTAGCTCAGAAATGGGAACCTAATCCTTGATCTACTGTTAGGAACCTCACTACTGCCTATCAAGAGGAATATAATATGAGTCATTTATCCAGTGGGATTTTTTTGTTTGTTTTTTTGCTATGAGCTAAAAAGTACCCAACAATTTTTAAAAGAGACCTTGGATTCATTCTTAAAACATAAGTAGATAAAGATATACACATACATACATCTTTATATGTTTGTGTATCCATATTCATAAAGATACACACCCACATATATCTTTATATGTTTGTGTATACATAATCACATACATTCATACATGTGTGTTAAAATCTATTTTCATGCAGGTATATTTATATACACACATGAATATTGTGTGAATCACAAAGACTGAACACAGAGAAAGAACCTTTGGAAACATCAAAGAATTAAAAACAATGAGTGTATACATGGGAATGATTGTACAAATTGTGTCATACAAATGTTATACATTATTGGGTTTTGAACAAATGATGTAAAGGACAAATACAGGGTAATTTCAGAAGATTTAAATGAACCGGTTCATCAGCTGATGAGTCAAGTGATCTAAGTGATGAAAACGGTTTAAACAATGACTACAGGTACAGGAGACAAACATTTAATCATTGCATGATTTTGTTTTGCTGAAATACACACACACACACATAATTGTTACAAAGGAGGACTTTTATTTACGAAGGGAAGAGATTATGGAAGAAGGCAAGGAGGCAATGATCATAAAAAAGAAAGCATAGAAATGAAACATTATTAAAATACAGAGAAGGAAACAAAAAGAAATTCAGAAGGGAACACAGATAAGCCCAGTAGTGTTTGTAATACTGTCTTAAAGTATATACTTTTTTAAAAAAAACAAGCTGTACATAACAGAGAATAATAACTTCCTATTCATTCCTCTTCTTTACATCTTTGCATAGAGAAATGATAGGGTTGTTTGTTAAGTTCATGATAAAAAAATTGAAAACAAAATAGAGGACATTGGGCCTCTAAATCCTTCTAAAATCTATGACTACATTTATTTTGTTGTGTTTTTTTATTCAAAGATTTTAGTAACTGCTGTTTCATACAGAAATATACATGACAAATCAATAGTGAAGCAGTAGTGACTTGGTAGAAAGAGTATAATGCTTAGGGTTAGAAAAATCTGAGTTCAAATTCTGAGTCTGAGAGCCATCAAACCAAATCTTTATGCATCTCAAGCCAAAATCTGGTAGTTTTCTACCAAGTTACAAAAAGGTTATACCAACATCAGAGATTTCTCACAAAGTTTTATTTTAAGTAAATAATTAAAATAACAAAAGTGTATTACTTCCCAGTTCTTGATAGTGTGTATTTGAATGAAATATCGACATTAATTGATAGTAGCTGGTATAGTGGATATAGTATAGAGCTCATAGTAATAAAGACATGAGGTTTAATGCTGCTTCTGATGGCCATGAGACCGTGGACAAGTCATTTATTCTATGTGAGTTTCCGTTTTATCATCTGTAAAATGAAGAGAATAATAACTTCAGAACCTGCTTCACAGGATTTTTGAGGAACCCAAGTGAGCTAATGTCTGGAAAGCACTTAGTGAATTTTAATGTACTCTGTTAATGCCCATTATTCCCATTTGTAATTGTAATATTGGCATTTTAATCAGTTTTATGGTGAATATTTAAATATATGAAGACAGATCAAAACAAAGAGGTAACTTAATTTTTTTATTTCCTTTTGTCTTAAGCCTTTACATAGACATCATTTAATTTCTATAGTCAAGTAATAAATTTTAAATGAATAAATGCATCATTTCTGTATTGCTTTTGCTTCTTGGACCTTTTATTTTAAATACATTTGTCCTCTGAAAATAGGAAGCCACAAGAATAGATCATTTTTAGTCACTTACATGCTAGTCTAAAATTCAGACATCAAAGCATCTATTTCTTTAAACTTATCAGTTATACTCTCAATACATTCTCCTGTTCTGAAGGATACTCCATCAATTATAAGACAATCCTCTTCATACTGGTTTTCACATAGAATTTCTTCTGAAGTTTCTGTGTTGTACAGAGATACCTGAAGAGAATAACAGCACACACAGTTTACAAGCTCCATAGAAAACCTCTCTGGATTTAAACTATGCACTGGCAGTTGTCTGAAAAAGAAAAAAATTCAATGAAATATTGTTGACTGGGAGAGCAAATCCTGGGTGTGAATTGGGAAGACACAGCTTTGACTGAGGAAACCATGTAAACTTTCAGATTTTAGTGTCAGTGTTGGTAAATAAGGATAAAAACATGGTACAGCAAGGTGGGGAAAAATAACAGCAACTATTCACATCTATATAATGCGCTTCACAGTTCATGAAGCACAATGAAAAACTATGTTGATATGAACTGTTGCTGCTGGTGGTGTTTTAGGGATGAAGGAGTGTACAAGTCTCAAACCCAAGCTGAGAAAGAGTCGGGATCACATCACAGACCCGTCCCCTACTCTGCCACACACACCTAAAGACACATACTGAGCTTCTCAGATATTAGGAATGAAGGCCAATAATGCGAGAGCTGCCTTTGTCCCAACTTAATCTTTTAATAGGTTATATTAGAAAAATGAGGTTTTTTTATCACGAAAATTTTTCACCTTGATATTATCTTGGCAAAAAATGTCATGAATGACCTTGAAGATTTCTTGATGACATTAGTGTGAATAACTTTAAAACCATCATTAGAAAAGAACAAACTTATTGCCACCTACTGTGGCTGAGGTTAAAGACAAATCATGGTCTTGACGTGGCCTGGAGAAGCAGGTCTTAGGGGAAAAACAGTTGTGAGATGTGATCATCAAATGCTGAGGTCTTGTCCTGGCTCCTACTTTCCATTTTCTCTGTCTCTCTTTACTCTCAACTCTCTCTTTGATCCTCCTTTCTGTCTGTCACTGTTTTTCTCTGTCTCTGTCTCTTTTTCTGCACTCCCATCATCCCTTTCTCTCATCAGAGAGAAAATTTAATTCTCCCTTCTCCAATCCATTACTGACAGAGCTGCTATAATGATTTTCCTAAAGAACATGTCTTATTGTGTTACTCTGCTCCTCAAAATCCCAATTGTATCAGATGCAAACTCCTCTATTTGGCATTGAAAGGCCTTCACAAACTGATCCCTAATGACCTTCCCAGCCTTATCATGTATCACTGCCCTTCACACACTCCTCAGACTGTCCTTGTTGCTGTTCCCCACATAGAACATTCTGTCTCCCACCTCCAACCTTTGTACTGGCTGTGCCCCAAGCCTGGAGTACATTCCTTCCTTACTCATCTCAGAAGAGATGCTCAAGCCTTATCCTGCCATCTTTGGGAATGCTAATATCTTACCTTCATAATACTTTATACTTACTTTGTATATACTTATACATGTATTAGTTGTTTTCTCCCAAAAGAATGTAATTTTGTCAAGGGAAAGGATTGTTTCATTTTTGTCTTTATACCCTAGAGCCTAACACAATGCTAGAACATAGTAAGCACTTAATGCTTGTGATTGGTTGTCTTTTTATCTTTAGAGGCTAACTCAGAAAAAAGAATTTTTAAATGATTTGCAATTTAGATCAGCACTTTTGTGTATCAAAAATTTATGCTTTGTTGATATTAAAATCTTCTCACAGATCTCTGATCTCATTGTTTTCATAGTTCTTTCCAACAAAAAATATTCAAACCCAGTCACACCTGCCATCCTGTACAATTCCTTTGCACATTTTTGCAAGTCATCGCCATCAAGGTCCACCAGTTTTAGCAGTCTTTCCCACTTCTTCCTGAGTATGTGTGGCTACCAGTGGAGTGTTCTGGCCATTCACCTGTCATCCTTCATCTTTTCCATGTTACCTATCCAGTCTTTCTTCCTATCATATAATTCCGTGATAAGATTCTTTACTTGTGCTCTTCTGAATTCTTTATTGAAATAAAGCCCACTTACATACATCATCATTTCTTTATTGTCCTCTGTGTAAGAAGCATTTATAATTCTCCAGACAGAGGGTTGCTCCATGTCTCATTGACAAAATATAGTATTTTTAGACTGTCCTTGGTCTTTATTCTTGGTCTTTAGGGGTAGAAGTGAATTGGACAGACGAGGATCTCCATGACCTCTTTGTCTCCCATCCAAAAGTGACTCTGGCTAGTCTTACGTCCCTCCTACAATTCTCTGCATATACCAATGATCGAGCCAGCACAGAATAGTGGGAAGGAACATTTTCCAAGCATATGCTTATATTGTCCAATCGGTAATTACCCTTAAGTGCTTGGTTGTCCGACCTCAGTGCATCAACTCAAGAGTTTTGGCCATTTACATTCCAGGAAGCTCTACAAAGTTTTAAGTCAATGCTCAAACAGGAACACTTGGTGATCACTGTCCATTGTGCATCAATCTATTTGGACTCTGGACTGGATCTCCAGAAGTTACTATCAGAGTCATTAACAATATCATTTCTAATTTGTATCTTCCAAGGAATCTTGAATGATTTTGATATATAGAAGATCCTTTTGCAAAAATGACTAAGACAGGGTTTTGTTCTTCCAAAGCAAGTACTTTTTTATGATTCCCAAACAATAAGTACAGTGAGATCTTATATTCCCTACATTTTTTAGTTAATTGTGAAACAATAAAAATGTGGCCCAATATTAAATTTGTTTATAAAAGTCAATTTGTCTCCTGAAAAAATATTTATTGAAGATATTCTTGCATCACATACATATCTCTCGCAAAGATTTTTGTATAAATGTCCCAAGACTGGTTGAATCACCACATCCTGTCCTATGGACCAGGCATGCTCCCATATGAAAGCTAAAAAAAACCCAATTACTGGAAACAAGTAATATTGCACTGTTGGGGAATATCCTTTCTATTCCACAGCTAAGTAAACTTCTTTAAACTGCTCAGTGACCTATGAGTGCTTCAGTTCATTCCACATCAAACCTAGATTGGGAGTACTTTCATGAGTCAGGCCTGTTTTACAATGGCTAAACTTTAGACTCCAAAATATCCCAAATAGAGGACTAAGCATGCTTAGAACTTGAAAATGATAATTTTGGTAATTTCTAGACTGTTTATTTAAAAACCCAATTCTTCCTTTGCCTAACCTAGTTGTTAAACCTGCCTTTTAAAGCTGCATCAATCTCTTAAAATCACTAAATATGCTATGCTTTACTTACAAGTAGCCTTCTCATTCTGAAAAATGCCTCCAGCTTTACTGATCCCTTTACTGATGAGCTAGTGCCTAAAAAAGTTTTATTTTGAGGAAGTTCCCAGGGCAGCCATGCTCATTCATATCTTCTCCACTACTAACTTCATTTTACAGATGTGATAATGGAGACACAAGGAGATTACTTAAAATCACACCAAGATTAAGCATTGGAGGATTTGAATCCAGATTCTCTGATTCCAAATTCAAAGTTCTTTTCACTCTCTCACAATTCCTAAAGTGATGATCAATTTACAAATGAATCAGTTTCTAGGAACAGACCATTTTTAGAAGAATTCTGAGAATCTCAGAGTTGGAAGAGATCATAGTCCCGTCTTCTCTATGAACAAGAAGTCATTTGGGCTTTGTTTGAATACAATTAGCAATGAGGACCTCCTAAGGCAGCCACTTCCTTTTTAGTTACCTCTGTTATAGGTTCTTACTCTTTTTTGTGTTGTAGTCTCTTTGGATAATCTGATGAGGCCTAAGGACTCCTTGAAATAGTTTGTGAAAATAAAGACATAATTATTTTCATATTCATGGTCATGATCTCCTTAATAACTATCCACAGACCCCTGAGTAGGGGGACAGATGAGATCCATGGACTGTTAAGTCCAGAAACTCCTCATTTAACCCATTAGGCCAAAGTAGAATACTTTTCATTCCTTTCCCACATGACAGATCTTCAAATATTTGAGGAAGCATCATATATGCTCCCTTCTTCAGGTTCAACATCATTTCTTTCAGTCAATCCACATGATATAACTTTCCTTCCACTAAAACTACCCTCCTCTGGACACTCTCCAACTGAGTTCATCCTTAAATGGAGAATCCCGCTGGTCAGAGGACAGGAGAGATATTGCAAGGTCTGGACTCTGTGTCTTTCTTAATGGCATTTTATTATTGAATTAAATTTTTGACTACATATGCCGTGACTAACTCTCTGATAGTGAGCAGATTGTCCATGAAAATGTCTAGATTCTTTTAACACAAACTTATCTAGCCAAGCTTCCCTCATCTCATGTTTATGGTGATTTTTTTAAACCCAATGTCTTTGTATTTCTCCCTCTAATATTTCATAGATTCAGTGTCTGAAACTAGTCATTCAGGATCTTTTAGGATCTTTACTTTGCCATCCCATGTGTTAGCTATATCTTCTACCCTAGCATCATCTACAAACGTAAAAAGAAAGTCATTCATTCCTTTATCCAAATGATCAGTTCTTCTTTTTGAGGAAAGAAAGGAGTTGGTCTGTGATAAGATTCCTATAGGGAACTCTCAATAAAGAAATTTTTTGAGCAATTCACCAAAATTCTCCTTCCTTACAAATTGACAAAAAAGTATTAATTTTTGGGTCTAGCAATTTGACTAGCTCTAGTTCTATATCTACCTAAAAACATTACACTACCATCTAACCCAATTCATTCCATCTCATCCACGAGAATAGCATGAGACTTTTTCAAACACTTTAATAAAGCTCAGAAAAATTATATCTACAGAATCCCCTTTATTTAGTTACCCAAGTAACTTATACACAGATAGTTGATACACTGCTCATCTTTTACAAGGAAGAGAACTTGGGATGGAAAACAAAAGAAGGAGACTTGGGGGTGGTAATTAGAGCTAATGATAATGGAAATGCAACAACTAAATGATGAGATGGGAAAAATCATTGCGCATTTAAAGAAAATGTACAGAAAAAATCAGAAAATAGGTTCAGAGGGTAACAGATAAGTGACAGCTTTGGAATTAACATGTTGAATGTATATGTTCTTGAAAAACTATACATAAGATTTTCATTTCCATATAATCCTCTTTTTCTCTTCTTTCTATATGGAGATGTTTATGTTTCTTATTTGTCAAGTTGAGAATAATTTAGAAAACATGCTTTTGCTAAAGACTATGTGCAAGGCTCTGGAATAAAAAGAAAATAATGAAAAAACATATATGGTTGATAAAAGGAAAAATGAGGGGAAGAATAAGAAGAGAAATAAAAATAAAACTTACCAATTTATATCTGTATAAACTTCCCTTAAAAATATTCAGGTAATTTCCTAATTATTCAAAGGTGTAGAACTTCTATGCCATAGTTCTTTCCTTTTTTAGCAAACATCTTCTAAATCCTCAAGCTACTTTCCACTTTTGCTAAGTCTTCATCACTCCTGCTGTTTCTGCCACCCTGTGACAGGTCCCTTTACTTCTCAGTTTCTTCCTCTGTAAAATGGAAGAACTAAAGCAGTGTCCTAACTTTTGTCATTCTATGTAGATGTGGGTGACTATCTATATGGAACATCCACACTCTAGATATTTTAGGTTTTTTTAGTTTTCATTTATTGAAGGGATGCCTCCAGCCTCCATAGGTAGGGGAAGGAGACCCAAATTTTAAAATATAAAAGTTCTTTAAGAAGAAAACACATCAATGCAAACTTTTAAAAGAAAATAAGATGAAATAGTTGACCTAGATGAGTTCCAACACCTCTTTTACCTCTGAACCCTATGATTATTTAATTATTCAACTAAATGTCACAGGAACATTTGAATGTCCACATTCAAGATATATTTTTATCATGTACAAAATGATTTTCCAACTAGAAGCCCTCAGCAAGAACAATTCTGCTCTTGTGAAGAATCCTTGAAGTGACTATTCCTCATGGAGCAATAACAAAGGGTCACAATACCTTTCCTTCTGCATGTATTTCATTTCCATGTGCATATGACTCCCCAAATGTCTTCACAGGTTCTCCTACTTCCTCCAGCATTTGTAGCAGATCTCTTAATATGTCCTCTGTTTCAGAAACAACTGAGAAAACACCAGTGGTATAGTTAAAGTGTTATCTCTGAGTTAATTCAATGTATTAAATTTTTCAAATAGCCAAAATAAAGATAAAATATTAAAAATTATTTTTGTTGCTTTTAAATATGTAGTATCTAGTGGGTCTAAAACAAATAGTCCTTATTGTGAACTATCTATGATTCCTCATCAAAGTACTTGCCAATCTCACCATGTGGAAACCAGTACTGCAAATAATTATAAAAGGCCTTTGAAAAACTACAGCTAGCAAGGGGCGGGGGAATGTCTATTATATGAGAACATTGGGGGAAAGAAAATGGAAAAAATTGAAGACTTAGCAGTATCTAGAGAATTCTGGATGAGTGTAGGAGAATCCTGGCTCTTGTACTTGTTTTCTACATAATCCTGAACAAATCACCTAATTCCTAGTGCTTCGGAATTCTTATCAACAATGTGTGAATGAAAGGATGAAATCTAGCTAAAATGAATATAAGTTAAGAAATCTGGAAATTCTTTGCCTATTCTAAGATCAAAATCTATAAATCTCTCACATGGCATGACTTAGAGAATATTTCACATATCACTAGTACTCCAGAATCCCTGAATTTAAAAAAAAAATCATTATCATGATGGTATATGCTGTTAGAACAGTATATACTGTGTTAGAACACAGACTGAAAAGAGGAGACCAAATGTGAACCAAGGTCCATAATGATGGCAAATGGGGTATGTGAAAAGCTATTCTAAAAGATTCCATGGTTCTAAAGGCAGGTCCAAAGACCATTCCCTCATCATTATCTTCTTTAGTCACAAAAACCTGACTTATCACTTCCTATTATTTTCTGTACATTGGAAGTTTAGCAAAGTTGCAGGTGGGTGGTGGATAGAATAGTTGAAAATATATACAAAATAGAAATTCGGGTGAATAGAGCGTGACTGTTAGGAACAAAAAAATATAGTCTTTACTAACATTTTGTTTCTATTAATTTATTTCTCCATTTATGCCAACTCCTTATATATACTGTATTTATATATATATATATGTGTACATGTAAGTCCATATTTATAATAGCAATAATAATAATCAATGGCGTTACTATACTACTTTTTTATTCTGTTTATTTAAAAAAAACAGAATAGAAAAAAGAAAGACAGAAAAATAAAACAAAACAAAACAAAACATGCGCCCAGAAAAACATTCAGAATATGTAAAAATAAATTCCCAGTTCAATAAAGGATATGTAATAGAAGAAATTATATTCATGAGTATTCATCTTATTTTTTTTTTTTTTTGCTTCTTTGTAGGTTGTTCTTTTATTCTCTGATGAGCAACTTTTTTCATTATTTTTTTCCTTTCATTCTTGCCATCTCCCCCAAGCAGGCTATAGTTACATTTAGCTTGTACATTTATATATACATATACACACAGATATACACATACACACACACACACACATATAAAATATACATTCATACTCATGCATAAGCCCAAACATATACACACATACACACATATATACATACAATATTAGAGTAACATACGTATATATCTATATATTCTCACAGACACACACACATATATATATATTTACCTATATATAAACATGCATCTAAAACAATATTAGTATAGCTAACCTATAATACAGATTTCTCTCTTGATTCAATGTTTAAGTTCAACTTTGTCTAAGATGAATGATTACTAGCCATACTTTTTATTTTCTAATAAGTTCTACTCCTGATTCTTGTTGTGGTGTTTCTATAATCTCTTCTTTCCTATCCCTGCTAACTCTTCTGCTTTAACACTGCTCCTTAACTTCCCTTTGTACTACTTAACCTCCCAAACTCATGAATCCCTCCCTTGTCTTTTCCCCCCACCCTTTGCTTCCCCCTCTGCACAACTCTCCCCCTTATTTATTTAAAGATTTCAGAGGGTGTTTTACCCTTCATAGTATATATGTAGTGTTGCCTATTTAAACCATTCCCAATGAGAGCAGGTCTTCAGAACTACTAGTCCTTCTCTCCCTTCTAATGCCTCTGTGTTTATCCTTCCTCTGTACCCCATTTTATAACATAATTATTATTTTCATCTTTTTCTATGTGGTTTTGCTTTTTAGATTCAGATCATACTCAATTCTTCTCCAATCTTTCTTTTGAGCTGTCCAATTACTAATATCAATCTTAAATATATGATATACATTTCTATATAAAAAATAAACAATTTGTCCATGTTAAGTTCCTTGAAATTGAGCTTTTATATTGGCTCTTATATGTTAAAAATTTCTATTAAGTTTGGGTTTGGTAGAAAGTCTTAGAAATATTCAAGTTCATTGAATGTCCATTTTTTTTTCATTCAATACCATGGATAATTTTGCTGGATGTATTTTTGGCCACAGGCCTAATTCTTTTGATTGCTGGTAGATATGATTCTAGGACCTGGGGTCTTTTATTGTAGCTGCTGCTAAGTCCTATAAAATTCTAATTGTAGCTCTGGCATATTTGATTTTTTTTCTTGTTTCTTGCACATTTTTCTCTTTGATCTCAGAGTTTTGAAATTTGGAAATGATATTCCTATGTGTTTTTTTTTAAAAAGGATCTCTTTGAGGTAGTGATCAGTAGATCTTTTCTGTTTCTACTTTCCCCTCATTTTCTATCACTCCAGGACAATTTTCTCCAATCATTTATTGCATTATTGAGTCAGGTTCTTTTTTTGGTCACAGATTTCAGGTAGCACAATTATTTTTATATTATTTCCTTCTTGATCTTTTCTGCAGATATGTCATTTTTCTTATGATTCACATTCTATTCTAGTTTTTCATTTTTTACAACCTGTTTTGTTATTTCTTGGTCTCTCATAGCTTCACTGGCTTCCCCTTGCCTAATTCTAAATTTCAAAGAGTTATTTTCATCTTTAAGACTCTGTATCTACTTTTCCGGTTTGTTAACTTTTTTCCATAATCTTATTTTTCTTGGATGATTTTTATTTTTAGGGGTTTTTTTAGGTTATTCCTCAATATCTCTCATTTGATTTTTAAATTCTTTTTTGAGTTCTTCTATAAATTCCCTCTGGGCAGGGAGCCATTTAATGTTAATCTTTGGAGTAGAAGATTTTTTTTAACTTCATTGTCCTCCTCTGAAGATGAACCCCAGTCTTCCCTATTCCCATAGTAAGTATCTATGGTTGGGGTCTTCTCCACCAGTTCCTTTTTTTTAAATAAAAAGTATTAGTGTGAGGTCCTCTAATCATGGGACAGGAAGATGGTGCTGTTAGCTTCCCTTCAGCTTTTCTCTCTGACCTGCAACCCCACCTGTAGGACCCACACTTGCCAGGGTTGCCTCTGTACAGCACAGCTGGGCCTGGTGTTCTAATCAACTGACAGTTTCCTTCAATCTTATGGACTCAGATCTCAACTCCTCACAGCTTCTGGGAAGTAAGAGTTCCTGTGGAAATAAGCACCTCCTGCTGAGGCTCCAGACAAACCCAACTAGCCCCTGGGATTCCCATTTGGTACTTCTGTGAAGCTACCCCAGGGGTTATTCCCCAACATGGAGGTTTTTCTTCTTATCTTCTTGGGTTGTCCCAGGAGAACCTCTGTTCTGCACCAAATCTTTCTGGGTTTCTATGTTCACCTTAAGGAACTAATTTGTTCTGTTTGTGGGGGAAATCTGGACAGCATGAAATTTACTGACCTACTCTGCAATGTTCCCAAAATTCTCCCCTGTTATAGTACTTTAAGGTTGGCAAAGCACTTTATTTATATGATTTTATCTGAGCATGAGCAGCTGTCTCAGATATTAATTGTGCTCTTTTCACGAATGAGTTAGCTGAGACATGGTAATTTATAAACTTGTACACATTTATTAATCATCAGAGATAGTAACTGAAGCCATCTTTGTGATAAAGTTCAGCACCTACAAATAGCTGGAGGCTCCACAGTGCACAGAGTGTCCTAGATGGAGTCCAGAAGAGCTAAGTCCAAATCCAACCTTAGGCTGTGTGTCTCTGGGCAAATCACTTTACCTCCATCTGGCTCAATTTCCTTAACTATAAAATAGAATAATAATAACATCTTCATGTTGTAAGGTTGTTGTAAGGAACAAATAAGATAATGATTGTAGTGTTCACACAATGTTTGTCACATAGTAAACACTATAAAAATATCAGTTATCATCCTCATTATTATGATTATACTGCTTAGACCAGGATCACTGACCTTAGCTACCTTGAGATCCTTGAAAAACATAGAACCTCAAAAAATAGCAGAACCCTAGAGAATACAGAATAGTAGCATATAGGACTCCAACATTCATCCAAGAAGGGTCCATAACTTGCCATTAATACAGTTTCACTTCAGTAAGTAAGGCCAGAATGAATAAACAGTAATAACAAAAAATGCAGCTATAATGAAAGAGGTAAAAAAAATATGCCAAAGTAAAAGATTCTGAAAATCAAGATGAAATAAAAATAATTATTGATTCCATTAAATAGCAAGAAATATTAAGAATGGTCACTTGAGCAGAATATACACTGATATAGTAAGATTACAATGAAGATTTCCATAGTTCCTATATCAGGATGACAAACAAATTTATGAAACATTTTGTATTATTTTACAATGGGCAAACTGTGGTATATGAATATGAGATTATCATGATGTTTAAAATTGAAGAATAAATGAAGGATAGGTACTGAGAAGCATGGGAAGACTTACATGATCTGAAATAAACTAAGTATAGCTGAGAAAATATATATAATTTGAAAGAATGATAATCATCTACCTATAAATAATATAAGATACAAAATTATAAAGAATAAACAGCCCCAAATAAGAAATAAGAGACGTAAGTGAGGAAATAATTTAAACACAACTTTGTAAAGATTAACAACTTGGAAAAACTTAAGATCTTTTATCAATGCAGTGAACAAACATGATCCAGAAGACTGATGATGAAGTATGCTATAATCTTCCAACAAAGAGTTAAAGGACCCAAGATGCAAAATGGAACATACATTTTTGGACGTGACCAATGTGGTCATTTGTTTTGCTTACTTACGTATATTTGTTACAAAATTTTGTTTTCTTAATTTTTTGGAGGTGAAATAGGAAAGAAAGAAAATAAATAATAACTAGAAAAGCAAAAGAAAATAAGTTTAAAAAGGAAAGATGATTATAAACAAAATGGGTTTGTTTTCTAAGCATTGGGGATAACCTATGGACTCCCACATAAGTGAGACATAGTATATGAATAGTAGAACATGATTATAGCTGGTCTAGTTTTTAAAGTTTTTCTCTGTGACTTTATTTTTCTTTTCTCAGAAGTTTTTGATTTTATCTAGTTACCTGAAGATGGTGTGTGTGTGTGTGTGTGTATATGTGTGTGTGTGTGTGTGTGTGTGTGGTGTGTGGATATATGTGTAGTGATTATGAGATACAAAACTTTTCTTTCTTGGTTGTCTCTTTTTTATCCCAGTGCCTAACATAGTGTTTAGCTCTTGGTAGATTCTTAATGAGTCTTTATTGATTGGTTGGTTCTCAAAGGCTGTAGTAGTGGATCACAAACTATAGAAAGTCCTAAAAATCTTCAAATAACTGAAAGAACTCTATGTTCTTATAGTACGTAAACGTACATCTACTATCTATCGATTGGCCCAACTAAATCTAGAAAAGCTCTTGGGCATCCTAGATTAATCACAGAGTTTGCAAATTATGTTGGGGAGGAGTACCTATACCAATGAAACCATAAATCCTTGAAATGCTGAAGAAAGTCAAAAAAGATGCTGATTAATGCATTTTTACATTTTCAAGATTAGAAAAGCAACAGTCAACTTAATAATGAAAGAGAATGCAACTGCATTGATAAGCATTTTGGACTTCTTTTAAATATAGTGAAAACAAATTTATTTTCTTGAGTCATTAAAACACACACACACATATACACACACACACACACACACACACACACACTACTAATTCATGAATTAACTGATTTGGTAATACCAAATCAACAGACTAGATATTGCTTCCATTGCAATGGGATCATTTCTTCACTGATTTTTAGCGATACCCTCTTAGTTGATAGAGTTCAAAATAATCCCCAAAGAATATATGTTATTATTGCCAATGATCTACAGACTAGGATGGCAAAATTGGTCAATGATAGCCTCTGGGAATGGAGAAAGAATGAATGTCTTTGTTGATTGTGTGCCCAATCATCTTCATCAATACTGATTATCCTGTAGTTTCACTGACTTGTTTCAATTTATTGTGAAGTGTAAAATGGTAGCATTATAGTAGCGCTATTACACTGTGAAGGTAAAAAGGATCTCATAGTGAAAATCCATATCTGGCCTTTTGAAATCAACCTAAGTAAAATAAATCAGGATATTTTGTTGGTGGTAGCAGTTATTTTTTTCTTCATTTTTAAGAAGAAATAACTCACTATTTCTCTCATAAATCAGTTTTCTGAACTTTTTCAATCTATAGCTATAGAATTTTTAAAATTCTGTTTTCTTTAAACGATTAAAGACATTATTTTCTCTAAATGCAAAGAGGCCATTGGTTCTGTTAATAGAAAGATGACTTAAAGAAATTTATTTTTTTAAAAGGTCAAATCAACAAATATTTATTATGCATTTAAGATGTGCCCAGCACCATGCTACTCATTAAAAATACAAATACAAACAAAAATAAAAACAATCCGTGCCTTCAAGGAACATACATTTTATTGCCACATAGTAAATGCTTAATATATGCTTGTTGACCAACAGACTTGCTATTGTTGAGTACTGCCCAATCATCTTCCATCAATTGATAATCCTGTAGTTTCCCTGTCTTGTTTCAATTGGAATTCAATTGAATTGAATTCCATGGATTTATCATGGATTCAATTTTCATCTCTACACAGATGACTCCCATTATCTACATACCTGATTCATCTGTAGCTCTGGTATCACCAATTTCCTCCTAGATTTCTGCCTAGTTATATCTCAGCATGTCCAAAATGAAACTTGTCTTTACCTCTATACTTGACTCTCCTATCTCCTTGATTTCTCTCTAGAGCTCTTCCATTATTCCATTTACTCAGGTTTACAACTTCAGAATAACCATCAATAATTCACTTTCTTTTATCACATAGATCCCATTAAGTATCTCTCCTCCTCTCTCTCCTCCCATGACTGCTTATCTGGGTCAAGTTCTCATCACCCCTTCCCTGGCGTAGTCAAGTAGCCATGAAAGTGCCAAAATAATCTTCCTAAAGCACATGTCTAAACATGGCATTCTCCAGATTGAATTCAGTAGCTCCCTACTGTGCCCATAATAGAATGTGAACTTCTTTGTTTGACATTTAAAGTCCTTCCTTATCTGGACCAAGCCTACCTTGGCAGACTTATTTCACAATATTTCCCTTCACTCCTTCTGCCTTCCATCCAAGCTGGTCTCCTGGCTGCTTCAGGGAATGACTTGAAGTTTTCCTTTTTCTTGAGTTTCTCACAGGCCTAAAAAGCTCTTCCTTCTTCTTTTTCCTTCAGCTCCTCTTTCTCCTTCTGTTCATCTTCCTCCTTCTGCTCCTCTTCCTCATCTCTGCCTTTTGGAATCCCTATTTTTTCCAAGACTCCTTTCTTCAAGCCTTTCCTGACTTTCCTATATGTTAATGTTTCCCTCTCTCTCAAATTATTTTGCCTTTTCTTTATTATATTTTGATTTCCTTATCTGTGTACACACATGCTTGAATGTCACTCCTTAGCTCTCAATATAACAGAAGCTCCTTAAGGACAGGGGTTGTTTCACTTTTGTCTTTATGCCCTATAACTTCACAACGCTCCTTGCAGATAATAAGCACTTAATAGATGACAATAGAATTAAAAATGAATTGAGGACAAGTACATAAATGAGTTCCCAAAAATTAACAACTTTTAAAGCTTTTCTAGCTCTTATAGATATACAACAAATATCCTAGGTACCATTTGTTTTTTTTTTTTGTTTTTTCATACACTCTAATGTGGGGAAGGGAGAGGGCTTCTGAAGGGTTCAAGTGCTCCATTTTGCTTTTAACCAGCAGAAGATGTCATAGTACTCCAGCTTTTGCCAATTAATCCAATCAACTCTGTTCTGTTCTTCTGCCTTTCTGCTTCCTGGACGTATGGCCAGTCGATTCTCTTTGTTTATTGGGAGAAAAAGCCTTGTAGTACTTCCTCACAGATTTAGGATGATGACCCAATGAAACAATGGATGGAGAACACGTTAATCTTCCTCAGCAGAATAAAGTCAGTGGTTGCTGTTCCCCATCTCTTTCCTCTTGGCACAGTTTTGCCCCTTTTGAGTTTAGCACAAAGGGTTGGGTTAACAGAAGGTTAGTTATTTGGATGGTCCCAACTCCTATGGGGACCTATGTTTACATCTATATCCTTGTCCAACTTCAACCACCTCTCTGGTCTCAACTTCTTCATCTCTAAATTCAAGAGTTGGGACTCAATGACTTCCACAATCTCTTTGGGCTCTAAATCCTACAACCTCACAGGCCTTACCTCTGGCTGGTATTCTCTCCCAGGGAATCTGTTTTCAGGTTCTTATAAACTGGTTCTTTATTCTAAGCCAAAACAAACAAACCAATCCAAAACACTCTATTCCAATATTCAAGGTAAGGAAAAATATAATTCACCAGGTAAGAAACCCAAAACAAAAGAAGAGCACTAATACATAATTTCAAGTCAAAATGAGAATGAAAGCCAAAATATGATTATAATCCAGGACTTTTTCCAAAACTAATGGTCAAAATTACCAATCTTCTGCTCATGACTGAATCTAAAAAAAGCAGCCACCCCCACTGATGGTAGGGGGTGAAGAGTAGGGCAAATGGGTGTGGAAAATACTGTTTGTGGAAAGGTTATTTTTTTCCTCCAAAAATATGGATGCTGATTTTATGAAATGAACTCTAAGTAATGGAACTAAGGCCATCATAAGTTTTTACATACCTATGTTTTCCTTTAATAAGGCATCATCTGAACAGACTATTTCAAAAGAGTATTTGAAGAATCCTTTCCTGTAAAAAAAGATATTTGACATATTGCTCTCAAATAATCACACATACTTAAATTAACATTCATGTATATTAATTATAATTGTCAATTATGAAATCTGACCATTTTCCCTCTGGAAGTATTTTTTCTGAATTGTTTCATTAGGAATGTCTTGCAGGCACAACTTATTTATGAAAAGACCTTGTTCTTATTTGTTTGGACTTACCTGGGCAAAACTCTTTCTTTTTCTTTGTCTTGTTTTTTGGACTAGCACTAACAAGAAATGGCTTATGGTTAAGAGTTTCATCTCTAACCCTATTGGTTCTCCTTCAGACCAGACTGCAGCTTGAAAAAATTTCTGGAGACTTCCTCAAGAAGCTTTGAGTGACTCTGCTTCCCAGAATGATTCTGAGGACAACAGTTTGCTGCTGCTGCTGCTGCTGCTTCAGCAGCTGGGACTGAAGTTAAAGGTAGAATGTGACCAGCCTCTGGATGGACAGAAACAACCCAAGCCTTCAGCCCTTTCCTTTTAAGTCTGGGACCTTGAAAGCTGCCTTGGAAGAAGCTGGGGAGCTCATTAATTCTTCAAGGCTTGTTTCAAAGTTGCATTCTGTTTGCAAAATGCAACCTGCTTTGAGCCATCTGATTTGCATTTTCCCACACCTGACATTTATTTTTGAAAGCCCTGCTGTAGTATATGTATATAAACAGAGTTGCACATATTTTCTGTACATTTTAAAGACTATTATCAATCTGTCATTATTTCATTTATTTGCTCTTTAGAAAATAATATAAACAAGTTTCACTGCAATAACAAACAGAATGAAAAATATAATAGAGACAGCTTCTGTGCATGCATTTTTCAAATTCATTACAAACATCTTTGTTTGTAATACATACCTTTTATTTTTTCTAAAAATGGACTTTTTATTTTTATTACCATTTTTAAAGCTTTTCATCTGTAAGACAAAATCAACAAGATTTAAGTTAATTTCTTTAAAGTAGTCAATGATTCCAATCAGTTAAAACAAAACACTAAAAATAAGTCTTGTCCCCTGACTGGATCAATAGAGTTTTTTAGTATAAAAACTAATTATTTAGATTTATAAAATACCAGAATTTGAAGGATCACATGGACCATCTTGATTCAACCTGTCTAAACAAAAATCCTTTTTACAACAAATTTCCTTCAAGGAGATTTTCCAGCATGCAGACCAACAGTTAGAGGAACTCTACCAAGATAGCCCATTCCACCATTAAATAGCTCTGTTAGGAAGTTTTTACTTGGAAATTTATACACAATTTACAACTTCTACCCTTTACTTCTGTTTCAGTTCTATGGGACCAAGCAGAACAAATCTTCAAACAAAAAATCAAGTACCAATTCTCCTTCCTACTTTAGTCTTGGCTTACAGCCTTTTCAATAATTTACCATCAGTGCAGTAGCTAGTAAACTGGGCTTCATTTGCCGGCCTTGTTTCACTCAGAACTGCTATTTGTTAACTTCTCTCATAACAAGACTTAATGGCTTTACAGATTTTGTGTTGTTTATAAGTGTGTGCATGTATCAATGGTGAATAGAATCATCAGAATCATTTTTGCAAAAGCTTTTGTATGTGTTTTTCACAAGGTGGTATCCCTGCCTGCTGTAGCAATCAGGCCAGGGTCAAGTGAAGCAGACAATTTTAGGGCACCTTTTCTAGCTTGTTTCTGATACCAGGAAGTAAGCAGTACAATTTTTAAAAGGGTGCTCACAAACCCAAGGGACTTCTGATGCCCACTGCTGCTTCCAGTGTGAGAATGACTATATGAAACCTGTCTGCAGGGTTGTGACTACAGGTCTTAGTATCTCTACATTTACTACTTCATCACTTATCTGGGATCCCAGGGCTTTGAGGAAAGTTTTAAAAAAGTAAAACAGTATGGGTGATATCTTTTGATTTGTGCACAAATTGGATTACATGAGGCAGAATTAGTTGTAGTCACTGGTTTCACTCTCTCTTCCACCAGTCCAGAGTCACCAGAGTCCAGTAAAAGCAAGACAAAGTCAAGACAACTGTGATTCCCCGTAGATAGCCTTGTTTTTTCAATATGTGACCACCATGCCTGCTTCAACTGCCTTCATGGCCACTGGAACAAATTGATCTCATACAGCCATTCCACCAGAGGAAGTCTTCACATATTTGAGGTGGCCATTCTCTTAATTCACTGAAAGGTCTGAGAGCTCTCAGTGACAATTGACCTGTTTTAGCCTGTCCATTGAAATAATTTACTGGGGTGTGGCTGTTACTCATCCTATAGTTCCTTGAAGTGGCAGGGGAGAGTTGGATGAATCAGGTGGCTACCAAAGATAGAAAGCTCCCCTGAAAAGGGCGAGCACACCAGAGACACCAGTCTTTCCTGAATACATCTTATATCCCAGGGATCACTCAGCTGGACCTGCCAGACTTGGACTTTCTTGTGCACTAGATCATCTCACTATCCATTATACTATGTTAACTCTTATCCTGGACACTGAAATCTTAAACTACATCAAATCAGATTTCTTGGATATTGTTATTAATGAAAAGTCTGTTTTGCATGAACTATTCTTGATGAAGCCATTTTGGTCATCCATGATCACTTTTCCCATTCCTAGATGTCTCATTAAGGATCCTATATATATATATATTATATAAAATGCATTGACATATATGGATATATCATATTATATATAATATATATAAATATGTTGAGAAATCTCACATGATTAGAAGTCAGATCCTTCAGTGCTGCAGTTCTCAAAATGTGACCCAAAGACTCCTGTAGGCCTACAATATTAACATTAATTTCATTATGATATTAAAATATCATTTGCCTTTTTAATTTTCATCTTTTCTCATGTATAAAGGACTGTCTTGAGGCCACATGATCTGCAAATTAAAGATTTAGCCACAAACATCAAGACTAAGTTGTATCTTGTCTGCAGAATTGTATCTTTGCCTTATAAGACAAATCTATAGATGTGACAGGACTTGCTGTTTTGCTTACATTTATCCAATATCAGTACCAACTAATCACTGAAGAAAGTCTTCCTTTGTGTGAATGCTTGGCAACAAGCATGAGTGATGTTTGAATAATCAAAGTTTTGAATAACTTTTTTGAAATCTCATGGTTGACCTTGAAACAATTATTTTGATATTTTCACTGATACTGCAAAAGCAATTTGCAATTGCATTTGCAAAAATATAAAACAATATCATTCTTGTCACTAATTTTTTTTTTTTTTGGAAATGGTTATTTTTAATTCAGAAAGGTTTGTGGACATAGAATTGGTTTATTATTATAGTTTAATGCATTATTTTAACATTTTTATCACTTTTAACTTCTAAAATCGTAAATATCTATACATATAACCCACAAAATCAAAAGATCTTTGAGGTGCTCAATAATTTTAAAAGTAAAAAGGGATCCTGAGAGCAAAAACTTGAGAAACACTGCTTTAGGATACCATGGACAGTTCTACCGTCTTCCCTTAAAAAAAAATATTGAGGGACAGCTAGGTGGCGCAGTGGACAGAGCACCAGCCTTGAAGTCAGGAGGACCTGAGTTCAAATATAGTTTCAGACACTTAACACCTCCTAACTGTGATCCTGGGCAAGGCACTTAATCCTAATTGCCTTGGCAAATCACAGATTTACCCTTTTCCAATCCCACTGTAAGACTTCTTTAGCAAAATCTTTGCTAGATCACTTATGCTCAGCAATCTCATATTTGCAAATTCTTTAAGAATTCTGCTAAATGGCTTGTTTTGTCTAATGACTTGAACTCCTCAAGAGCTTGTAAGAACCTTCTGGATACTTTTTGGCCTTGAATCTCTCCTCCAATCATCCCCTAACCCTTACTGTTTTAGTCTCTTTTTGTGTGCTCTTTACCCATTAAATAGTAAGCTCCTTACTGTCAATCTTCCTTTTTCTAATTTGTATCTTCCAACACTTAACACAGCTCCAGGAATATAATAGGCACTTAACAAATGTTTATTATATTATCTTATATTGTAACTGTTGTGCATATTTCTCATCTCCTAACAATATAGTAAGCTCCTAAGAGGTCTGTGGACTACACTTTCAGCAAAAAAAAATGATTCAACTATTTGTTGTATGGATGAAGAATAAATGCCTCGGCATAGATTCACAGAAAAGTAATTCAGAGTTCAAGTCCAATAGTCAATAAGCTGCCATAAACCTACATAAGGGCAGATGACTTGAACGGTTAACTTCAACAGGAAGCTTTCAATCTTCATTTTTAGCTTCTAAATAGTAAGTACACAAGTTCCTTCCAGACAATGTTTCAGCTTTCTTTGTTCCCTTTCCATTCTCTCCAATTTGCTCTAGTCAGCTATTCTTTACCCTCTTTACCCAATTGAAAGAATATTTCCATAAGCATAATGAATACAAAAAGATTATATATGAAAGAATGAATCCTCATTTTATTTGATGTACTTTTTAAAAAAGTATATAAGTTTTACATATTAGATTCAAACTTCTCTGTGCTTCCTATTGAACTTCCTTCTAGTTTCTGTATATTTAGGAATATCAGTAGTATTTTTTAAAAAATCTATACTGCTAACTCCTTCCCTCCAAATTCTCTCTCCTTCCCCAATTCCAAACCAAGAAAAATAAAAAATCTACTTTTGGAAAATTTTATTTTAATCATGTTTTCATTAGCTATATGAGTACTTAAAGTTCCTTTAAAGTCTTTTGTGAATTTTTATGACTATGTTACAACAAAAAAGATCCTATAAGTTCATGCTGAAACAGTCAGTGCAATTCGAGAATTTTCCAAGCATTTTCTAGATATGTAAATAAAAGTACTGCATGTTTAAATAACAAGAGCAAATGTATTTTAAACTGGAAGGGCCAAAAGCCTTAGAAATTCTCAAACCTAATCTCCTTATTTTACAGATAAGTAAATTGTAGGCCAAGAAAAAGAACTGCTTTGTCCAAGGTCCAAGGTACTGAATAGCAGATATGAAATCAGGTGTTCTGATTCTAAACTAACCATTCTATTGTTATACTACACTATAGAAAAACATTTTAAAAAGGAAAATAACATACATTACCATTGAAAAATGTAAAATAATCCAAATTTTATAAAAAGTAATATCTTAGAATTATAGATTTAGGGTTGGAGAGAATCTATGAAATCATATATTCCAAATTCTTCAATTTATAGATACTGAGACCCAGAGAAGTTAATGACTTGCCCAAAGTCACTCAAATAATAAGTGGCACCCTCAGGACTTGAAACTAAATTGCAAGACTGATCTAGCTTTATACTGCTCCAGGCTGTCTCATTTGAATTGTACAAGTATTTGACAGCACTCATGGTGTAAAGCTAAATCAAAAAGCATAAGTAAAAATTAAAATAACTTTTTTTTCTTCTTCACTAGTCAACTTGACAAGTATTTATTAAATATCTAATATGTGCAGGTCCTGTATTAAGTGCTAAGGATAGAAAGAAAGGTAATATCAAGTTCTGTTCTCAAGAAGTTCACAATCACGATTTGCATTTTTGTTTTTCTTCCCGGGTTCTTTTTACCTTCTGAATCCAATTCTCCCTGTTCAATAAGAGAACTGTTCGGTTCTACAAACATATATTGTATCTAGGATATACTGCAACATATCTAACATATATAGGACTACTTGCCATCTAGGGGAGGGGGTAAAGGAAGGGAGGGGAAAAATCGGAACAGAAGCGAGTGCAAGGGATAATGTTGTAAAAAAAATTACCCTGGCATGGATTCTGTCAATATAAAGTTATTATAAAATAAAATAAAATATATAATAATAAAAGAAGAAGTTCACAATCTAATGGAGACAAATTACAAATAACTATATACAGACAAACTATATACAGACAAAATATGAAATAGAGATTATCAACAGAGGAAAGGCACCTACATTAAGAGAGATAGGAAAGCCTTCTTGTAGAAGGTAAGATTTTTAGCTGAGAATTAAAGGAATCCAGAGAAGTCAGAAGGTAGAGAGAAGAGTAAGAAAATTCCAAGTATGGGCAAAAAGCAGTAAAAATTCATGAAATCAAGAGATGGGATAATATAGTTTGAGAAAGCGTCACAGCCAGAATCATTGGAGAGTATGGTACCAAGAAGAAAATAAGGTATAAGAAAACTGAAAAGAGTAGGTGGGACCCAGTAGGGGTGATGAAATATAACTGGAGGATTGTATCTTTGAACCTGTTTTAAAAGGAGAGAAAATCCATCTACACATTTTCCAAATCCAAAAATGAATGTCTCTGTGTATAATACCCTAAATATATTATATATAATATATATGTATAATAATGTGTATTATATCTGTCAGGAGGCAGATGACATGATTGGTCATTATATTGATCAGACTTAAGTCTTTCAAAGTCTTTTTTTCCTACCTATTTTTATTAAGAATCATCAAATTTTTTTGTAATCTTGAATTTTTTAAAGCCAATATTTTGAAAACTATATGTGCTACTTTATCTAATCCTCTCAGGATCTCTATGGTATCTCCAGATAGTTTGTTTGCTGGAGATATCCTGGGTTGGGGCTGCAGTAGCTCTACAGTAGAGCTATACAGGCATATAGTATCTCAGCTGCTATTCTCAGGACTTCCAATTTCCTCTGGGGATTTCTATGATCATGCTGCCACTATCCTTGCTGGAAACACCCCCTTTCCAATTACCCATGCACTTCTACCTGAATTTATGTGCAATTCAGGGTTGGAGGAATCCATTTAACATAATTTCTTTATTTCTAAATCATTAATAGATCTAGTGTGAATTTCTAGCCTTCATTGAAATAGGTATATAGACACTGGGATGTCTGCCTACTGTTGAAATAATTATCATGTCAAAAAGGTCTAGCTGATCCAATTTTGAAACTTCTTTTCACATCAGAAATAGTCCTCCAAGAGACATGTGATAAGCAGTCAATCCTCTTCTTCAAAAGCTTGTTTAAATCCGCTTCTTCCATGAAGCTCTCTTTGATTAAGTGGAAATAACACAAAGGCAGCCACTTTATTTTTACAAAAGGAAATCAATCAGCTTCATAAAAAGAATTTGAGCACGGGTGAAAATGGATATCTTATTAGACACTAGGAGCAAGAGCAGGAAAGCTCTCTTTTTTGAGGAGCTGTATAACACCTGCTTCCACAAACATTGCCTTCTCAGTCCTATTACCAACATCCTCTTCACCTCAGAAACATGGCCCTTTTTACACTGCCTCATCCTAGATCTTTTTTGAGTTCTTGGGTCCTACTCACCTTGGAAGAGTCTATCTTCTGTGGGGTCTTCCTCGCTTTCATTCTCCTCCCAGTTTTATTTCTGACTTCCTCTGGACTTCACAACCATGTCCCCAAATCATGTATCTTTATTTTAACTACTTAATTCAGTATAGATCTAACTGAAATTACTTTTTAAAAGAACACATCAATTTGTTGTGCTTTCATTTCTTCAGTGCAGGACTTTGATTTAGCATTTTATGCTCATGAAAGATATAAATGTATACTACAATCTCTTATCTTGAGATGAATTGTCAGCCAATAATCACTAAAGAGGTGCCTATTTTGACAGAATTGCCCAGAGTAAATTTATCAGCCTTGAATAATTCACACAAGCCTCTTGTCAAAAGTGATAGTAAAGAAGGAAAAGACAATAACCTTATTCCCCTCTATAAGGTATTTTGAGGAAGTAAAAAGAATCCCAGTTATATGCAACATCTTGAATGATTGTTATCCTATAACCTGAACATCTGGTGAGTGGAAATAAAAGGAAGAAGGAGTTGCCATCTAGGAAATTATTTTTCAACACTGTTTTAAATGGATTAGAGATACTGAAAAGATTATTTTCTAGAATTATTAGGTGAATTTTCTTTCTGGTCTTAATGATGTTTTTAAATTTTTAAATATTATTCCAACAGACAGAAGATAAATTTTAGCATTTCTTACAAATAAGCAAATTTGTAAGAAATATATACATGTAATCCATATTCTATTCCAATTAGAGAGGAGTTTAGTATTCATTTTAGATTTGGGCACTATTTTAGCATCTTCTCATCTCTCCCCCTCTCCTCCCATCCCCCACTTCAGCTATTTTAAAGATAAGCCAAAAGAACTACAATATTTGCTACTTCTAGATTCCTAGTTTTAAAAACAGCAATAAGTTTGTGTTCAGCTTTTGGCTTGAAATGCAGAACAGAAATTTTTCTGAAAATAGTTGACTACTTGGTCTACTTTGACTACAATACCCTCTACCAATTCCCTCTCAATCCTACCAGTAGTGATTGTAAACCCCAAAGAACTCTACATTAAACTTCAAGAATCACAAAAAGTTAAAAGGCTGACATTCATGATAAAAAAGAAAAAAACTTTTAATTATAGTGATCTCTACTAGAAACAGAGAAGTCACAAACAGGTTTAAATTCCTTAGCTTGCATATAAAGAAGAGTTTAATGATAGATTTAGTAGAAATAAGTTACCAAGAGAAATAGTGTACCTTCTTATACTTCTAGTCCAGAAGCTTTGTAGGAATAAAATAGATATGCTTTTGTACAGAATGTCTATAACAGAAAATATTAGAAATCTACACAAGACCAAGACTCATTATAGCTAAAAATGGTTACTACATTATATGCTTTAACTTTTTAAGTTTCCAAAGGAGAGTGTTGGGGAATGATTGGATTTCCTCAAAAGTTTCTGTCCTTAATTTTAACTAAACTCTGAAAAAATTGTTACATTGAGTCTTCCATGATTCCAATGACCATGCTGCACTCTTATAAAAGAATGATTGTAAAGTAAATCTCTCACTGTCTCACTATATTTCTCCCTAAATGATAGAGAAGATTAATTCAGTTATTCAAATGAGGGAATCAATGTAAATTGCTGTGAATCTTCAAAAGGATTCCCTTCCCAAGTTAATACATCAAGATAATTTGTGTCTTCCCTACCCTCTAATTTCCCTCCAAAAATTATATAGATGGACCCATGAAGATGGAGTAGAGAGAATATTCTAGCCAAACTCTTCTAATATTACCCTCTACACAATTTAAAATAAGACATAAAAGTAATTCTGAACAGTAAGACCAACAAAAGGTAAAGCTGAAATATTTTTCCATCTCAGAACAACTTAGAATGTCAGAAAGGTCTATGGCATACTGTGGAGTTATCCTAGACTACAATATGGTGGCAACCCCACCCTCCACCCCAAGATTGAATTAGAAGGGGATTGGGAAAATGGGCAGAAAGGTTCCAGGAGACCTCAGAACTTGCACTTGATAGAGGAATGCTGTCATTTGGCAACTCCACTGCTCATTGCCCAGGTCCTAGTAGCAGTTACAAGATGGAGGGAAACACTTATGCTCACAAGAAAGCAGGGACCCTAGTTCTGGATTGTAATTGCAGGGAGGAAAGAAATTGTGGTCTTGAGGAAGCAAAATCTCTTAAGGAGAGAAATAAGAAAAGAAAGCACTGATCATGTCTGTTCCAGATCATACCATCTTGGAAATATCAACTATTTAAAGTTCCCGAGATATAGATGTGAAAACAGTAGAAACATGAAAAAGTATGACATTTAAGAACAATGAGAACTCCTCCTTTCCACCCAAAGGTGAGCAGAGTCTAATGCTAGTATAAATCAAGAAATCGGATGGAAAATGATCAAACAACATTAAAAGAACCTAACATTTAAAAGTCACCATGGTAACAGGGAAGCTCAAGACAAAAATTCAGAAGAAAATGATGACAAGAAAACTTTTGCAAGCAAAGTCTTAAAGGAAAAAATCAGAATGTACATAAACAACAAGAATTCCTTGAAGAACTAAAAATGTTTTTTATGTTTTATTTCTATTTTTAAAATTGTTATTTTATTAGAAAACAAAACAAGAAAAAGTGAAAAATGGAAAAGTAATATAAAACAAAATAAAACAGAATAGAACAGAACATTGTCATGCCCAGAAGAACTTCAGGGAGGATTCAAAATACATATCAATTACCAGTTCAAGAAAGGACATGTCAAAAATAAATTATATTCGTAAGTGTCCATCTTTTCTTCACTTCCTTCTAGATTAATTCTTTTATTCTCTGCTGTACATCTTTTGTATTATGTTTTTCCCTTCTCATCCCCCCCACCTCCCTCAAGCAGACTATAGTTAAGCAAAGATATATTTATGTATACATATATGGATGCACATACGAACCAGAGCGCATGTGCATGTGCAAACACACACATACTTTTTCTATACCTGCTAACTCTTTGCTTTAATTCTGCTCCAAAACTAATCTTGCTATTACTTAACCTCCCCTCATCCATGGTTCCCTCCATTGTCTTCTTTTCCCATCCTTTGCTTCCTCTCTGTCCATCCCTCCTCTCATATCTTTATAGATTTTGGAGGGTGTTATACCCTTTATGGTATATATGTAGTATTGCCTATTTAACCCATTCCTGATGAGAGTAAACTTTCAAAACTACAAACTCTTCTCTCAGCCTATAATACTTCCAGTTTGCTGAATCCTTCTTGCCTAGGGCAGGGTGTCTGCAAGCAATACAGCTGGACCTGGAGTTCCCAATCAGCTGAGGTTCTCTCTGTTTTCTGGGACTCAGACCCCAACTCCTCACAAAGTTCAGGAGATTAAAGTCACTGTGGTATTTGCTGAGTCTCCACCCAAACCCAGCTAGCCCCCAGGTTCCTCATTTGGTGTTTCTGCGGAGTTATCTCAGAAGTGTTTGGGATAATCTCCAGTTGGCGTCTTTCTATGAATCTGCTCCAGTTGTCTTAGGAGGACTCCTGATATACTACAGGTTTTCTTGATTTTTTACCAATTTATGTTCATTTTGAGGTACAAATTTGCTCTGTTTGTGGGGGAAATCTGGAGAGCTTGAAACTTACTGACGTATTCTGCCATCCTCTCAAAATCCTCCAGATATTTTAAAAAATGTTTAAATAATATTTTATTATTTTTCAAGTTATTATAAGAAACACCTTTAATATTTTTAAATTTAGTTCCAAATTCTATCTTCACAGAGATAATAACAAATTTTATATAATACAGAAAAAAATTAAGCCATAAAATGATTTTTAAAATGAAATAAGAGAAACAGAGGAAAAACTGGGGAAAGAAACAAGAACAATGAAAGGTAATTATGAAAAGAGAATTAACAGCTAGAAAAAAGAGATACAAAAATGCTAAAGAAAATAACGACTTAAAAATCAGAATTGACTAAGTAGAACAAGAGGTACAAAAGCTTACTGAAGAAAATTTCTTTCAAAACGGAATTGCTAAAGTTGAGGCTAATGACCTCATGAGATACCAAGAAACAATGAAACTTTTTTATGATCTCTTTGGCGTATAGGCCCAGTAGAGACACTGTTGAATTAAAAGGTACACACTAAAGTTTGATAGTCCTTTGGGCATAGTTCCAAGTTGTTCTCAGAATGGTTGGATCAGTTCACAACTCTACCAACAATGTATTAGTATCACAGTTTTCCCACATTCCCGCCAACATTTATTATCTCAACATTATCTTTTCCTCTCATCTTAGTCAACCTGAGAGATGTGAAGTGAAACCTCAGAATTGTATCAATTTGCATTTCTCTAATCAATAGTAATTTAGAGCATTTCTTCATGTGGCTAGAAATGGCTTTAATTTCATTTTATGAAAATTGTTCATATCCTTTGACCATTTATCAATTGGGGAATGGCTTATATTGTAATAAATTTGTGTTAATTCTCCATGTATTTTAGAAATGAGGGAGCAGCTAGGTGACACAGAGGATAGAGCACCAGCCCTGAAGTCAGAAGGACTTGAGCTCAAATCTGGTCTCAGATACTTAACATTTCCTAGCTGTGTGATCCTGGACAAGTCATTTAACCCTAAATGGCCTCAGCAAAAAAAGAAAAGAACTGAGGCCTTTATCAGAGCCCTTGTATGTAAAAATCTCTCCCTCGCAGTTTTCTGCTTTCTTTCTAATCTTGGCTACTTTGATTTTGTTTATTACTTTTTAATTTAATACAATCAAAATTATCAATTTCAGCAAAACACTTTTGAAGGCAGACAGTGTAAAAAGAGAGAGAAAATAGAATAAATGGGGGAAATACAGTTAACAATAGTAATTTTAAAAAGAATTTTGAAGCAAGTCTCTAATAAAATCTTATTTCACAAACATAGAGGGAAAATAAATTTTTATAAATAAGATCCATGCCCCAATTGACAAATGATCAAAAGATGTGATCTATGTTCAAAGAGCTATAAATTCATGCACATTCTTTGACCTAAAAATACCACTACTGGGCATGAATACCAAAAGAGATTTAACAACAAAAAAAAAAAAAGGAAAAAGAACCTATATGTACAAAAATTAGCTGTAGCAGCTGTTTTCTCAGGAGAAAAAATTGGAAACTGAGGAAATACCCATCAGTTGGAGAATGGCTGATTAAACTATGGTATGTGATTGTCATAGAATATTATTGTCTATGGGAAATGATGAGTAGGATGCTCTCAGAAAAATACCTGGAAAGCCCTCCATGAATTCAAGCAAAGTGAAATTTACTCTACACAAGGTGGTAGCAATATTCTGGAATGATCAGCTATAAATGACTGCTATTCTCATCAGTGCAATGATCTATGACTACTCTAAAGGACTTATGGTGAAAAATCCTATCCATACCCACAGAAGAAATTGATTATGTGACTGATAAATGGTCAAAGAACATAGCCAGGCCATTTTTAGAAGAAATAAACACTATCAAGAATTACATAAAAAATGCTTTGAATCACTAATAATTAAGAGCAATGAAAATTAAAACAATTCTGAGATATCTTTCAAACTGGCTACCATAACAGAAAAAGAAAATGACAAATGCTAGCAGGGATGGAATTGTGAATTAGTCCAACCATCTGGAGTATATTTTGCCACTATACTCAAAGGGCTATACATACCCTGATGCAGAAATGCTGCTACTAAGTCTGTATTCCAAAGAGATCAAGGAAAGAAGAAAAAATCCTATGTAAATTCTTTTTGTGGTGACAAATTGGAAATTGAAGGGATGCCCATAGATTAAGAAATGGCTGAACAAATTATGGTATATGATTGTTATAGAATATTTTTGTACTCTAAGAAACAACTAAGTGGATTGTTTTTGAAAAACCTGGGAAGTCTTACATGAACTGATACAAAGTTAAGTGAGCAAAAAGAGAAGAATATTATACACAGTGACAAAATATTGTAATGATACTCAGATTTAGCAACTCTGATCAATACAATGATTTGTGAGAATTCCAAAGGACTCATGATGAGTTCCCCCCAGAGAGAAAACTGATGAATTCTGGGAACAGATGAAGTGTACATCTTTTCATTTTTTTGGCAACATGACTAATATGGAAATATATTTTACATGATTTCATTACCTTCAAAGCAAAGGAGAGAATTTGGACCTAAAAATATTTACAATGAATGTAAAAAATTACATTATATGAAAGGAATATTAGACACCATCTAGGATTCTTCCAGGATTCCTAAATCTCTCCTCCTCTACTCTTTGAATATCCCTTAAAAATGCACAAAGGAGTACTGTATGAACTTGGAGAAACCACTTCATTTTTGTAAACCTCAGTTTACTAGTCTGAAGAAAGGAGATAATAACATGTTACATAATTCATAAAATTTCTAAGGAGAAAAGACTTTGAAAACTGAAAAGAACTTGACAAAACGGAGATTTCATTATCGTAACCATTGGTTACATGTAGATTACAAATGTCTTGATAGAATCTTGAAGAGGAAATGACAAAACATCTTTTCTCTTGTTCTCTAGGAGTCAAGAGAAAATCAGAATAAGTATATGTAATGATAGGTACCTCATAATCACTGATAAATTTAAACTAGCACTTTTTAAACAACATATTCATCTTCATAGGAACAAAGTAGTTTTTATTCATTTTAAAGGAGAAGGAAATGAAGGGAATGATGGAATGATTCATAAGAGCCAATTTTCTATGGTTCCATCGGATCCAAGCATACTGCTCCATCTCATTTAATATTTTAATATATCCTAATGTACTACTCTTTCCTCAATAAATGTTTCACTGTTTTATAGATTGGAGAGGGAAAGAGGCAAGGACAAAGGGTAGGAATAGCCCAGGCTTATAAGAAGCAAAACCTTGCAACAAGCAAAGGATCTCTTTCTCAGTTTTCATTTTTGTGAGATGAAGAGGGAAGAGAAGGATAATTTCAAACCGTAGAGAAACTCAGTGATTACATATGCATATAAAAACATATAGGTATTGTAAAAAGCAACAGGGTTGTGACTTTTTAAAATTTTGTTGACATGAATCATACCTGTAATTAAGTAGAATGAGGAAAAATGAAAAATAACATAAAATAATAACAAAAAAACATAAAGATGGAGGAACTATATTGTTGTGATACAGGAGCCACCTACCAATGCCTGCTGGAGATCTAACTCAGACTTGTAGAATGGATCTCTTCATGTGAGAGGAGAAGGAGGAGGAGAAGGAGGAGGATGAGAATGATGAGGATGATGATGAGGATGATGAGGAGGAGGATGAGAATGAGGATGATGAGGAGGAAGAGGAGAAGAAAGTAAAAGAGAAGGAAGAAGAGGAGGAGGAGGAATAAAAGGAGAAGGAGAAAGAGGATGAGAAGGAAGAAGAAAAGAAGGAGGAAGAAGAGGAGAAGGAGGAGGAGAAGGAGGAAGAAGAGGAGAAGGAGGAGGAGGAGGAGGAGAAGGAGGAGGAGACAAGGAGACTGAGAGGCAGTTGCATTCTCTGACCTCTCTCCTCTTCCCTCTGCCTCCAATTTATTCCATTTCCAATCCACAAGCAACACCTGTCAGTAAAGGCTGCTTTGCAACTCCTTCGAGTGTTATGATTCATAGTTGTGGAGGCTCTTGGAGAACTGACCTGCGCCTTCACTTAGGCATGGTCTTTAACACTATAATTCAGCTTCTAGTTCCAAATATCAGCAAGTACATTGGACATCTGTGTACCATGGTTCTGTAGACTGATAATGGGGACTCAAAATGAAAAGGCATTTTTTTCTCAAAAGAACCTGCAAAATCAATTACATTTTACAGAATATACACTATTTTTTTCTAGTTCAAAATGAAAAAAGTCAATGAGATTTCTTATTGAAGGGCTTCAAATTTCCTGCTTTAAGTGGTTTCTAACTTTCACTCAAAAAAACTAAACTTATGTCAATTAATTTCCTAATTAAAACTAATTTTGACAAGAGTTGCTCTGTATAGGAGTTTTTTTTTTTCATTGTACTTCTATGCTAATGAGGATAACATTTAAATGATACCTTACTCTATGGTAATAAGGAAGAAAATTCTAATAGGATAAATGATAAAATTACCAATTAAAAGGCACATCAATTTAGGTCTCACAAATAAATGTTAGGACTCTATGATTCAACTCTCTATTATTTTACAGAATTTATTATTATGCTCCCCTATAGTTTCTTTAGTGTTCTTTCAAGTCTATCAGACTAGCAGGTACAGTGGCTTTCAGGCACCTTACTCTGCAGATGGGAAGACTCACTATAGTGGCCTGCCAAAAGTACATTTTCTGCTGTGGTTATGAGCCTTTTAAAAAGCATTATGTATGCAGGTGGAAAGGGGGGACTTATGAGTAGATATGATGTATATAGGACCTAGCGAAGCACAAATCTCCCCAAAATATTCCTAGTAAAGCTCTAAAAATGCACTGGAAAGAGCAATGATGAAACTAAACTCAAACTTCTTAAATCTCCTAATCCTTCCTCCATGTATTAAGGAACTTCAACAAACATTAATATCCCCTCAAATATTTTAACTTTCTAGTTCTTCGAACTGTTTAATTCCCTTCGACTTTTCTATCCTATTTCACCTCTACTCAAATAGTCATATCCTTGCCATCACCCACAAATTTTTCACTTCTACATTCATGAACTTGGAAATTCCACTGATTCTTATTTTTTTAATTATTCCTTCTTCCTGTCTTCATCATCATAATGACTTCCAATTCCTCCATCCCTCGGTTTTCTTCCACGTTATCATTTGTACACTGGCTATATTCTCCTTCTTTCTATTTCTTGATTTTTTGGTCAGCCAGTTCATCAAACAACACTATTCTCTATGCTCTAGTCCCCTGCCCCCTTATCCTAATAATGTCTACCAAACCCTACATTTTAATTACTTCCACCATCTGAACAAAATATTGATTGGTTCTACTATAAATTTCCTATGTAATCTCAACTGTGCCCTCATTGTTGCAAGGAAATTCTATCATACCTCCCAAATGTAATCACTGTCCCACTCACTGCAATAGCCAAAGTAATTTTCCTAAAATACAGCCCTGACCATATCACCCACCTACTCAATAAACTGTATTGGCTCCCTATTACCTCCAGGAACAAATACAAAGTCTTGTTTGGTTTTAAAGCCCTTCATTACCTGGATAGAAAGTCAAGATATAAATCAGAAAGACCTGAGTTCAAATTCAGACTTCAGCTAATTAATAGCTATATGATTCTGAAAAAGCCACTTTTGTTTAACTCAATTTCCTCATCTATAAAGGGGAAATAATAGCAGCATCCACATCCCAGGGTTGTTATGGAGAACAAATGAGATCACTAAAGTGCTTGACACAGTGCCTGCACATAGCAATACTATGTAAATGTTAGTTTTATTTTTTTATTCTTCTCATACTTGACTCTCTTCTGCATATTTTATGATTCAGTGACCCTGATCTTGCTGCTCTTACATGATACTCTCCTTCCTGAATTTAGACCTTTTCACCAGCTTTGCCTCTCACTGGGAATGCTCTCCCTCCTCACCTCTGACTCCTCACCTTCCTAGGTTCCTTTAAGACTTGGATCAACGGGCAGCTAGGTGGCACAGTGGATAGCGTACCAGCCCTGAAATCAGGAGGACCTGAGTTCAAATCTGACCTCAGACACTTAACATGTCCTAGCTTTGTGACCCTAGGAAGTCACTTAACCCCAATTGCCTCAGGGGAAAAAAAAGACATGGCTCAAATCTCAACTTCTGCCTGTGACTTTTTCCTGGTCTCCACCTCCCATCAATCTCCGTCAATGTCTTCCTTCTCAGATGACACTTAGTTACCTAAGCTAAACCATATATCTTGTTTGTACCTAATTGTCTGCATGTTATCTACCCCAGAAGACTGTGCACCCTTTGGGGGCAAAAGCCATATGTTTAGCTCTCTTGTATCCTAAGTGTTTAACACGGTATCTGGCACATAGTTTGCTTCTAATAGATGTTTGTCAACTGACATCTGTTTGTGTAGGCTGCTGGAATTCTCAGAAATGGGATACAGATGTAAGCTAGAGGATGTAGAAGACAAAGGATACAAGTAGCCAGGTGACAGGAAACGGACTCAGAACAAGGTGGATAGTGGGGTGACCCTAGAGTACCTTAGCCAGAGTATGAGACAGAACAAGATGAGAAACCAATGAAGTTCCAGCTATAGCAAAAGACAGAGTAATGACTAGTCGAAGCTCCGATCCTAAAACGAACAGGGTCAGAACAGCATTTAGGCAGCTTGGTCCATCATCCAGCAGCCTATTCCTAAACCACTATAGGAAATAAGAACAGATAGTGGGCCTAAAGTCAGTTGCTGCATTCTGAATTGGGCAGGACCCACAAAATCCAACCATAGAGAAGCATAGACTTAGAATCAGAGGGTAAATTAGAATTAGAAATTAGAAAATTAGAAAAATTCCATTGGTCACATTCTAAAAGAAGAATGCAAAATCTATTTAATGACTGAAACAAAATATAATATAGAAAATAAATCCATACAAATCATCAGCATTCATATACATAGCAACAAAATCCTAAAGAAAGATATAGAAAAAGAAATTTCATTCAAAATAACTACAGAAATGATAAGATATTTGGGAATTTACCAAGAGATGCATGGGATTTCATAAATTTAATTCTTTTTGGAAACAAAGAGAAGACATAAATAATTACAGAAATATTAATTGCTCATGATAGGCCATGGAAATATAATAAAAATGATAATACTACCTAAATTTGTTTATTTACTTAGTGCCATACTAAATTTCCAAAGTTTACTTTAGGGAGCTAGGAAAAATATAACATTAGTTAAGAGAATAAAAGTCAAGAATGTTAAAGGAAACAATGAAAAAAATGCAAAAGGAAGAGAATTTAGAAGTAGCAAATATCAAACTATATATTATGAAGCTGTAATTATCAAGACAATCTGGTTACTGACTGGAAACTAGAGATATCAATAAAAGGAATAGAGTAGTTACACAAATTTCAGAAACAAACCGACTAGCCTAGTGTTTGATAATCCTGATAAAATCCCAGCTGCTGCACTAAGAACTCATTATTCAACAAAACTGAAGGGAAAAAGTGAACTTAATCTGACAGAAATTAGGTATAGATTTAACATTTTACACTGCATACCAATATAAGATACAAATGGCATATATTACACGTAAGAATCTTAGGGAACAAGAAATAAATTTCATTTCAGGTCTATAGGTAAGAAAAGAGTTTATGACCAAATGAGAGAGAGAAGACTACATTAAATAAAATGTACAATTTTGTTTATCTAAAATTTACATATATTTGCACAAACAAAATTGATGCATTTAAATTAGAAGAGAAAGAGGTTAGGCAGAAAATTCTAGTGGCAAGTTTCTCTGAGAAATATCTTATATCCAAAACATTTATGGAACTGATTAGAATTTATAAAAACAAATGCCATTCCCCAATAGATACATGGTCAAAATACATGAAATCATTTTTAAAAGAAGAAATCCAAACTTTCACAAAATGAAAAAAATAGATACTATTAATATTTAGAAAATTAAAAATACAGCAACTCTGAATTTCTATCTCATAGTCACCAGATTGTCAAAGATGATTTAAAAAAAATGTTGGAGGGGCTGCAGAAATACATGAATTCTGATGCACTCTTGACTATTTATCAATTGATCCAGACATTCTAGAAAGTAATTTGGAGCCAGGTGCAAAAAGTCATTAAATTGCACACATATCCTTTGCTCCAACAATACAATATTTAGCCTATGCCCCCAATGAAAGCAAAAAGATCCATATTCATACACACAAAAAATTTTATAATAGCTCTTTTTGTAGTAGCAAAGAATTAGAAATTGAGGAAATAACTTTATTAAAGAATGACTAAACAAATTGTGGTGCATTAATATAATGGAATATTATTATGCCATTAAAAAGGGATAATTTCTAAGAAATCTGGGAAGATTTTATGCACTGATGGAGAGTGAAGCAAGTGGAATTAGGATAAAAATCTATACAAGAACAATATTATACAGAAAAAAAATCACTTAGAAAGAGTTGAAAACTCGGATCAGTGCAATAACCAACTATAACTGCAATAGGAATGCTTCCAGATGAAGCATTCTAGCTACCTCTTGACACCAATCTAATGAACTAAAGATGTGGAATGAGACAAAAATTTTCAGATATAGCCAATGCTGGAATTTGTTTTACTTGACTAAATACACACACACACACACACACACACATACACACACACACACACACACACACACACACACACAAAGATATTTGTTATAAGGGCTTTGTTGTGTTTGGCTTTGGATTTTTTTTGATAGGAGTGGGGATGACAGAGTAACCAAATAAGAAGAAAAGAAAAGAAAGAGCCATTGAGGCATCTTACTTCTTTTTTAAAAACAGAAAACGGAAGACCAGACTTTTAAAAACACATATAAGCAGGATAGCTTTGAAGTCTATTAGTTGAATTTATTTAGAAAAAGAAGCCATAGATTATAGAGATTTATAATTTTCTGTATAATCCTCTTTCTGTTCTACCATGTATATAGAAATGCTCAGTTTATTCAATTTTTGTTAATCTCGGAATAAAACAATTTTCTTTTTAAATAGCATAGTGGGTGGCGTCAGCATAGTAGCATCCCTCATCGAATTTATAGCTATTTAGTTCAACCTATTCGTTGAGCTGAGGAAGAAAAACAGTCTAAGAACTTCATTTACCCAAGGTTACAGAGGATATCTAAATTGCAGAATATGGATAGTCCCACGTGACAGTAAGGAAGACATTTCCTTAATGTATAAAGAAGTTATTACTCAGTCCAATGACAACCTGCTCCATCACTATCTGAGAGAAAGACTCAGGTGGAATAATTGGATTAAATGCTGAATAATGGACAAATGAAAGGTGAAGGGCTAGCACAATAAATTTCAGCAGTAAATCACGACTGTAGATGTTTTTGATCATCATCAGAACTCAAAAACCAATTTTTGTGACAAAGAAATGGGAAAAAACAATCATTTCTTGCCAGCAAAATTGCACCCTGACAAAGTGGACCTTTGCATGCAAATCTGGAAAAGTCAGAAATAGTGGTTGCTACAAGTCAATTATATTTTTGTTAACTTTAATGCTTCACTTAAGCAAGCTAAAAACCATCTATTGAAACACAATTCTTTCTTCTTTACAGGGAGGTGGGGAACTCTAAGTTCAGAAAATTGTAAACACAAGATCATGCTGCTGTTCAGTTTCTTTCTTACTAAGAGAAGGGTCTATCAATAGGGGCATAAAATAGGAAATGACTGATTTTTTTAAAGACAACAATAAAACTTGTTACAAAATAATAATGTCCTTACAAATGAAACAATCAGCCAGAGAGGGGAATCTGAACTCAAGTAGATGTCTCTCAGACTCCAAAGCTGCAGACCTAGCTCTTGAAGCCAGATCTCCTAAGAAATTCTTGTCCCTCAGTGGCTCTGTGGGATGAAATAAAAGAACAGGACAGGGAAGTTGCAAGGTCAGCTCTTTCTTTTTTGACATAGCCCAAGCTCTTATGAGGACAATGAGAGTAAAGACAAACCACCTTCAGCAAAGGGAAGCGATGTCACCACACAAAGGAAAACCCAAACAAAAAGCAAAATGAGATTGGAGACAGCCTGTGCTTCTTCCCAGGGGTTCTTCTGCTTACTCATCTTTTTCCAGATAACTCTATGCCTGAGGCAAGAAGGCAGCAGAGGGAATCTGTTATAATATTTATCTTTGGAGAAAGATGCATTTAAAGCTAAATGAATTCTTAAGTGAGTTACAGTACATGAATTCCATATTAATAGCAAATTTAGCAATTAATGCAGACTCCTAGGCATCTGATCATAAAGTGTAAGTAACTTATGTTTAGCAATGGTATGCATAAGAGCAGGACTTGTAATTTCATTGGTATAGGAAATTCTCAGATAAGAAAACTACTTCTAATGACCTTCAGGTTATTAAAATCTCTGAAGTTTACACTCTTACAGAGTTGCCTAGGGCAGAAATGTCAAACTCATAATCCCAGGTTGCATGGAACAGACAGATTTCCTTCTAATTGGAAAATGTTTAACACAATAAATAAAAATATAACACAAAAGAGATAATTTTAATTTGTGGTTTTCTAACTCAATATGCTGCCCCCAGGAATCTGTTTCTATTTAAATTTGACACCAATGGCCTAGAGCACTGAAAAGTTAAATACTTGCCTGTGGACAAAGAGCCAGTATGTGTTAATCTGAAGTATGTCCTTCTTTCCCATCTCCCTCCACTCCCCAGCTTCTAAGCCATTTCTTTCTCCACTATAGTTCTCTGCCTCTCTGCTAAGCAATAATAACAAAGAAAATGTTCCTTCTATGGAAAACTTTCCCAATAATGTAATGGAAAGTGTGAACTTTTTTCCTTTACAAAATATATTGATATTTCAAAAATTCTCTAGAGAGTAGTCATTGTGAACTCAATGGAAGTTCTCCAATGTAGCACCAGGATCTGTTCATAGATCCATGTAGTTTCACTTTTTTATCAATAACTTGGATGAAAGCAGAGATGGCAGATTTACAGATCATTAGATAATTCCTATCTGACAGGATAATTAATAGGTATGATCAGAGTTCTGGGTAAGGAAGGACATTGATAAGTAGCAAGACATTCAGAGGATCAAGAGTATGACTAAATGGCTTTAGATCGTGTTGTATAAAGATTGACTAAAAGACTTGAAAATGTTTGCCTGGAGAAGAGAAGATTTAAAAGGAAATATGATGTCATCTTCAAATATTTGAAGAGCAGTCATTTGGAAAATTAATGAAATTTGCTCATGAGAAATAACAAGGAAAAATACATTGGAAGCTGCAAAGAGGCAAATATGGATGGTGTGAGAAAGATTTTCTTCAATGAGCATTCTATAGTAATTGCCTTAAGAGAGAACAGGTTTTTCCCTCATTGGAGATCTGCAAGCAAAGATTGGACATGAAGTTTTTGAGGATATCATAGCATGCATTCTCATTCTAATTGATGTTGTGTTTGGCTTCTGAAAGTCTGCAATTCTTTGATTCTATGATTTTGGGTGAAGATCCCAAAAAATCTTGATACATTAGTACATCAGACCATAGTTAATGAGATGAAATGCAATAGGTATAAATGTAAAGTTCTATATTTGAACTGCAAAAAAAAAAAATCAATTTCCCAAGAACAAGAGGGAAAAAGAATGGTAAAGGCTTTTGTGGATTTCAAGTTCAATGAACTGACAATGTAACATGGCCCCTGAAAACATTAATTTGATCTTGGGTTACTTTAACAGAGGTACAACATTCAGAAAAGGGATCTGATAACAGCTTTACTGTATTCTGCCATAGACAGACCTCATCAGAAATATTGTTGCTTTCTGGGCATTAAATTTTAAGAAGGATTTTATAAGCTAGAGTGTCCAGAGGAATATAATTAGGACAGTGAGACGTTTCAAAATCATTCTATATGAGAATCAGTTAAAAAAAACTAAAGATATTTATTCATAATATTCATAATAATGGTGGTCATAACAGCTAGCTTGTGTATGCTCATGTGTGTGCATGTATGGATGGGAGAGAAAAGACAAGTTTGAAAAGTACTTTACATATATTAGCTCATTTGATCCTTACAACTCTGAAAAGTGGGTGTTATTATTCTCTTCATTATATAGCTGGAGAAACTAAAAAGTTAAAGAATTTGCTCAGGGTCACACAGTTATAAAGTTTCTGAGACTATATTTGAACTCAGGCCTCCCTGACTTAACTCTCATACTTTACCCACTGTACCAGCTGGCTGCCTCTTGGTTTAGTTTGAAGAAGAATCAAGAGAAACAGTCAGAGCATCTATCCTCAAATATTTGAACGCTTTTCATGTGAAAGAAGGAAAAGACTTGTTCTTCTGGGTCCCAGGCCACAGAATTCAAAGCAATGTTGAAAGCTGCAAAGAGGCAAGCTTAGATCTAATATTAAAACAAACCTTCTAACAATTAGAGCTGCCCAATTATGGTTGTCTGAGTAAGTGATGGTGGGCCCTCTCTGAGGCAGTTTTAGAACAAAAGCTCAATGATTATTTGCCAGGTATGTTTTAGATCAGATTCTTATCAAAGTAGGGAGTAGAGCAAATGGCCCCCCAAAAATATGAGACCCATGAAGCTAGAAAATTTTTCATTAAATCAATGTGCTTTTAATCAATCGATCCTAAGCATATATGAAGTGCCAGGCACTGTGAGTGTACTGGAAACAAGAATCACAACAGATATTAGTGAGGTTTTGAGAAGTCATTTCCATCTTCCCTCTCAAAACCATCTTGCTTTGATCCCACCAGGCTAATAGTAATCTTCAGTTTTTAAATAATTCTTAAGATTCTCATTCTCCCAATGAGTTCCTTAGAAATTTCCCCTCTTCTATCATGGTAAGGTCATAATTAGTGCAATCAATGATTCATATAAAACAAGGATCGATTCAATATAATCAAGGACTGCAAACCAAACCAACCATAATCCCATTTCTCCTAAATTTCTGGCTTCCAATTCTGGGAAGCCAAGTATGGAAGTAAAACCCTAGAGATACAAACCAGTGGAAAGTTAAAAGTACATGATTTAAACCTTTTTTACACAGGTGCTAAATGTAGCCTAGCAGATACTCAAAAACCTAAGCCAACATGTTCTTTAACATATCAGCGATGGTGGTAGAAGTTTCTCTAACGGCTTTGGGGCAGTACCTCGATTGCTAAAAACATTAGTGATCTAAAGCTACCCAAATTATTTACTACTTCCTGAGCATTGTTCTACCTACCTGAATTTTTCCATCTGGACCCAGTTTTAATGAGCAGGTGGCATTGCAAGTCGTTAATTTGATCCATTAAACATTGACACCTCTGCCCTACCGAGCTGAAGTCTTGAAGCACTAAGCACTCTATGGTTCTTAAGTATCTATGATAGCCTAAAGTATGTGGTTAATATGGATCTAACAACTAAGTTAGCTCTAAATTTCCACTTAATAACAAAACTCTGCCTCCTTTTCAATCTTGTAGCACTGAGTGCTAGTCACATATCAGAGATATAATATGCAGAGCTGTCTGCCTACATTATTGTATATGTGATTTGACTTCTTGCATAGAATCAAAAAAAGAAGTTAAATCACAAATAATAAAACGTGAGTGTAGACACTACTAGACCTAGGAAGCTCCTGCACAACACCTGGAAGGACACTCTGGGTCCAGAAGTTCTAGGGAAGACCTCATTTGGCTTGGTTAATTCTCCACCATTGACTGACCTGCAAGCAGGCAAAGGAGATAGGAAGCAGAACACAATAGCTCACACAAGAAGGCCTGCTTGAGCCTTCAGGAATTCCGTACTTGGCAATCAGCTCCTCTTCTTGCACAAGACTTTGACTTGGGATGTGATGCCAACTGGAGCTCATGAAGGCAATGCCCATCCAGTGCCAGGGCTCTCCAACAGCTTCTTACTAGTAAGCTCGCCATTCAGGAGCAGGAAGAACACACTCGAATAGATCTGCTCCTGTCCTCCCGCATTGGCATCTTTCTCTAAGTTTCTCTTCTTGTTTCTTGCTGCCATCTCCTCACTCACACATGAAGCTCTTCTAGCCCTGCTCCATCCCACGTCCCCAGCCAAAGATCATGATGCAGATGAGGAAGGACTTAAAAGCAAGAAATTTTTCTACTCCAGAAATAAAACATCCTTTGCAGAGGGCAGGGTGGCCTAGGCCTCTTTATGCTCCCCCATCCCCTATGCAGTGGCTACCAGGTAGCAATAATAGCAAATGCCAACAGAAAGTGATGACTGGGGATGGCAGGAGCTTCCTGGCTCTTTTCCCCCCAATAGCACCAAGGGTGACATTAGAAGCAACATCCAGGGCAGTCACACCACTCGCCTGGCAGACACTACCTTGTGATGGCTACCTTTTTGAGACCTTCATCTCATCCTGCTAAGAAAACAGTCCTCCAGCCTGCACTCTGATTCACCTCTTTGTTTAGGAGCAGGAAAAATATTAAGATTCCCCAGTCCCTAATAGATAGTTGATTTTTATTATTATTGAGTTCAATCAGACTTAAGACCCATTGTGCATGGAAAACTAAAAGCTACCTTACTAAATTGAATGAAAATTGAACCTATAATGAAGCTACCTAGTCAGCTACTAAATAGAAGCTGAGAACCTAATCAAAATTAAATTCAAATGCCTAATAGTAAGATGGCTATTGCTACGACGTAGCCACATAATCCACACTAACCAAGACAGCTCATAGAGACAGTCCTGCTTTACACTGATCCTATATTCTATATCTTTTGTTTTACCTTACCTATCCTCACTCACTGTGACACTCCATTTCATTCTCTCAGTCCATTACCCCAATTCTGGTATTCCTTCCTTCCCTTCATTGTAGTGACCTTCTTGGTGACCAATTCAACTCTGCATTCTGGGCTAACTTTGAGTCCTTTAGCTCTTGTCCTTGTCCCCTCATCAAACAAGCTTTACCAAACTCCAATTTTCCTGTTTGTATTCAGGTGCTGATGAATAGAGCTTGAGTATGTCTCATAATCATCCCAATTATGGAAATGGGATTGGTCTATCTTTAATCAGGCTGCCCAATATGTGATGGTGAGAGAGAGTGTATGAAAAGATCAGCTGAGACTAGGAAAGATGACACTGTACTAGCTAACATGGTGATGTGACCTGGGTCTTTCTCCCCTGACACCTTCATTGTAGTGAGAAACAGGGGCTTACAGGGATCTGTGCTCTGCCATGCATTTATGAAATCTGCTGCTTCAGAAAGAGTGAGGAGTAACGGCAGCTGGACAAAGCTGGAGGAGAGAAGAATGGGGATGCTGTGTTTCAGATCTAACAGAGAGTTCTTTATCTAAAAGGTACCTTCTTGAGCTTAATACCAATTCCCATGTTAGAGAAGAGATACCTAACAATGAAAACCCTGAGTCTTGGGCTAAGAGTCACATTGATACTTTTCCTTTTTTTCAGTTACTGAATTCAACCACCTTCAGATTTCAAAATGCTGACTCAAAGTTGTGCTTGGTCCTCTCCCCAAAGGAGTGGCTCTTATAAACTGTCATTGTTGTTAACAATAATTACAAACAAAATTGCAAAGAATATATCATCTCTAATAACATGTCTTCTTCTTTCCCTCCATATCCCTCTCCTTTGCCCATTTCCCTTAACCCTTAACCCCTTTCAGGGATCATTTCTCCCCAGAACATAAAACATCTACTTTTCCGCCATAGTGAATTTCTTTTAAAGGAAAAAGAGTTAAAATGTACAAACTGAATTACAACAGGATTGCTAAAATTCTATATGCTCTCAATAAAAAGGAATGTTCAATCCCAATACATATAGTCTCTATTACCTTATTTCTGGGGCCCTTAGTCACATTCAATCTGTCCATTGCCCACTCTACCCTCCAAGAATTATTCTAAAGAATATCCATTATCTTCACTCTTTAGCTTTCTTTTTCATGTGCCACCAATATAATGGGTCAATTTGTATCTGAAATGATTGCATTTAAATAAATACTTTTGTATTTTTCAATAGTGTTCTGTACTAAGACTGCCACTTGAAGAGAATAACAGAGTTCATTCTTTTCAAGATATCATTATGTCAGTAGCTAGTTTCATGTTAATCTTTCTTACATGAAATATACAAACTACTTTAAAAAGTTTTGATGATTTAAAAATATTATTTACTTGACACAAACTAATAAAAAGAATCTATATTCAGCTCATCTGTTGAGATAGCAGATGCTTCATTTTTCATCCTACTAATATTTAAGAAAAAGTCAATCTTTAACTGTGTTAGTTATTAAATTTTTCAGTAAAGCCTCTTTGTATGCATATGATATTATGGATGTAACAACACAACTTGAAAATACATATGTGTGTGTGTGTGTGTGTGTGTGTACACTTTAAAGATTTTTCTAAAAACAATGATAGTTCATTTTTATTCCATTTTATTCCCTTTTTCTATATTATTTTACTATTGATAATTCTAGGACATTGTGTTAAAGAATCCTGCAAATGGCCTACTATTGGTTAATATAGACTAGTAGTAAGACTTAAAGAAAAGAGTATGTGTGTATGTGTGTGTGTGTGTGTACATATATATATGCCTATAGTGCTGACAATGTATCATTACACTTTATTCTTTGATGATCTAAATTTAATTTTTCTTAAGCCAGTAGAGATTAAGATGAATTGTACACAGTAGAATCAGAACTTACTCTTTTCTTGGCTTTTGCAGCAGCTTTAATATTTGCTTCAGGTGTGTCCACTAAAGGCATTCCTATAAAATATTGAGAAAAGAACAAATTTAGCACTTATTAAGTACTTACTGTGTGCAGAATGCTATGCTAGGCACTGAAGGAAATACCAAATTTAGATAAGAACTGATTCCTGTTATAATGGAATTATATGTTGTAATGTTATATTATACTATATATATACACACACACATACACACACACACACACATATATATATAATATATGTCCATGTTATATTATATATTTTATTTGTATTACATATGTACATATATATATACACATGTATATATATATATATATATATATATGTATATATATATATATGTGATAATGTTATATTATACATTTTGGTAGAGTGAAAAGATAAATGTGACACAACAATGCTGGTTGATTGGTTGATTGCTCCTTCTTTCTTAAAGAGGACTAAAATGGAATTTCTATGTTAGAGTCAAGAAATAATATGTCCAACTGTGGCTGATCAGACAAATGTAAGTTCAGAAGGGTCTACCACAGATCAGGCACCAATAGTCCCCATGAAGCAGAAAAATCTAAATTTGCACAACTCACATCTTTTGAGCTACTGCAATTTTGCTTCACTGACACAGCACAGAATTTTCTTTTATTCTAGCACACCATGCTGGGCCATCACGTGCCAGTTTCTCTCAAGTCATACAATTGATTCCATATTTCGTCAGAGAGACTTTGAGAATGTCCTTGTATCACTCCTTCTGAGCACCATTTGAATACCTGCCCACTCTGTAGCAGAGTTTGAATGTCTGGCCCCCTAGCTCAAGAAAGGATCTCAGTAACTAATACTTTATCTTTCCAGGAGATATTCAGTATCTTCTTAAGATGATTCAAAAAGAATCAGTTCAGTTTGCTGGCATGCTGTCTAGGTTTCACAAGCATACAACAATGAGGTCTGCACAACAGTTTGGTAGGCATTCTAATTTCTTCTCTCCCACACTTTCTTCTAGAGTCTCCCAAACACTAAACTAGGTATGGCAATGCAAGGGTCAATTTAATTATCTATATGGACATCCCTAGAAAGTATACTGCCAAGGTTAATGAACTTATCCACAGCATTCAAAATTTCTCCATTTGCTATGATCAATGATTCCACATAATTTCATTTGTAGATGGAGAACTCATCTTTAGTAATTGGAAAAGAACTCTGATGACTGAAAACAACTTGGTATTTGTACTATATTTATTATAGGACATTAGATGCAACTTTGGTTCAAATTTAGTGGTATGTGCTGGCTGGTGGAGAACCTATATTTTCTTGGTGTTAATTGTTAGGCCAAAATTAGTACAAGCAGCAGAAAGCAGATCCATATTTTGTTCAATTTCATTTCAGCTTCAGAGATTGCTTTGAGTACACAGTTATTTGTGAACAAAAAAATTATGCAAAAAATCCCTCTACTTTAGTCTTGGCTTGCAGCCTTTTCAAGTTAAATAATTTACGTGTGTGTGTGTGTGTGTGTGTGTGTGTGTGTGTGTGTGTGTGTGTTTAACATTTTGGATACATAACAGGTATATTTAGGAAGTGCAAAACAGTTACCTCTGAAAACCAAGAGGAAAGGTCATTAACAACAAAAGACTCAGAGAAGGCTTCCTAAAGAAGTAATATCTAGGTTTTGTTTAAAAGATGAGGAGAAATTCCAAAGGTTAAGGGTTCTGGAATGGGGAAGAGTGAACATTCTAAGCATTCAGAATCACTGAGCATAGATACACAGGTGAAAAGCACAATTTGTGCTAGGGTATAGAGAGCAATCTAGTTCTACTGTATAGAAGAGAGTTAGGGACAGCTAGGTAATACAGTGGAAAAAATGTCAGGGTTGGAATCAAGAAGACTCTTCTGGCTCAGACATTCACTATTTTTGTGACCCTGAGCAAGTCACTTAACCCTCCTTGCATCAGTTTCCTCATCTGTGAAATGAGATGAAGAAGGAAATGGAAAATCACTTCAGTATTTTTGCAAAGAAACCCCCAATAGGATCACAAAAAGGCTGTTAAGACCAAAAGTGCCTCAACAACAAAAATCACAAAGTGAGATAAAACTTGATGGTGCCAGCTGATTGCTCTTAAATGCAAAGAGGCTTGATTTTGTAGAAAAGAAGCCTCTCTGAAGATCCCACAGCATGGTATGACCAGATCTATTCCTGCAAAAGACTATTCTGGTGATAGGACTTAGCATACATAGGAGGGGGAAGGCCAGACGATCTATTACACCAAGGCAATGGTGACAAAGGGCTCTCGTAGTGGAGGAGCAATGGGAATAGAGAGGAAGTGATGGATGGAAAAGATGTGGCAACACCGTCAATAGGATTTATAAGGGACTAAGTTTGAGGGGAACTACTGAAGAAATGGCAAAACTTAAAATAGCAAAACAGTTTAAACCAGAATCAAGTTTTATGCATTGTTTCAATATTACTGCCTTTAAGAAAAATTTTAACACCAAAATAATCCCCAAACTAAATTTGAACCAGTTACATCTAATATCCTGTAATAAGTACAGTACAAATACCAAATTGTATTTTCAGTCATCAGAGTTCTTTTTCTATTTACTGAAGATGAATTCTCCACTTACAAATGAAATTATCTAACTTGAATTTTATCAAAAATGGTCTAAAATAATTTTGGAATATATTTATTGAAATGTATAAAAGATACTGCTATCCTTCGTTTTCAAAATCTACCTGGAAATGGAATAAAAATTGATTTGTACTAGGTAACTATGATATATATAATTTATACCCCAAATTTGCAACACTTGTGTTCAAAAAGTTCTATTAATGTTTTCATAATGAAATGGAATCATATTCCTTAGCACTGTCAGGAATTGCCCTACTTTCCAAAGAATGTGGTTAAATCTTCATGAAAATCTTTCGAAGTTTAAAATTATAACCCAGTTCCCTATGCAATCATAGCAGCTCCAGGTTCAAACTCAGTAACACTATCCACTTTTTACAAGCTGAATTTTTTCTTAGTGGTAAAAATGTAATTTTCTCTCTTCAGAAATTTCTATTATCTATAGAGACTTTGAATATATAGAGTAAAAAAATAATTTAGCAGGAAATATAGGTTGAAATAATGAGAAATAGCTTCATAACATATTACATTTCTCTTTTGATCTATATCCAAGTAATTTTATTTATTAAGTATATATATGTATATATATACATATATATACTTTTTTTATTTATTAAGTATGTAAGATAAACTTTTAAGATAACACCAACTTATAAGATACGATAAGTTTAAGAGGATGAAAAAGAATACTTGGGGGAATGAGTAAAAGAGATTCTCACATAAATGTGAAGCTTGAGAGCCACCAGTGTGTTTTGGCACTGGAAGTTGGCATGTGAGTAGAGAGCATGACAAAAAGTCAATGTGAAGGTTGAGATCTTGAAATTAAAAGATACTTTTGAATTAGGACTAATGTTTGTTGGATTAATGGTTAAAAGAAGAGTTTGTTTATTCTTTTAAAAATAAGGCTTTCCAGTTATAGATCAAAATACTTTAATAAAGAATTATTAATCATCATCTTCATTATCATGTTAGCATTTATATAGTGCTTTGTGATTAGCAAAACACTTTACAAATAGAACACAAATTTAAGTATTCTTCTATTCAATGATGAAAATTAACAGAAGTGTGGCCTAGGAAGTAAAAATGTACATGACAATAAGTCTTCTAGGCCTGGTTGGCTACGATGAGTAGATAAATGGCCCAATGGATGTAGTGTTGAAATTGGAGTCAGGATAAAGCTGAGTTTGAATACTGATTCATTTTCTTACTTTTTATAACTGTTTCCCTATCTGTAAAATAAAGATAATGATAATACTTCTTTCCAGGATTGTGAGGATAAAGTGATATGTTTCTAAAGTACTTCATAAATCCTAAAGCATTCCATAAAAGTTAGCTACTGTTAATAGTAATCATGGTGGTAGTAGAAATAACATCTCCCTTAGTACATGCCCATAAAGAGGAAACAATAAGAACCAGAATTAAAGATTTTTCCCAGGTATATGCACTCTCTCTTACCCCCAACTCCAAAAAGAATTTGATTTCCTGTCTTCAACCCCAACCTAGTTGATGTCATCATTGGATATAATCCCAGAGGAAGATAGTCAGTCAACAGGCAGTCAAAGTACTTACTATGCCAAAGAAGGATATTTTGTGAGGATTCTATTAAAAAAAAATCATGCTTTTTAAAACAACCATTCTTGTGAAAATTTTGATACAATAAAAAGTTTTTAAATCCTGATTAATGAGAGGTTTAAGAGTTAATCCAATAAAATCTTGGAATCTTGGGAAGTAGAAAGGATTTTAAAGCCTATTTTGTTGACTAGCACATGAATTGTCTCTAGAACATATCCCTTAGATTTTGTTATCCAGTTTCTGTTTAAATGTTTCCAGGGATAAATGAGATCCTATTTGTAAAGTGCTTTGCAAATCACAATAACCTAAGGAGAAAAATAAGAGTGGAATTACCTACTCACTCAATATAAATGGTAACTGATGATAATAAAAATGATGATTAAGAATTCTTTAAGTATTTTGCTCTATAACTGGAAAACCCTATTTTCAAAAGAGTACATCATACTTTTTCCTAGAAATTTATAACCATTAATCCACAAACATTAGTTTTAATTCAAAAGTATCTCAGTTCCTTGGAGTTTGCTCTAACAGGACTTGCCCTCTATCTGCATAGTGTTTACCTACCAGATAGAAACTGGAAATTAAAACATTCTACAAAATAGTATTTGATACCTAGTAAGAAAAGTTTCTCTGAGTTCTGGAAAAGGCCACCTTCTGTACAAAGCATAGCCAAATTGTCTGTGGGGATTAAGACATTTCACTTTTAGGGATAAAAGAAAAAAAATTTCAAGGTGAGATTAATAGCCTCAGGGCTTGCTTTAGGATAAATGAAGCAGGCTGAGTCCTAAAGCTCTCCAAGTTGGAAGGCAACATCAAATAGAGGAAAGAATTAAGGGAGTGAGTGACACGTTGCCTGCATCCAGACTTTTTAAAAATGACAGTCAACATCCTGAGTAGGACAAATGCATGTTTTCCAATGTCCTCTCGGGCTGCAATTATTCCTAGCCACTTCTTTTTATTTGTGTGTCAAGAATGAGACTCAAAAATACTAAGGATATTTAGGAGAAATAAAATGGCTACAGTAACCTAAAGGAAAAAATAAGAGTGGCACTACTCACTCACTCAGCGACATTACAATTGCCAGTATTGTTCCAGAAATCTGAGGATTTTCACTAAAACTAACTCAAAAATATGTCCTTATTCAATTCAAAAAAATTTTCCAAGATTACTTTGGACTTTCTTTTTAAGATGTACAGCTGCTTTTGGCATTTTGGAAAACATTTATTTTACAAATCCTGCAGAATGAACCCCAAAAACATTGAGTTCACAGAAAGACAGGGGCAGAGACAGAAAACAGAGACAGAGAACAAAGAGGGAAAAGGAGAGAGTTTTATTTTTACTTCTATGGCTTTTAATTTTGAGCTACATGATCCTGAGATCCACAAGAGGGCCTATGAACATATTCAAAGAGACCAAATGTAAAGAGGCGTTTTGATTGAAATTAACCTATGTAACTATGTTTTGTTCATTCAGTATCTTTGTATGTAGTTGTATGTATATGTGTTTGTGCATATACATAAAACCAGGCACAAACACAGAAACTTACAACTCAAAATCATCTGACTCAATCTTCATTTTGAAAACAAAAACTGATCATACCTGTTTTTGATAGAAGACACAGATCCAGTCTTTGCTCATGAGAAAATGCATATAACAGGTATGCTTCTTGAAGGGCACTTTCATACCACTTTTTATTAAATTTGCATCTTTCTGGCTGCGAAAATTCAGAAATAGAATCAAATTCTTTTTTTAAAAAATCTAAATGTTTTAGAATTACCTTAACTTATTTAGCTATATTGGTTATATATCAAATTATATCAAATTTTAATGTATTATACTTAAGATTCCTACAAAAGTTCATATTTGGTGGATAATTTTTATATAGCAAAATCTGTGTAAATTTTTCATATTAACACTAAAGACATCAGAAAAATGCTAAAACAAAAATCGCCTCAAATTTAGTCGGTTATAGATAAATATAATCTATTCAAGCTACATAACAAAGAATGACTATATGTTTAAAAAGTAACTGATTAAATTGCAAGAGCCAGAAAAAAAAATGTCCTAAATGATAGAAAGTTGTAATAAAAATATTGATTACAGGAAAATTCACATCCTTTAATTTTAGCACGAATTCTTTTGACCTTATTACACTTCTATTAACACTTGAGTATATCATTCCTTCCAAAGTTTTATTAGCTTAATTTTTAGGTATTTTTAAACTGCAATTTAAAAAATATATTACAAAGTATACTTTAAAAAATTTTTTAAGAATTTTAATATTAAGGTACTAAAAACATTTGTTTGGGTTTATGTTTCTCCTTCCTCTGAAAAATCTACTATGAAATATAAATTAATCTTTCAATCTTTTTATCCCTAAGAGTGATCACTTAAAAGACATCATATTTCTGCTTCAAAGACATGAGGTAATTGGAATCCCATTCCTCCATGAAGGAATAGTAATAATAATTCATAACACAATTAATTACAGAATGGGAAGGGCTTTTGGGGAAATTTACCCTATGGAAGTTCTTCCTCTAGAACTTTCTCATCAAGTTATGAATCTAATTTTCCAGGAACCTATGCCCTTCTGAAGGTAGGCTGTGCTGTCTTTGGGTAGCTCTATTTGGAGAAGCTTTTTCCTTGCAGCAAATTGAAATGTATCTGACTGTTGTTCCCAGTTCTCCCTTCTGAGAGCAAGCAGACTAAATCAAATGCCACATGACATCCTTTCAAACACTTCAAAGATCTAGCATATCACCCTTGTCTTCTCTGATTGGCGTTAAACATCCATAGTTCCTTCCCTCAATTCTTCCAGCTTGATTCAGAAGCCCTCGCGATCCTGGCAAACTTCTTCTAGAGGCATTCCAGTTTATCTGTCTTAGACCTGGGTATGTAGAGTCTATATATACATATGTAGGTACACATAAGCTAATTATTGGAGTAAACAGATCACATGCTCAAATGTGTTCATAATAAATTCAAAGTCATAGCCTAAGTATAAGAACACAGTTGAGTTCAATGCCTGGGTTTATAAGACTGATTTATTTGGTGGGAAGTAAGAAAATAACATTATTCTGCCAATCTAAGAATCTCTTAATTTTCTATGAAAATCCTACCTGTCTCATTCTATATGATACATTGTACTTAAATATTCTCAGTTTCAAGTAATAGATACTGGTATAAATGAGAGCACATTTACAATCAATATTTTTCCCAAAGGTAAAGATTTTATTACACTAAGAGTGAGATAAATCCATAAAGGATTTTTAGCAAATTAACCAGGGAAAAGATGTCATGAAGGAAGAAAATGACATTAAAGTGTGAAAAATGGGAGATTATGCTATTGACTGTCCAGCTAAATGTCTAAAGAAGTTTAGCAGGGTTTTACAATACAAGTAGGTCTTTTATAGGAGAAATATAATCTCCAGGTTGACATCATAAATTGGCTTTCTGATTGGATATAGTAACAGTGGGGCTGTGATGAATTTGCCAATGCAAGGTATTTAGCTTAGAATTCTGCCAGAGATCTCTTCTTGGAGTGGAGCTGTAGTAAAGATTTACTTGAACAGAAGTCCCATTCAAAGTCAAAAGATCCACTAATAATCTTATCAGAGTGTTCCTCCTCCTGCTTGCCTTAGAAATAGAATTAATACTATTCATTTTAGTAAAATGTTACAAAGGCCTTCCATGCCTTTGTCCATTTTAGACATGGCTTTCCCAGATTCAAATCTTTAGAGATGGAAGGGACCTAAGAAGCCATTTACTACAACCCTTTTGATTTATAGAGGAAAATAAAGGTCCTAGGCTAAGCCCACTTGGGCTTTGGTCTTTTTGGGTCTCGATAGCAGCAAAGAATGTAAATAGCAATTGTTGCTATTTTGACCAAAATTGTAAGTGTCTTCTCCCAGACTGATTATAAAGGGCCATCCTCTGCCTCATTTCTTACCCAGCCTTAATTACTGAATGGGTATTACCTCTGTCATATTGAGATTTGTTAAAGACCTTAAAAAGGCCATCATCTCCCACTGCATCCAGGACCATCGCCAGCAGTCTATCTATATCGGGTCACTGGACCCAGATGGCTCTGGAGGGGAAAGTAAGGCAGGTGATCTTGCACAGACCTCCCTCATTCAAATCCAGTTCACTTGCAGGGCATGACTTCACCTCCCTGATGCCATGGTCCTCAAAGGATAAGCAGCAACAGATGAAGACATATGGAGGTAAAGAAAAATGAGTTGATTGGCCCAAGCAGGGCTTCTACTTGGGGCCAGGGCCAGGATTCAAACATAGCTTTTAAAGTCACCATCTCTGATGGAAGAAAACTACATTCTTTACTCAAGTCCCTTTTATGTGCAGACTAGACCAGGCAAAACACCAAAATTCAATATATTCAACAATAATAGATTTGGAAGTGGAAAGCAGTCACCTCTAACCCTCTCACATTATAGATAGTTAAACCAGGGCTGAGGAAGGCTGTGTCCAAGGTCACAGGAAGTCCCACAGAGCCCCACATCCCTCCCTTTGGGTGATAATGGGGAAGATCTCTCACTCTGAAGACTGTAGAGGTCACTCAGAACACCTCTGAGCCTCCCCTGTAGAGGCTCTGGAGGAAGGGGGTGGGAGACAGCACTGGGCCTCCTCAGCTATTCCGAGATATCTCCAGGCTGAGCCCCAGCCTCCACTCTGCTCCATCCTAGGCAGCTTTGGCTCCTAATTAGAGTCCCGACACTGGCTGAGTGCCAAGGATGTTCACCCCGGTTGGTCTTTCTTGTCGTCATTCCATGAGACTTGGCTTGCTCCTTTATCTTACATCACCCAGAGGCTTCTTGGGCTTCAGACCCTGCCCCTTCATGCTCTCCTTCAGCCACATGTCTTGGTGCTCTTTCAGAATGAGCTCACTTAGAGACTGCTGGGTCTCAGGCTGTACATGGAAGGGTAGAAGTATTTAACCCAGGCCATATTCTTTCATGTTTCTCAAAGCTCCCCACGGAGGGGGCAGCAGCAAAGGATGCCAGAGGCAGCTCTCAGGATCTGTCTCCCCAGCCTTCTCCACTCTGATTCTGGAGCCCTAACTCTGTAAGTGACTTTCTTAATGATTCTGCTGTACATACTTCCCCACATTATCCAACCTCACACTGCAGTTTTCTAAAGCTGGAAATAAACACTTCTCATCATTTGCATGAGCTTTAGGCTTTGCAAAGACTCAAGGAGTGATGAGTCAAGATTCTTCTGGAGGCAGAAGCATCAAGACCAGGTAGAATTGATGTCGCAGCAAAGTCCTGTCCCCCTAACAAAAAAAAGTATTTAAAACTCTTAATTTTGTTCTTTTAAACTATTTTTTAGGCCAAAGATTAGGAAGTTTTCTTAGTTCTGGCTTTGGTAGAAGATGATATAGTTTAATCATATAATTCTGTCCCACATACCCTCAAATAAAAAGATTTCAACCTTGGCCCACCTTATTTTTACCCACTCTTGTCTTTTACTTGAGACCAATCTGAAGCTGTTTCAAGAAGTTCCTAAAGAAATACTAAAAAGCTAAACTCCGTCCATTTAGGAGCCAAATGACATTTAAGGTCAAATCTAGAACTCTATATCCTTATAATGTTGAGGAGAACATGACAGAGTGGGGCAGAGCACTTGATTTAGAATGAGAAGGCTGGGGTTTGCTTTCTCCACCAAGTCCCTGAACTTCTGTGAATCTCGAAATTTTCATTTGTAAAATATAGGTAATATTTGTGCTCCCGGTTTTATAGGGTAATCTGAGAAAAGTACTTTGGAATCTTGTATACTCTTCAGAGTATAAATGAGAGCGATTATATTTGTAATCTTTCACAGAGTCAAAATGAATACATTTCTGTTTCTGGGATAGAATGAACAAGTGAAGTCTGGAAAAAAGCACAGGCTGTAGATATTTTTCTGGAACAGAAAAGAGGAGAGAGCAGAAGAAATGGAGTCAGTGGTTAATAAGCAATATTAAGCACCTATTGTGTGCTAAATTGGGGATATGAAAAGCAAAAAGCAGTGTCTGCTCTCTAGGCATTCCCAAAATAATGGGCTAGGTGGAGAAGATAAAAGAGGAAAAGAAAAAAGGGAAGAGGAGCCTACTGCCACAGATGATAAAATAATAGCTTAAATCTTTTAAAGTCAAAATTGGCCCTTTCAAATCTGTTGTCATTCAGTCATTTCAGCCATATCCAATTCATCATGATTCCTTGGCAAAGATACTGCAATGGTTTTCAATTCCTTTCTCCAGCTTATTCTACAGATGAGGAAACTGAGGTAGACAGAGTTAAGTGACGCCCAGGTTCACACAGCTAGGTCATATCTGAGACCACATTTGAACTCAGGAAGATGTGCTGCCCCTCACCACTTAGCTGCCTTTCCTTACAATTTTAGGGAATTTTATTACCAAAGAGATAATCAAAAAGAACATAATACAGAAAATCTAAAATTAAACACCTGATAAAGCACTGAGAATTTGAAGTCAAGTCATTTCTTTGAGAAACACCAGTTGTGAGAAGCTATCAGAAATATTTCACAGTAACTTCAAAGGAGAAAAGAAAACAGCATCTGAGAACCTTCCAAAGTCCCCAGTAGGTCTGTGCCATCTAGTGGTAAAACAAATAAACAGCATTAAAATTGTGTGCTAAAGAGCTCTTGCCTCTTATAATAAATGATGGAATCCTGAATAAGAATCTTCTCCACATGACACTTGAAAATCCAAATTTCCTCCAAGATTAATCCATTTCTTCTCAAATTAAAATTTGTCTGTAAGATGAACTCTTAAACATTTTAAGGCACACCTGAGTAGTTCACATATTTTCATTTATTTTCTTTCTGCCATAATTATAAAAAAAAATTAGAAATAATTTCATCTCCAAAAAGTTGTACTTGGGAAGTTTTTGACATTACAATTATCTTGAAGTAATTGAAAACCAGTCTTGAGGTTTCCTAGCAGTAGCAGGCTGGGGCATACAACTGGTAAGGATCCCAGTCAGGAACTCATCTAGAACTCTGATGCTTACAGTTACATGACTATGAAGAGGGATTTGTCATCTAAGCCCTGGCTCTCCCTTTTTTGTAAATGAGGATAATACTACTCCTTATAGTCTGTTTTCCAATGTTGTTACAGATAACGTTCTCTTGACATGAAATTAGGGGCTGCCCTTTTTATTTGCTTTTGTAGTAGCTGGTGACACAGTGGATTGAGCACTAAGGTCTGAGTTCAAATCCAAATTGAGAGCCTTACTAGGTTTGTAATTCTCTGGAAAGTCATTTGAACTCACTTTCCTCAACTGTGAAATGGGGATCACAATATCACCTAGCTCACCAAGTTATAAGGATCAAATACAAAGTGCTTTAACACAGTGCGTGGGCCCAGAAGTCCTGCTGTGAAGTTCTCCTTCCTTTCCCATAATGCAATGCCTAGTAAGTAGCAAGTTATTTAATAAAGGTTTTATCTATGTAACTGTCCCGTAGTTCTTCATGTTTATAGAGCTGTTACTACTCTAAAGGAAGTACTCCTGCTTCAACAAGAAAACATGGGTGCACTGCTGCTGATAATGAGAGGTTAGAAAGGATCCATTCTAGCATAACATTTTAATATAAATTTAAAAACATGTTTTGAAGAATTCAAAGTGATAGTATGGTTATTACGTGACACTTTCAAATGCTCTAACACTTAATATTGACGTTCAACTTGAAAATTAAAACCTTCATTTCAAGGTCAAGAAATTATTTTTATTAATAGGTTCAACAAAGTTTAACCAAAAGATAAACTGCTGTCCAGCCTCACTGGCTTACCTCTTGTTTGGTGCATGCAAGCACACACACACACACACACACACACACACACACACACACACATACACACCAAACCACTGCTTCAGCACCTCTGCACATCCTCCACACCTCAGCCTCTCAGAACGCCCGGCTTTCTTTGAGCTTCAGTTCAATGGCAACTCTTCTTTGAAGCCTTTCCTCATCCTCCCAGTTGCTAGTATTTTGCCTCCTAAGACTATCTTGTATTCATACTGTACACATTGTGCATATGCTTATATTTGTATATGCTCCCACCATTAAAATGGCAACATTTTACTTTTGTCTTTGTGGCCCCAGGACTCAGCACAGTCTTTGCAAATTATAAATATTTCAAAATGATTGTTGATGGATTGCTGGATACTTTATCAGAATAACATAGGAGACTCTATGTTGTACATGTTTGCACAGTTCAACTAAAACTAAAAGATAACTATGTTTTAGACTTAACAAAATACTGCTAAGTGCCTATTGATGTTAGTATTTTACATTACTGTTTACCTTGTATCATATGGGACAAATTTGATGTGACTTGGTTATGAATATGAATACATAGATGGCTAGAAAAGTTTTTTGCTAGAACAAGAAAGGTGGCTTTGCCTGTGAATCCCAGAAAATTCAAACCTTGAAAAAGGTGGAAAGATGCATTATCTTGAATAATTTTTCCCATGAAGATGATATATCAAGAAAATATTGGCTATTTTCTTGAAAAAAGTGGGCCTATTGGCTACATTTTAACCCATTGCAATTTGATTTCCATCCTTACCGCTTTTTCTAAATTATTATTTAACCTTCTTACTGCTCATTGTAATAGCCTTTCTTCCTTCTTCCCCTCTCCCTAGCCTCAGTGATCTTTCTGGAGCACTTCACACTAAAGGCCTCATCTCCTTGATAGCTTCTTCTCTTAGCTTCAATGGCCTAGCATATAAACTATTTTTTCCCACCTCTTCATCCTTTCCTCTGCCTGTTTAATTGATTTCTCTTGAAAATTTCTCCCTCTTATCTTAAAGGAGGATCAGTATGTGCAAAAATATTTGTGGCAGCCCTCTGTAGTGGCTAGAAACTGGAAATTGAATGGATGCCCATCAATTGGAGAATGGCTGAGTAAGTTGTGGTAAATAAATGTTATGGAATATTACTATTCTGTAAGAAATGACCAGCAAGATGATTTCAGAAAGGCCTGGAGAGACTTACATGAACTGATGCTGAGTGAAATGAGCAGAAACAGGAGATCATTATCCACTTCAACAACAACACTATATGATGATCAATTCTGATGAATGTGACTCTCTTCAACAATGAGATGAACCAAATCAGTTCCAATTGTTCAGTAATGAAGAGAACCAGCTACACCCAGCAAAAAAACTATGGGAAATGAGTGTGGACCACAACATAGCATTTCCACTCCTTCTGGTTTTTGTCCGCTTGCATTTTGTTTTCCTTCTCAGGTTATTTTTACCTTATTTCTAAGTCCGATTTTTCTTATGCAGCAAAATAACTGTATGGATATGTATACATATATTGTGTTTAACATATACTTTAACATATTTAACATATCTTAGTCTACCTGCCATCTAGGGGAAGGGATGGGGGGAAAAAGGGGAAAAGTTGGAACTGAAGATTTTGCAAGGTTCAATGCTGAAAAATTATCCATTCATATGTCTTGTAAATAAAAAGCTATGAAAAAGAACTATTAAAAAATTTAAAAAGCAAAAAGGCAAAAAAAAATTCTCCCTCTTAAAAATGAAAGTCCCACATATACATGTATTGTATTTAACTTATACTTAATTTAACATGTATTGGTCAACCTAACATGTGGGGGAAGGGGTGGAGGGAAGGAGGAAAAAAGTTGGAACAAAAGGGTTTGCAACTGTCAATGCTGAAAAATTACCTATGCATATATTTGTAAATAAAAAAGCTATAATAAAAAACAATGAAAGTCCCACGAGGTTTTGCCTTTGGATATATTTTTTTCTCTACATTTTTTTTCATACATTTCCATTGTCTAAACTATCTCTACATAGATACATTTATATACACACAGAGATTTATTTGGAATCCTGAAAATACTTTAAGCTCAACATTTCCAAAACTGCAATCTTCACCTTTACCCCAACATTTGCCTCTTTCTTTAATTTATTTATTTGTATTAATGGTACTACTCAACCTAATTCCCAGACTCATAACTTGAAATCATCTTCAAATTATTAACCTTTCTTTTCTCGGACTTCCTATTGGATACCAAATCCTATTAAATCTGTACCTTCCACAATATCTCCTATATCACCTCCTTGCTCTTCTCACTACAACTATCTAAGTTCAGGATTTCATCATTTCTTGTTTGGAAGACAAATCTACCCCTCATATTTTTACTTAACTAATCTTACTAATGTACTTTGATGGGGCCTTTCATTTAGTCCTCAGCTTTTTAAACTATGTCTTAAGACTCCCCATGGGGTCTCATAATTGAATGTAGGGGTGGTGAAATTATGATTTATTATCAGTAAATCTTTTATTTATATACTTAATTTATATACTTAAGGTTAAAATGGGTTGCAAGTGGGAAAAGTTTATGAAACCCTGATCTATTTAAAAAAAAGTCACAATTCTCCATTTGCTCAGGTTTTATAGAATGGAGAGCTGGAAGGAACTTTGCAGATCACCAACCCCTAACTTTGAAGATAAGGAAAATGGGGTCCAGAGGGAAATTGACTATCCCATATTCCCCCATGTAGTAAGCAATAAAATCAGAACTCAAGCCTAGACTTCAGACCCCCACCCCCGACCCAGTTCAGGGCTCTTTCCCTTATAAAATCATTGCCTAATGAATAAAAAACATAAACTACTTCCTGGCACTCAAGACCAGTGACAATCTGGTTCTAACTCATTTCCTGCAAATCCATTTCATATACTCAAGTTACAGATACACTGGACTAATCTGCATTACTTATTCATCTCCTGCCCTTCCCTATGCTCAGGCTTTCTTTCAAGTCACTGCCTATGTAGATCTGATCAAGGCCTTGGATACAATAAGGTAACAGCTTGTGGAAAATTGTCAAAATTTGGTTGCCCAGAAAAGTTCGTTATTATGAATAATGAACATTATTATGTCAATTTCATGAAGGTAAGTTTGCTCAGGTTCTGGACAGAGGACAATGCTCTTGAGTTTTCCCAGCCACCAATGGAGTGAAACAAAGCTGTGTGCTTGCTCCCAAAGTTCTTAGCATGATGTCTTCAGCCATGTTGTCAAAAGCCTTCAATGAGGACAAACATAGAATCAAAATCAACTACTGTACTGAAAGAAAATTCTTTAACGTGAAAAAGCTACAAACCAAAACTAAAGTGAAGGGATTGTTGCTGCATGAATTTTTTTGTTTGCAGATGACTGTCCACTCAATGCAGCCTCCAAAGCTGAGATGCAACAAAGTATGGATCATTGCTCTGCTAGTTGGCTTAACAATTAACACCAAGAAAACGCAGTCCTCCATCAGCCAGCACCACACCATCCACATGTGGCTACAGCAAATAGCAAAGTTCTGAATGTTGTGGATAAGTTTTCTTACCTTGGCAGGGATGCCACATTGATGATGAGACTGACACATATATTGCAGAACTAACTCATTGTTTGGGAGGCTCTGAAGGAAAGTGTGGGAGAAGAGTTATTAAACTGACTACCAAACTGAAGATCTACAGAGTCATTGTGCTGACCTCATTGTTACATGCCTGTGAAATCTGAATAGCAAATCAGTGCCATGCCAGGAAACTGGACTGCTTCCATTTGAATTGTCTTAAGAAGATTGTAAAGATACCAGGCCCTGATTCTCCAATTGATAAATGGTCAAAGGATATGAACAGACAATTTTCAGATGATGAAATTGAAATTATTTCCACTCATATGAAAGAGTGTTCCAAATCACTATTGATCAGAGAAATGCAAATTAAGACAATTCTGAGATACCACTACACACCTGTCAGATTGGCTAAGGGGAAAAATAATGATGAATGTTGGAGGGGATAGGGGAAAACTGGGACACTGATGCATTGTTGGTGGAGTTGTGAATGAATCCAACCATTCTGAAGAGCAATCTGGAATTATGCCCAAAAACTTATCAAACTGTGCACACCCTTTGATCCAGCAGTGTTTCTACTGAGCTTATACCACAAAGAGATACTAAAGAAGGGAAAGGGACCTGTATGTGCCAAAAGTTTGTGGCAGCCCTGTTTGTAGTGGCTAGAAGCTGGAAAATGAATGGATGTCCATCAATTGGAGAATGGCTGGGGAAATTGTGGTATATGAACGTTATGGAATATTATTGTTCTGTAAGGAATGACCAGCAGGATGAATACAGAGAGGACTAGAGAGACTTACATGAACTGATGCTAAGTGAAATGAACAGCACCAGGAGATCATTATATACCTCAACAACGATACTGTATGAGGATGTATTCTGATGGAAGTGGATTTCTTAGACAAAGAGAAGCTCCCAGTTTCAACTGATCAAGGATGGACAGAAGCAGCTACACCCAGAGAAAGAACATTGGGAAATGAGTGTGACTCACTCAGTGAGTTCACACTGTTTGCATTTTTGTTTTTCTTCCCAGATTATTTTTACCTTCTGAATCCAATTCTTCTTGTGTAACAAGAGAACTGTTTGGTTCTGCACACATATATTGTATCTAGGATATACTGTGACATATTTGACATGTATAAGACTGCTTGCCATCTGGGGGAGGGAGTGAAGGGAGAGGAAAAGTCAGAACAGGAGTGAGTGCAAGGGATAATGTTGTAAAAAATTACCCAGGCATGGGTTCTGTCAATAAAAAGTTATAATTATATAAAAAAAAAAGATACCAGGCACTGGTGAACTAAACTGCCAAGTATTCCAACTCTATTGCAGAGAGCACAATTCCACTGGGCTCTCTGCATTGTTCAAATGCTAAATGTATGCTTACCAAAGACATTATTTTATGGAGATCTCACACAATGCAAGCATGGTCAGAAAAAAGTGATGCAATAACACTTTCAAGGTGTCTCTTAAGAACTTCAGAATTCATCATATAACAGGAGAAAATGGCCCAGGACTTCCCAGCATGGTGTGCCCTCATCAGAGAAGGTGCAGTGCTTTATGAGCAAAACAGAATTGAATTAGCCCAGAAGAAATGCAAGATTAGAGTTAGAAAGTCCATCCCCAATGTCCATAGAGACTATTTGTGTCCAACCTGTGGCAGAGCTTTCTGAGCTCGAATAGGTCTGATCAGCCATACTTGGACATACTATAACTCAACTTTCACGTAGTGATGTCATTTTGGTCCTCTTCAAGAACAACAATACTATTATCTCATGCCTAGAATGAGTCTTTCAAATTACTGTCCATCATAATGCAGAAAATAATTCCCATACATTTATTTGCCCCACTTAGATTGTAAAATCCTTAAGAACAGGATCTGTTGTAATAATGTTTAATAAATGTCTGTTGAATTAAATTTAATTGATTAGGAAATATACACATTTGTTCTTCTTCCCAGTGGACATGTGAAGTTGGAACCTAAAAGACACCGGTTCTTTTTGGGACAACATTCCTTTCTTTTCTTTTTCTGAAGTTTTATTGACACCTTTTGTTTTCATTACCATGCTTCAGATACACCTTTCCTCACTCCCTGAAACTCAGTGAGTTTTCCCTTTTGATAAAGAAAAGTACAGTGAAACAACCTTAGTTGATATATTGACCACATCTGACAGTGTATATGACATTCTATGTCCAACAAACAACAAAAGAATGTAGTAAAGATATCCCTTCATATCATGATTCTCCATTGTGGTTTCAAGATAATACAGATCAGCATGAGAAATTAAATGGAAAAATGAGAGAGTTTTGTAGATGCCTCAGATGACATGTGAAAGCAAACAACACATAAAAAGTTTAGAAATTCAGAAATGCTTAAAATATCTGTATAACATTGACTCAAACTTTGCAATAAGGTACTATGGATACCCCACTAAAAAAAAAAATCAGACTTCTTCTCTGGTAGAAAGGGAGGGCCAAAAAGTTTTACACAGAATTTACAGAGCCCCCTAAGCCTCCATAATGTGGAAGGGATAACTTGATTCTTTCTATCTGTTTTCATATTTGCCAATTAGCTAAGCATGTGTTGAAACCTCAGAATTTTTTTAATTTGCATTCCCTATTATTGTTCGGTAAGAAACAACCAACAGTATTATTTCAGAGAGGCCTGGAGAGAATTACATGAACTGATGCTGAGTGAAATCAGCAGGACCAGGAGATCATTATACATGGCAACAACAAGATTATCTGATGATCAATTCTGATGGACATGGCTCTCTTCAACAATGAGATGATTCAAACCAATTCCAATTTTTCAGTGAAGAAGAGAAACATCTACACCCAGAGAGAGGACCGTGGGAGTTGAGTGTGGACCACAATATAGCATTTTCACTTTTTCTGTTGTTGTTTGCTTGCATTTGGTTTTCTTTCCCAGTTTTTTTTCTTGATCCTAATTTTTCTTATGCAGCAAGATAACTGTATAACTATGTATACATATATTAAACATCTGTTAGACTATTTGCCATCTAGGAGAGGGAATGGGGAAGGAGGAGAAATTTTGCAACAGAAAGTTTTGCAAGGGTCAATGTTGAAAAATTATCCATGCATAGGTTTTGAAAACAAAAAGCTTTATAAAACTTTTTTAAAAGAACAATAAAAAACAAAATAATTTGCATTCTCTAGTCTCTTATTATCTCCTACTACTTTTAAGTTTCCCCAGCAATTCATATCAAAGTTCTTCTCCAAGAAGTTTACAATCTTGAGTTTGTCAAATTCTGGACAACTGAGTTCAACTGTCTGTAATTCTAGATCTACTAATCTATGTCACTGATCTACTTACCTATTATTTAAGTAGTACCAAATAATTTGTATCATTATGGTTTATAGGTATGAAATCTGGAATTGCTATTTTCTCTTCACTCCTATTTTTTCCTCATTATTTGTGGGGCAGCATTTCTAAAGATTGCACTGCCATATCAGAATCAAAGAAGAAAATACTTTAAATAGTAGCAGAAGAAGAATTTCCCAAGAGTTTTATAAAATTTTAAATTGGCATAAAAATGTCCTTGAATGAGCATGTATCTCTACTATTTTTTAAAAGAATCAAATAGTTACTCTACTACTCTGAAGGGTTCCAGACACAGTCTAGAGTTCAAGAGGTAGAATCCTTAAGGGATTGTTGTGAGAATCAAGTGAAACAAAGCACTTTAGAAACTTTAAAAGAAATATATACATATATATATAAACTATTATTATTAATTAAAATAATTAAATGTTAAAATAAATAGTCTCTACAAAAGCATTTTTATCCCAGAAATTCTGTAATTAGAGAGTATACCCATTAATTAGGGAATGGCTGAATAAGTTATGGTATATAAATGTAATGGAATATCATTATTCTATAAGAAATGATGAGTAGGCAGATTTCAGAAAAACCTGGAAAGACTTACATGAACTGATGCAGTATGGTAACAGCAAGATTATGTGATAATCAACTATGATGCACTTACTTCTTCTCAGTAATACAATGATTCAAAACAATTTCAACTGACAATGCTATCCATATCAAGAGAAAAAACTATGGATATTGATTGAAGAATAAAGCATACTATTTTTACCTTTTTTGTTTGGTTGTTTTTTCCTTTTTGTGATTTTTCCTTTTTGTTTTAAATTTTCTTTCACAACATCATTAATATGTTTTAAATGATTGTATTTGTATAACCTATATCAGATTGCTTGCTCTTGGGAAGAAGGGAAGGAAAAAAATTGAAACTCAAAATCTTGTAAAAATGAATGTTGAAAACTATCTTTACATGCAATTGGAAAAATAAAATACTATTAAGTGGGGGGGGAGGAAACACAGTAATATTGTTTCTTAAACAATGATAAAGTTATTTTTAGACATCTTGTAGAATTATGATATACAAGGTTTGTTTGTACATTAATATTTCATATTCTTTAAAAATGGCAGGATTTTTGCCATTGTAAAAAAACTTTCTATTTCAGGAAACTTAAATTTTATGTAATTTATTAAACTGGGAGTGGGGAGGAATCTGAGAAGATGGCAGAGTAGGTCAGTAAATTTCAAGCTCTCCAGATTTCCCTCACAAATAAAGCAAATTTGCATCTCAGGGCAAACACAGATTGGTGAAAAATCAAGAAGACCTGGGGCAGAACAGGGATCCTCCAAGTACAACCTAAGAAGATCTGAAGAAAAATCTTGTGTTGGGGATTAACGCTTGTGAAGAGCCAACACCTTCAGGCTAGTTCCACAGAAATAGCAAGTGAGGACCACTTAGGGTGAGCTGGGTGCCACAGAGTCTTTTACCTCCTGGACCATTTGTGGAGTTGGGGTCTGATTCCAGGAAGAACCTCGGCCATTGAGGAACACCAGGCCTAGCTGTGCTGCACAGATGCAGCCCTAGGCAAGAAGGGACTACACTGGGACTGTAGAAGCAGAGGGGTAGGGACACTGCTAGCTACAGGTATTTGCTGGAGGTGGGGGAGCTTTTGGTTTGGGGTTCCAGGTCAAAAGTGAAAGTGGAAATGAAACTTGAGGAACCCTCCCCCCACCTCACAATTAGAGGAGCTTACACTAAAATGTATTAAATGGACTGGCAAAGAAGAAAGAATCCTACCATAGAAACTTGGTATGGGAACAGGGAAGACTAGGGTTCATCTTCAGAAGAGGATACTGAAGTAAAAAAAAAAAAAAAAAAAGATTCTTACCTCAAAGAGTAACATGAAATGGCTCCCTGCCCAGAGAGAATTTATAGAAGAATTCAAAAAAAGAATTTAAAAATCAAATATGAGACACTGACAGAAAAATAAAAATTTTTTAAAAAATCCAAGAAAAACAAGAAGATTATTTTAAAAAGTTAATAAACTAGACAAAGGAGATACAGAGTCTCAAAGATGAAAACAACTTTTTGAAAACTCGAGTTGGGCAAGAGGAAGCCAGTGAAGCTGTGAGAGACCAAGAAATAACAAAACAGATTATAGAGAATGAAAAAATAGAACGGAATGTGAAACATAAGAAAAACAACAAATCTGGAGAACAGGATCAAGATCAAGAAGAGGAAATATAAGAATAACTGGGCCACCTGAATGTTGTGACCAAGAAATAATCTTGACATAATAATGCAAGAAATAAACCAAGAAAATTGTCCTGGAGTGATAGAATATGAGGCGAAAGTTGAAATAGAAAAAATTCACCAATCACTACCTCAATGATATATAATATCCTTTATGGAAAAAAAAAACATAGGAATATTATTGCCAAATTTCAAAAACCCCAGATCAAAGAGAAAATTTTGCAAGAAACAAGAAAAAAAAAAAACAATTCAAATACACTGGAATTACAATTAGAATTGTACAAGATTTATCAGCAGTCACAATAAAAGACCATAGTTCCTGGAATCATATCTATTGATAATCAAAGAACTGGACCTGTGGCCAAAAATATCATGTCCAGCAAAATTATAATTTTAATAAGAAAAAATGGATACTCAATGAACATGCAGATTTTCAGGACTTTCTATCAATCAAACTCAAACTTAATAAAAAATTTAACATATAAGAGCCAACACCAAAGATCAATTTCAAAGAACTCAATATAGACAAATTATTTATAGTTTTTTAACATGGGAAAGATATACCATTATGTTTAAGATTGATATCAACAATAGGGTAGCTCAAAAAAAAGATTGAGGCAGAGTTAAGGAAAAAATAGTAATTATGTTAAACAAATGAGGGACAGAGGAAGAATAGACACAGAGACATTAGGGGCGAGGAGGGCTCAAAGTTCTGAAAACCTACTCACATTGAGAATAGGTTAAATAGATAACACTATATATGTATGTATGTATGTTTGTATGTACCATGAAGCATATAGCACCATCCAAAATCTATAAAGAAATAAAGGGAAGAGGGATAAGTGAATGGGGAAGAAAGGGGAAGGAAGAAGATAAGGGATGGATCTATGGGTGGGGAGAGGTTAAGCAATAGCAAGATAAGTTAAGGAGCAGAATTAAAGCAAAGAGTCAGCAGGGATAGGGAAGGGGGGCAGAACGCAAGTGTATATGTATGTGTAAGTATATATTTACATATGTATATATAAATATATCCTTTCTTAAGGGGGGAAGGAGTGGGATGAAAGGGGGAAAATGAATAAAGTAAAAAAGCTATGCAACAGAGAACAAAAGAATAATTTACAAGGAAGTAAAGATGGACATTCATCAATATAATTTCTTCTACTAATATATATACTTTCTTGATCTGGTAATTTGTTGTATATTTTGAATCGTCCTGGATGTTCTGATGGGCACAAGACAATATTCTCTTTTGTTTGGTTTGTTTTGTATTCCTTTTCTGTATTCTTATTTTTTAATAATTTTTTAAAAAATTTTATTAAATTGGGAATCATATGAACAGCTTACTGTTTCAATAAAAAATCATATGGTGTCTATCTAAACTCAATAATAAAAGAAGCCAAAGCCTCCTAAGGTAACCACTTTGGAGACAATAGATGATTACAATTATCCAGTGGTTTCATTAAAAGTAACTGGCTAATAATTCAAACTTTAATAAGAGGAAATTAGAATCAGTGTGTTATATACTATTGAAATTTAGAAATTTAAGTTTCAAAATCAAAACCAAGTCTATTAGAAATCTGGAAAAGTACCAAAAAGTACTAAAAGTTTAAAGAACTTCATAAATTTATGTAAATGGCTTTGGCAATTAGCTAGCTATTGTTTTAAGTGCATTTGGCATAATTTCATAGATGTTTGTCTCTGGAAATATAGCAACTATGTTTAGTATTGAGCAGCCTAAAAAAAATAACCAATGATTTTCCTTTGGAATGAATCTTCACTAAGGAATTTTTTTTAATATTAAAAGTTTATTTTTCCTAAATAGATGTAAAAGCAATTTTTAATGTTCTTTTATTTAAATTTTGAGTTTCAATTTTTTTCCCTTCCTCCCTCCCCTACTCCTCCTTCAAAAGGAAAACACTTGATATAGGTGATACATGTGCAACCATGCAAAATATATTTCTATATTAGTCATGTGAAACATAATGCAAAGAAAGAAAGGAGGAGAAAAAGAATGAGGAACAGAAGGAAGAGGAGGAAGAGGAAGACAAGGACGAGAAGAATGAGAAGAATGAGGAGGAAGTTGAGAATGAGGAAGAAGACAAGGAGGAAGAAGAACAAGAACAACAAGAATTAAGGAAAGTTTTTTAAAGTATTCTTTGATCTGCATTCAGATTCCATACAATTCTTTTTCTGGAAGTGAATAGCATTTTTCACCATAAGTCCTTTGAAATTGTTTTAGATCATTGCATTGTTGAAAATAGCTAAGTCATTCACAACTGATTATCATATAATATTTCTATTAATGTGTATGATATTCTCCTGGTTCTGCTTACCTCACTTTGCATCAATTCATGTAAGTCTTTCCAGGTTTTTCCAAAAGCATCCCGCCTCTCATTTTTATAGCACAATAGTATGCCATCACAAACTGAACAACTTGTTCAACCATTCCTCAAATGATGGGTTATCCCCTCCATTGCCAATTCTTAGTAGTCATTAAAGGAATTGATATAAATATCTTTGTACATATGTTTATATCATTTTTCTTTTTAAAAATATCTCTTTGGATATAGACCTAGTAGTGTAATTGCTGAGTCAAAAGTTACAAACAATTTTATAACCTTTGAACATAGTTCCAAATTGTCCTCCAGAATGGTTGGACTAGATCACAGCTCAACCAATAATACATTATTGTCTCACTTTTCCCACAAACCATCCAATATTTATCATTTTCCTTTTCTGTTGTATCAGCCAATATGATATGCATAAAGTAGCAGAATTGTTTTAATTTACATTTTCTAGTCTTAATTATTTTTAGCATTTTTTATATCAGTATAGATATCTTTTATTATTTCATCAGAAAATTGTTCATATTCTTTGACCGTATATCAGTTGGGGAATGCTTTGTATTCTTATATATTTTAGTTTTCTATATATTTGAGAGAGGAGGCATTATTTTGATCTAATTTTTTTCATACTTATGATTACTAACTGTGCATTTGTTCAGTCATTTTTTGTTATGTGTGTGACTCTTTGTTTCCCCATTTGGAATTTTCTTGGAAAAATGTTGATTTTGTCCATCACATCTATCTCCCAGATCATTTTACAAGTAAGCAACTGAGAAAAACAGTTAAGTGACTTGCCCATACAGTAAGTATCTAAAGGTAAATTTGAGTTGAAGATGAGTTTACCTGATTCCAGGTCTGGCATTCTATCCACCATGCTACCTAGCTCCCACAATTGTGTTTCCTTCCATCCTATTTCTCCCCTTGTTCTCTTTATTTTCTCTCCTTCCCTCCCAAAATTTTGGGTCATGCTGTTCTATGATTATGTACAGAGTACAGGGGAAAAAGTTCAAGCCCAGAGTACCCCTGGCAAAGTAGGCAGCTCACATTGCCTAGAAATCTTTCCACTGAAGTCCTCTAGATGGTCCCCATAGGCATGATGTTGTTGTCTATTGGGCTTTTTGATAGAATTCTAAAGCTGGCCTTCTTCAGTACATCCAGTTCACCCTCAGTTCCTGATGCAAATACTACCATCTCTCTGTTATTCTGGAGTCACTGCTAGGACAATGAAGACAAATCAATATCTGTTATGGGCCAGAACTTGAAACAAGGTGCTAAGTAAGTGGAATTGAGGAGACAGTGGTTAAATCTAGTTTAGCACTGATTTAATCCTACAACAAATAATGGTTTCCTAGTGATATTATATAATGATTGGTGTATACTCAGTGTATACTCCATATAAGGAGGAGCTGTCAGGACCAGAAGGGGCAGGCGCACTAGAAGCTCTTGGAGGCTGAGACAGATGCATTCCATCTTCTACCTTTGTGCTGGCTGGAGGCTGAAGCACAAACCTTTGGATTCAGAGACAGTTGAGGAGATTTAGAAGCCTGAGAAGGCAGTTGGGCAGAACTAAGGAAGACAGAGAAGTGGTGGTAGGCTATCCTGTGGAGAACACTCAAACCAAGATCCAGAAGGCCTCCAGAAAAACTAGCGGAGCCCCAAGTGAAGGAGACAAGACTTTGAAGGAGACAATAAAGGATTTGGACTTTAACACTTGGATGCATTTGGGGTGATTACTGAACTGAAAGGAAGGCTGCCCCCAAAAGCCCCCCAAGAAACCTGCTCCTAGAGAACATTACATTTTAGAAAAAAATATTACAAATATCTTCTCAATCCTTTGAAATTCATAAGGTTACATGAGATGTTCTTGTTGCTGTTCAATCATTTCCCATCGGGTCTGACTGTCCATCATCTTTTTGGGGTATTCTTGCCAAAAATAGTTTGTCATTTCTGAGGTCAAATTTGAACTTAGGTCTTCTTGACTCCAGGTTCTGCCCTGTATCCTCTATGTCACCTCTCTGCCCTATTATGTTCAGACAAGCAAACAAAAGCTCTTCTCTATATATAACCAAATAATTCCCTCCTAAAGGTTTAGTAGAAACTGCTCTCTTCTCTAAAATGCTGGATAACACAAATGCTCTGTCCCTAATTGACTTGCTATTTCATAGCTGACCCACAGGGTATATCAAGACATACATTACTTTGATTGATTGATTGACTCAATAGAAATGTTTTTACTTGGATAAAGGCATGAGGGATGGAATATTGTTTTAAGTGGGATAGAGTGATTGATTAATACAATTGATTTCCACCTTTACATATAGAAAAAAAAACATAAAATAAATTAGAGAGGAAACATTAGGAACTGGGTAAATCAGGAAAGTCTTCATATAGAAGATAGTCTTTGAGATGAGCTTGAAAAGAAAATAATTCTCTCAAAGTGGGATAAAACAGAGGTACACGTAGGCAGGAAGAAGAACTGGTGTGAAAGCAAGGTCTCACAGATTCAAGGTTATGGATCCTATATGAAAGATTGCCAGAAAACCTGTTTGGTTAGACCACAAAAGAATTCAGGAAGAGGATATTAATTAAAAAATGATCTAACCCAAGAGATCAAAAAGGAGGGAAAGGGACACATATGTGCAAAAAATGTTTGTGGCAGCCCTTTTTATAGTGGCAAGATACTGGAAACTGAGTGGATATCCAATGATATGAATGGCTGAATATGGTATATGAGTGTTATGGAACATTAATGTTCTATAAGAAATAACCAACAGGATGATTTCAGAGAGGCCTGGAGAGACTTACATGAACTGATGCTAAGTGAAGTGAAGCACATGACAACAGCAAGATTATACAATGATCAATTCTGATAGATGTGGCTCTTTTCAACAATGATATGATTCAGGCCAGTTCCGATGATCTTATGATGGAGAAAGCCATCTACACCCAGAGAGAGGACTGTGGGGACAGAGTATGGAACACAATATAGAGTTTTTGTAATATAATATTTTCATTCTTTTTGTTCTTGTTTCCTTGCATTTTGTTTTCTTTCTCATGATAATTGTGGAAATATATAGAAGAATTGAACATGTTTAACATATATTGGGGTACTTACCATCTAGGGGAGGGGTTGGGGGGAGGGAAGGAAAAAAATGGAACACAAGGTTTTGCAAAGGTATATGTTGAAAATTGTCTATGCATATGTTTTGAAAAAAAGTGTTAAAAAAAAGATATGATCCTCTGCATGTAACTGATTTAGATCTAAAATGCCAAACTTGGAAGTTTTCAAATTATGATGATCAGAGTAAAATTCGCTTCTAAATTCTTACAGAATTGTCACCTATGCTGCTTAGTCAAATGTTTTGCTGACAAAAGCAAAATTTTTGTTTTCTCCAATGGAGAGTTTTGTTTGTCAAAAAACCCAATTTATATCAAAGGCTAGAAGAGAAGACTTTTTCAGCCAAAACAATCAGCTCTCTGCCCTAGGGAAGTATAAACTTGGCAAACAAAGTCTGGTTCTGTTTCTGTCTGGGCCTTTTACACAGCCCCCAGACAGATATGGTACTACATTTCTATCAGGGAATAAGAGAGCATAAAAATGAAATAGAGAGGGAAGAGCGTAGAATCCAGGAATTCAAGTCTTTGCAGCATGTTATATATATGGATTGTCCAAATAATCCTTCTGCAGCCATAAACTACAAAGATCCAGAGATTTCAATTCAACTAAAAAGCCATGATTCCCTGATCTGTTTAGCCAGAAATCATCTCATTCTTCTACAATTTTTCATTGCATTTTAAAAATCTGATAATCTCTCCTGTTCAATTATCATTTTTTATTATTGTATTACTTTGATTTTGTATTATTTGTATAAATTACTTTATTTGTGTTTTATTTTGTTATTTATATAACATTATTTACATATATATAAGATTATATATATATATATATATATAAGATATAAATATAAGATTATTTAATCTTAGTGCTCTTCTCTCTCCCCAATAATTTAGTATTTTGTGTTTACTTCTTTTTAACATGTTGTTTTCTCCCAGAAAAATATAAACTTCTGGAAGTCAGACTCTATTTCATTTTTTTCCTTACCTCTAATATCTAGTACATAGCTGGCATTTAGCAAATGTTTACTCATTTTGATAAAAATTATTATAGCTATATATTGAATTTTAGCTATTTAACAGTTCTTCTACTGGCCCAACAAATTTCCAGAGGGCAGAAACTAGTCAATCTTTTCTGGATTCTACAGTCATAAAACAATGTCTTACACACAAGAGGTGATTAATAAATGTTAGCTTAATTGGATTGAGAGGAATGCTACTCATTTAGAATTCTACACATACTTACATTGTTATCTGAGACATAAACAATACCCATTTAACACTAGAATGATTAGGCAACTCACTGGTCTACATGTAATTTTAGGGAAACCAAAAGATCCCTGGTGTAGTTAACAACTTAAGTTTCACACTGAAGAACAATCTGGATCTTCAACTTTAGAACTTACAGTTTTGCTAATACTTAGAATGCAAATATTCCTTCAAAATACAGCACTTTTAAGCATTTGTTTAATGTAAGTAAAGGATCATGGTGAGATTTTGATTGAGAGAAAAAGAATAGTCAATATTAAAATTCTATTGTGATGAATTTCAATTGCCAAAGTACAATTTATTGCTAGGAATAATAAAGGTTATTATATTTTCATGTGGACAAAAAGATTTTTTTTAAGTAGCAGAATTGCTGAACTAACTTTAATCAGCTACACACTGTTCTATCACAAGAATATAAAAAGCCCTAGGATTTAAAAACATTATGAATAGTCTTCCAAAGACATTGATAATAACCAATGTTGCTCACTAATTGGAGGAAAGGGTCTTGCATACCCTTGTTCATCTCTGAAAACATCTGCTTGAGGGCAAGGTTAATTACTCATGTAGTTTGAAAGCAAAATTGAATTCACAACAGGAGATCAATAAGAAGGCCTTTATGATTATCTGGGCTGTGGATGATAGCTTATTGGGAATTTGATATGATTATGAGGATTAGAAACAGATGCCCCGTTTAGATTCTAAGCAGGTGACACTGAAAGATTTTTTTTTTATGTAATGTAGAAGAATGGAAGTATTTGCATATAAATGATCAGAATATCAATATGGATCCATAAATGTCAGCAACCTATTAGAAACACTCTCAAAGCTACCTACAATTCTAGTTCCCACAAGACAAAATTAAATATAAGATGGATCTATTTAGTTTCCAAATTGTATCAGTGACAAAAATGCCAAAAGGAAGACACAATTAGATCATTTCATCCAAAAGCCTAGAATCCCAAGAATACATAAGCTTCAACGTGTTATGAAGATTTTCTGTTGACAATAAGAGAAAAGATTTCATTTTTCTTAAGACATGTCACTTTTAAATTGTTCACATCATGTAGTCCTAGATTCCCTGATCTGTTTGTAATAAAAATTTGGACTTCATTTGGGTTTAAATATAATACCCAAAAGAGGTAGATTCAAAGCTATATTCAGATACTTAACAAGCTAAATGACCCTAGGCAAGTCACTTCACCCAGCTGTCTCAGTTTCCTCATCTGTAAAATAAGCTGAAGAAGGAAATGGCAAGCCACTCCAGTATCTATATTGCCAAGAAAATCCCAAATGGGGTAAAGAAGCGTTAGACAGGACTGAAAAAAAGCTGAACAAAGACAAAAAAAAGCAAAGGAAAATAACACCGTAACTACAAGAAAATACTATCATTCTTGCCAAGAACACTCAAGCACAAAAATGGGGTCAGGTTGATGATGAATGCAAAGGGCAGAGCCACAATAAAAATTTTATTTTTATTCATAATTTTATCCATAATTAAGGGGTGGGGGCAGGGAGAAGAAAGAAAAAGGGATATCAGACCAGTTTTTTATGAGGGTCAGTAATAAAGGAAACGCTTGTGATAAAAGTGTCCTGAGTCTAAATACCTTTCCCTTCATTAGGTAACCCTCAGTAAGACACTTAACCTCAGTTTCCCCATCTAAAAATGGGAACATTAATACTTTCACCATCTATTTCACATAATTTTGAGGACTTTGCAGACCTTAAAAAACAATGTAAATATGAATTGGTTCTTTTTTTTCTTTCATTACTCTCTTTTTTTCATTTTTGTTTTTCTGTTTTTCTTAAAAAAGGAATGATTTTTAAATTGGGAAGAACTAAGCTAACTGATTAACAGGAAGTTGAAACTCAAAATAAGTATAGAAATTGAGAAAGATAAGGATATAAGCACTACTATGTGCCAGGCACTATGCTAAGTGTTCTACAAATATTATTTCATTTGATCCTCACCACAACTGAGAGGTATGGGCTATTATTATCCCCTTTTTTACATCTAAAGGATGTGAAGCAAACAGAATTTAAATGGCTTGCCTGGATTGCATAGCTAGTAATTTTTGCAATTGGATTTGAATTCAGTTTTTCCTAACAGCAGGCCTAGAACTCTATTATACCACATAATAAGAGAATACCTATCTGTCCTCAATAATTTAATGTCACCAGACTCAATCTATGTCCTATGGTACTGAATGAACCAACAAATGTAATTCTTGAACCACTGATTGATAAATAATTCAGTACATAGAGTCCTTAACTTGGAGTCAAAATAGAGTGGAGTAAGAATGCTGTTTCAGATGATTCCTTGCTATGTGTTCCTGAGCAAGTCACTTAAGTTCTCTACTTTAGTTTCCTTTTTTGCAAAATGAGAATAATAATAGCCCCTCCCTCCTAGAGTTGTTGTATCTAATAAGACAATATAGGTGAAGCACCTTGCAAACCTTAGGATGCTATATAAATGCTAGCCAGCAGCTGTAGAAAAGTTCATAGAGAATGATAAAAGTGCTGTGCAACTGCAGAAACGAAACAGATTAGATAAACAAAAATAAGAAGCAACAAAACTCAGTACCCTACTACTATTTAATAAACTCAAGAATTCAAACTGTTTAGGACAAAATTCCCTATTATAATAATAAGAACTGCTGGGAGATTAGAAAGTGGTTTTAGACCAATATCTTACACTATAAATAACAATAAGACCTAAATGAATAGGCCAACTAAAAATAAAATGTCATTTAGTTTTTAAATAGCTGTCTAGATCAGAGAAATACTATAAACAGGATATATTTTAATTACTGCAAAGCATTTAAGAGTTTTTAATATCTTTGTAGACATATATTAAAGAGATGCTAATTTGGCTAGATGGATTTAGAACTTATTGAATGACCAGGCCTAAAGAGTAGTCATTAAAGGTTCAATGTCAACTTGAAAGGATATCTTTAATTGAGTCTCCTAGGGATTCTTAGACCTGTATTATTCAACATTTTTGTCAGTGACTTGGATTAAGGTATATGTAATATAGTTATCAAATGTAAAACTCATGGAAAGGTGGAAAGAATAGCTAATATTTTAGAAAACAATCAGGATCCAAAGAAAAGAACTTAATAGGTTAGAAAACAGAGCCTAATGTAATAAGATAAAAATTAAGAACAAATGTAAAGTTGGGCTCAAAAAAGCAATGGCATAAATAAAAGATAAGGCAGCCATAATAAGACAATTCACATAAAGGAAGACATGAAAGCATTAACTGGAAGTTCAAAATGAGTCAATTACACTGTGAGACATAATCACTAGAACATGAGAAGTGTGACTTTTTTGCCATTTTCTGCCCTCATCAGATCACATCGGATCACTAGTGGGCAGCACATTTTAGTTTTTTAAACTAAAGGTTTCACAAGGTGAAATATGTCTAGAGGAGAAATAGAGAGTGTACTTTTCAAGTAGAAACTGAAGGAACTTGAGAAAAGAGAAGACCTAGCAAAACATGATAGATATCTTAAGATATTTGCAGGATTTTCAAAAGAAAGAAGAATCATTTGCTTAGTTTGTAGATGTAGGCAGAATTTGTCTGAGCATGCCCAGTTCATTTAACACAGAAGTTCCCTTGAGGAGCATATTCAGTTTGCTTCCATATGGAGATCTCTGAATCCCGTACCATATGGAAGGAATTACCTTCTTTCTGTGTCTTCAAAACTGGACATCCTGAACAATTCATTCTGATGCTTTTTTTTCAGCCACTTTCATCATTGTGTTCAGAACATAAAGACCATGCACAGTTGATCAATTACATGGACACCAAACTCAACTGATAGGAATAGAAAAACTTGTTTCCCCACACTCCTTTAATTTCCCAGCTCCAAGAAAGAGTCCGGGGAATATTGTTTCTTTTATGTGTTGTTTGTCCTCCTCAGCTTCAGATGCCCTCATGGGATCATTTCATATGCCAAGATGGTATATGGTCAGGCAAGGTACCTGGTATTCAAGGCTGAGGTTGGGTTTGGATTTTGAACTGAGACTGTGTGCTACTGGAACTGAACTGCCTCTCTCTCCTCAGAGACTGAAGTGGTATGAAAAGATGCAAAATGATTATTCCTTCCCCATATTGGGGAAATAAGTTTGTGTATTAGTGTTTCATATATTGGGGAAATAAGTTTGTGTATTAGTGTTCTATCTTCTGAAGTATTTCTGATGTTGGTGGCTAGTGAAACTGGGATACACTCCCTATGCTTGAAAGAGCAACATTAAGGAACTGCTAGAATCTTTTCCAGAGAGCCTGGATTCACTCCAAATCCCTTTCATGATATTAGAGAACCCTGGGGAAAGTGTGAAATTTAACCTACCTGGTCTTCTGGGAGGTAAGGACAATGATACACAGTGTTACATGTAAGATAAAATTGGTCCCTTCACTTTTGCAGAGACCTCTAGAGAGATTCTAATACTTTATGTTTTATTGAATTCTGGAAAGATTGATATACTGATACCTGGAGCTAATATATTGATACAGTTTCAGTTACAGAATTCTATGAATAGTTATATTAAGTTTAATGTGAGAATTCTGGAATCCAAAGTTGCTATCATGTAGTAAAAATGTTCATCTTGTTCTTTTTGCATTTAAGAAGACCTAAACAGCTTGCTTTTTATGAAAACAAAAATATGTACAACTTCTTTAGGCAAGAAATTCTATGCCTAAAATCCACAAGTTGCTGACATCCTTTGCTTGTTTTTGAGCTGAATCTACTTGTCTTGTTCTGATGAGCAAGTTTATGTCATTGGTTTGCCTTAGCAAACCATCCCCTTTGGGACCCAGAGGAAATCTCCTGGACCTCTGTAGGGATTGCCTATGTTAGAAGAACTCCTGGTGCATTTTACTGCTCTCTGTGTCAAAAAGAACCCTTTTGTGAGAAAAATCATTGCAAGAGTTTCCATCTAGGACAATTTTTTTTCTTTTCATTTGAGAAAGAGGCAAAGCCAAGTGGACCCAGGTCCCAAATCCCTAAAGAAAAAAACTTGGAAAGCTCAATTGTGGAACATTAATTCTCAAAATCATACATGATATTTAGATTTCCAGGTCCATCAGTCAGAGAGTACAGGAAAATGCCCTGAAATTTTGCCTTAACACCAGCAGATAATAGATCCCATGCAAGGTATATTAGTTGTTGAAGGGTTAAGAGTGTTATGTGCTCTGTGTACTACTCTCTAGGAACATCTTCAAGAAGGCTGGGAGGTGCTTCAGTAGTTTTCCACAAGCCTAATTTTAAAGAACAACAGGAATCTCACAACATGAAGAGACAGATGTTTGATTCTAAGAGACAGGGTCAGGGAGGAGGGGGTGAAATGGTCCAGGGACCTGGACTGAGCATCCTGTTTACTCAGCTGTTATGGGGAAGTATAACACCCTCGACAACTTGCCCATTTCTCTGCTGACAGCATTGTAAATGCCCTTAGTCTATAATGTCATGCAAGAACAATCATGATACAGAAAAAAAACTCATTACCATAGAACTGTTCCATAGTATTCAGTTTTGCTTCTTGAGATCTATTTCTATTTTATTCTATCTCTATTAGTTTTGCAAATTAAAAAAAAAGTCAGGAAGAAATATTGTTCATCCTAAAATATGTGTAGTGTCTACCCTTTTTTAGTTCCCTTCTACACAATCTTCCCACCTGCTTTTACTGATCTCCATCCCACTAAGCATGGAACACAATCATCTGCCTAGAGCCAATAAAACCAGTGTTTCCCCATAAATACATATTCCCATGAAACCAAACAAAATGGATAGCATGTAGCAGCCAAGAGTATTAACTTCCTTTTAGGTCCATGGATTGATTTTCATTAGTACAGTTTCTGAAATCCTTTAGGTCTATCCTGATTTCTTTTAGGCCTGGGGCAAATGAACACATACTTATTTTCATGGCTGATTTAAACTTGTGAATTTCTCCCAGTTCAATTTCCTTTCCTTGCTGAAGCAATCATCATGGCAAGAATGTTAGGAGATAACAAAATTTTCAGATAAGCATACACTTTTAAAATCATCCCTTAGTTTGTGGCTTATTTGACTCCCATGTATTGCCTCATCTATAACTATAAATATCTTACTAACCTTTTTTTACAGCTGACATATTCAAGGACTTCTCTTGTCACAATCTTAATAAAATATTACATTCTGAAAAAATGAAGGCTCTATATCTTAAAGGACATGAGATATATATTTAATGCTATACAATAAACAGCTAAAATTGTATTCAGCTCATTTAATCTAGTTATAATTTTATAAAACATGATAATTGGTTGTAGCCCAATGGAAATATGCAGTTCAAATTTTAATAATGTGACCACTTCCCAGAATTCCTTTATAGCACTAATCAGGACCTAGCTATGCCCCCTCAGAACTAGAAGGGACCTTAGTAGTCTCCAATTCAAACAATGTAAAATGAGAATTTCTTTGGCAAGCCCATACTGAATGGTCATTCATCCTATTGAATACTTTGTGGGATAGGGAGAAAAAGGTAAAAAACTTTGTCTCTTGAGACAACCAAGTCTACTTTTGGACATTCTAATTAAGAGAAAGTTTCTTTTTACTACGAATCTAAATTTGAATCTTTGTGATTTCAATTCACTGTTCCTGTGAAACATTTATCACACAGATTATTCTGGCTTCCATCACTACTTGAAGTCCACTTGGTTATCTTTCACTTCTTCCCCAAACTTCTCCAATACCCTAAAGTAGATTTAGGAGTTCTTTGTAAATGACACCATCTCCCACTGATGTTCCTTCAGTTGTAGAGTATATGTCCCTTGCATTTCAGTTCCATTTAGCTACTAATAGTGGGAATAGCTTTTACAAAAGAATATTTATTTCAAAGATAAAATCATAAAAAAAAAAACTTATTCCTCTTACACATGGGACTTAATTCTCATCCACCTACCCCTAACCCTCACCCTCTTGCACTAACTCAGTCTCTGAATAACAGAAAAACTCTGTGTGTGTATGTGCTTCCCATAGAGCTGGTTGTTAAATATGTACCAGCAATACTCTTGAAAGGAGAGTAGAAAAAAACATTCTAACTCTTCTTGAGTTAGAGATAATAACCATATAATCATTAAAGACTGGTTTTATTCTTTACTTTAAAGTATGGTTAAAATGAAAACAAAAAGAGAGAGAAAGAGCAAGAAAGAAAGAAAGAAAGAAAGAAAGAAAGAAAGAAAGAAAGAAAGAAAGAAAGAAAGAAAGAAAGAAAGAAAGAAAGAAAGAAAGAAAAAAAGAAGAAAGAAAAAAGAAAGAAAAAAGAAAGAAAAAAGAAAGAAAGAAAGAAGAAGAAGAAAGAAAGAAAGAAAGAAAGAAAGAAAGAAAGAAAGAAAGAAAGAAAGAAAGAAAGAAAGAAAGAAAGAAAGAAAGAAAGAAAGAAAGAAAGAAAGAAATAGAAGGAAGGAAAGAAAAGGACAAAATCGCACATATATCAACCATCAACAAATATTTATTAAACAATATGTGTCAGATGGTGTAAAACTTAATCTTCACTTCTTAATCTTCACTAACCATCACCTTCTTAAGCCTATATAATCAACAAAACAATAAATCAAACTCTTGTTCTAAAGCATGTGTTCACACAAACATGCATACACACACATGTGCACGCGCAACTTTTCTGCCTGCTATTCCTTCATAATGAAAGAAGAGCATAAATTCTCAACATACCAAAGCCATGATATCCTATGTCAGTAAGATTACTAGTTGCTACATTGTTCTCCAGAAGAAAAAAAGCAATTAAATAATTAAATATATTACATTTAAAGGCCTTCAATTCTTTACACTGATTAACTGACTGAAGTAAAGAAAGATTTTATGTATGGCAATAATAGTTTTTGATTCATTTATATAAAAAATTAAAATCATAGGCCTTGAATGGATAATGACATAGGATGTGTGTGTGTGTGTGTGTGTGTGTGTGTGTGTGTGTGCTTTACTACAAAATGGAAAGCCTATAAGTGTTATGTTTAAGCATTCTCTGGAAGTAAGATATTCTACTTTATGGTGAAAGTAATACCCTAGCCTCTTCCTCCAAAGATAGTTTTTCCTCAAAAGATATCAAATCTATCCTTAAGCTTTGATTGGCTCAGGAAACTAACTTTATAGACTACTTACTGCCAGCTCCTAGTTACTTAAACACAAAAGAGATTCGAAATGTTCTAGCTCAGAGTAGTTCCATCAGGTGAATCAACTCCTGGTACCCTTAACATGTATCCTTGTGGGATTTCCATCCTTTGCCATGGCTAAGTAAATGTTTTTTTAATTATGAACTTCTAAAAAATGTATATTTTATTTCATTCTAATATTGGACCTAAACTACCAGGAGATTGACTCAGGCTTAGCCTAAAACATTGAGGAAAGTTTCAGTAAAAATAAAATTAATTTATATAATTGAATTAATGCTAATTCTTAAATCAAAAAGCTGTATTATTTGAGAATTTAATCTAATAATGCTAGTTTAACTATTATCTAATATAAAAGATTTCTTTGAAACCCTATAATAGAAATTACTTGAGAACTTAATATGATGAAATTTTCTACTTGAAATTGGAAAAATTTGTTGGATTACATAATTGTCTCCTTTAACTAACATTACAACTTAAATTTCATTCAGAGATTATAAAAAGGGCCAAATGCAAATCCAAAAACAATATCAAAAGATAATCATAGTCCTATGAAAATTCTATACTGATTTAATAATAATAATTCTATTGCTAATCAGAAAAAATAATACTAAAAGTTATTATATCTATATTACCTTAGAAACATAATATTTTGTATTTATAATTTCTAAAGTAATTCTAAAATAAATAGTTGTGTTTATGAGCCTTGGGAAAAGAGCCATTTTTTAAAAATGCACCACAAAAAATGCAGTAGAATCATCAATAAAGTAACAACAAAAATAAATAACAAACAATTTTATTCTACTTACCTTTAAAGTGATACTATAATGACCGACACTGTTTGCTTTTATCCATTTTCTTGAATGGGGATTACCCAGGAATTCTACATGATAATATTCAACATTTCCATCTAGGTCACAGGTCATATATTCCCCCATTAAAGGATCAAGGCAAAGTATACCTGGCCAACTTTCAGAGAAAAAAATATTTTAATTGTTTAGAAATTATTCTTTTTCATAATGTAAACATTATGTTGATTAATACATTTAACACATATTTATTCTCTCCTTTGATTTATAATTATTTTTTCACAAAGTTTAAAAATATCTTTGTCAATCTTTTAAAATAGAAATATTTGATATATTTAATAAAATGCATTGATTTAAATTAAATATAATTTTCCTAAAAATGAGAATCACCACAATCCTTAATAATAAAAATTAAAGAGTTTGAAGTACAATAAAACATTATTATGACATCATTATAAAAGGAAATTCAATATAAAGTAACATACATATGTCTTAGCCAAAAGCCATCACAGTGGATAGAATAATGGACTTGGAGTCAAGAAAACCCAAATTCTATTCTGCCTCAGACGCTTGAAAAAAGTTTTATGACTGCACAAGTAAACTCTCTCAACTTCTGTTTTGTTCATCTGTAAAATAGGCATTATAATATTACCTATTTCACAGAATTTTTATGAAGATCAAATTGAATAATAGAACTAACTCTGCAAACTTTAAAGTATTATATAAATGACAGTTATCATCATCATCATCAACTAAAATCTTCAACTCTGGAGGTATTAAAAGCAGGCTATTTGAAGTAGTGTAAGTGAATTCCTTGTTAAGGCATAAAAATAAATCTGATGAGATACTGAGACCACTTTAAGTTCTTTTATTTCAGAACTATGCTTCCAAACTGGTTATTGTCCTTTGTGATTACTATTTCAAAAAATACAAACTTCATTAAGTTTTAGGACTTTATTGTCCATCTATCTTGTAATTATACTTATAGTATGTAAAATATAATAATTAGTAAAAAGAAGTGGAAAGGTCTTGTTAAAATTTAAAACTTATCATCTAATAGGAGTATCAAGTTCTTTCATAAGGTTTATGTTATAGCCCTTGGAAAAATTGTCAACATATTATAATTCATTGTAGAAGAATAAATTTTCAATATCCTAAAGGGGAAAGGATCAGATTTAAAAATATTCAGTATGGTCAATCCAAATTCTGAATATTGTAAAATATTAATGATTGAAAAAATAATAGATAATTTACCAGATAGAGAAGCTTCTAAGAGAATTCAGGATATAGAACTGTTTGTATCAGAATAACTATAGATTGGTGATCATTGGACATCCTTTCAATTGTGTCCCTAAGAAATATGACTATAAAGGCAAAAAACTTAAACCCTGACATACTCATACTAGCACACTTTTTGGAAATATGACTATAAAAGTAATAGACTTAGATCTTAGATAAACTCATACTATCATCCTTCTTTTCTATCACTCCTGGAAAAATATAGGCTGCCCTACATGCCATAAAATAAATTTTCAAATATCCTTTAAAGTTGTTCAGACCTAGAAACAAGAGTGAATAATAATAAAGAAACTATCTTTCAAAGCAAAGATTCAAGAAATTTTAAACATTCTATTTTCCTTTCTAACTTGTCCATGGCTTTCTTTTTTTCTTTTATTCTACTTTTCTTCTTTTTTCTGTTTTGTTTCTGTTTTATGAATTCACAAGAAGGAAGTTTCTGCCATAAGTACTTCTGCTTGACAAATGTGAAATGCTGTCTGGTTTTGGAACTTACCTAATCCATGATAGCTGCATTTAAATGTCATATAAAAAAAAGAAATTAAACCTTTTCCTGATTTGACTTCAGACAGCAGAACTAGAAACAATGGGTGGAAGTTAAGGAACTCAGTTAGATTTGATACTAAAATTCCTCAAAAATCCATGCTGTTCCAGCAGAAGAGCTTGCTGAAGAGAAGGCAAGATCTGTCCCACTTCCAAGTAGAATTTTTCAGGCAGTGGCCGCTTGTTGAGGAGGCTATGGAGTGCATTGTTAGACAGATCCAGAATAGAGAGGATGAGTGCCAAGGACTCTCCCAAACAAGATCCTATGATTCTGAAGCTTTGAGAATTAGAAAAAGAACTCTGAATATGAAGTAAGAGAAAAAACTCCCACCTGTCAAATTAGCTGTAAGTTTTGTTAAGTTTATTATATTTGGAAGGCATGAAGACCATGGCTAATACTTCTTAAAAGAGTAGAGGTCCATAAGTATTTTAAGTATATTTGACTATTTTGCGGCTGTTAAGTCGCTTCAGTCCTATCTGACTCTGACCTAATTTGGAGTTTTCTTGGCAAAGATTTTGGAGTGATGTGCCATTTACTTTACTAAATCATTTTACAGATGAGGAAATTAAAGCAAAGAGGGTAAAATGATTTACCAGGCTCACATAATTAATAAGTGTCAAAAAAAACTAAATTTTGAATACAAAAACAAGTTTTAGAATAAGAAGTGAACTAGATTGTACTACAATATTTATTTTTAATAGTATTCTTTAGAGAACTCATGTGATAATATGATGATGATGATGATGATGATGATGATGATGATGATGATGATAGGGCATATGGTACTCTTAAAATACTACATGAAGTACTATTTACAAAGCATTTTACAAATATTATCTCATTTGAACTTTATCACAACTATAGGACATAGGTATTACCATTATCCATATTTTACAACTGAGAAAACAGAGGCTAATAAAGGCTAATGATTTGCACAGAGTTACAAAGATAATAAGTAAGGCCATACTACCCTCACAAAGATAACAGTTTGGGAGAGGTTGCTCAGAGTTTTTAGCGAGAACAGGTAATAATTGCGCTTTACATTCATTCTGAGCAACAAGATGGGACAGAGTTTGAGTTGAGCTATTTTTGGACATTCAATGAAAGCCAGAGTGATTTGGATTTTAAGGTAGAATCAAATAGCTCCATTTTTTTTAAAAAATGACTTTTAAAAGCTTGTCTTTCTAGAACTATATTTCAAGAAGTCTTAACTTAAAGATTTAAAAGATTAAATTTAAAGATCAGTGATCTCTAAGAAAAACCAAACAAATAAAAAACCTTGAATAGCATAATGTATGCTATTATATACATGTTTATATATATATATATATTAGACACATAGTGGTTAAGTTTAACAATTCTAATAGCAAACAAAATCTGCAATAAACGGAGAGAAAGAACTTCAAATAATACAAGACTATTCTGTACCCAAAGAAACTCTACAAGGGAATTGAATAATGTGTTCCAAAAAGTAAAAGATTATAAGTTGCAACCAAGGTGATATATCTTGTAAACCTGTGCCTAATTATCAATGAAAATATGGCATTAAATCAAAGAGGGTCATTTGAAGCAGTCCAAAGAAAAATAAATGTTAGCAGATTATTTGTTTCCCATATACCCAGACAACAGAAATATAAGGTAAACAGAGTAACCAAGAAAAGTACTAATAATAAAATAAATGACCATGGAAAAAAAGAGGAAAAAAAACCTAGAAAACTATCTGATTATGATTAAATGCAACTGTTAAAAAAAAATAAGAACAGAGGTATCTTTAAGAAATTTCTTCCTAAAAGTACACTAAGACACAAGGGGAAAAGCAGAAATTAAAAAGAAGAGATGGTGAAGAAACAGGCCTGAATCATTAACTAACTTTCATAATACCCAGCTGTAGGGGATAAAGTGAGGTGGAGAGAGAAAGCCTAGAAAAAGATAAGGAAAGAGGATTCCACTAATGAGTTACTATGGGTGAAGAAAGATGTTCTTTGAAGAAAGGTAGATATCTTGTGCTGGGGTGGTCTTGGGAATTTGAGGCTTGAAAAAGACTATTTGACCTATCTCAGGAGAAAGGGAATTGGAATTACTGGAGAACTAGCATTTAGGAGAACAGAAGGGCATTAATCCAGAAAACAGAATTTAAAAAAAATGGAGAGAAAAAAAAAAGTTAACTATGGGGAGGTTATCAATGGCAGTCTCATTATCAGAGATGTACTGGGAGAGGAGTAGAAAATTTTACCATGGGACAGTATCTTCTCTGTCACTTGAAGGAATTGGCTTTGTTCTGGGAATGAGGCACAATAGAAAAGTAGAAAGCAAAAGGCAAGCTCCACAGAGCAATGATAGAAACTGCATATGAGGGAGAACCTAGAATGGATAGCTTAGAAGTTATGATCCCATAAAAAATAGAGAGAAAATAGAAAATTAAAGTGGT